>NW_022881603.1:53137637-53476703 GCF_003369915.1 Drosophila miranda
GAGCTAAATTACCTGGGCTTCATGGAAAGCTCGTGGAAGCTCCTTCACGATATCGCTTACCGAAATATGGACGTTTACCACTGCCCCTTTAATGGCATTTTGACCTCGCCCCCCAGGCAATATAGTCTTAATTATCATAAATGGAAGTCGAGGAGAAATCAGTCGTTCCTCTAATAGAGTAAGCCCCTTTAAGCAGTCGGGCAGCTTATGGAAATCTAATTCATTGTAGAAAAGCTTAGGCTTTATACGCTTCTTAATGTTGCTATGACATGTTCTGCAGAATTTTAATGTTGGGCAATCAGAAGGGAATTCTAAAAGGCTTTCAAGAGCGAAAATTTCACCACTAAGCTCGCAATCACTTTCTAAAAGGACGCGAGGAATCTTACAAATTTTTTGGGGAACCACAGGCCTTTGCAAGTGTTTGTAGTGGGGCGGATCGAGGTTGAATTATCCAACGGCGAGGTGTATGTTCCAGTTTAAACTCCTAGCAGTCGTCACAGAAAGGAAAGGCCGATGGGTTTCGTTGTGTATATATATATATATATTGTTCATGTAGTTATTGGGTATTCGCGCGGTATGTCGACAGGTTGAAGCGGGGGTGATAACGTAACTAACTAACTCTATGCCTTATGATGCTTTTGCTGCCGTGAGCGCCGAGTGGATCGTGGATTGTGGATCTGAGCGCCCCTCCGAGCGCGCGAGAGCGAGTTGGGACCGGGGCGCACGAAAACGGCACAGTGCGCGGAAATTGTTTACTGCTGGCCTGAACATCCTCCCCAACCCTTGCAGGATTGCAAAGTATAATGGGGTGGCCTATGGCTGGGCGTACGCCCCGGACCCGTTTCATCCCAAAAAAAAAACGCTCTGGACTTGACAAGGACGTCGACTCAGTGTCGCTTCACGGTCGGATAGGCGTGAGGATGCGCAAAACGGGGGTTGCTCTTGAGGAATCTGTGGATGGCGCCGTGGGTCCTACGACGGGGCGGCTCGCGGGGAGACGAGTGTGTCGTTCGTCGTGAGCCGATGTAGATGGCGACGGTACAGTCGCGGCTGAGTGGGCTGGACGACGAGGGCGGCGTTTGGCATGGTTCGATTTAGATGGCGACGATGCTCCCGAGGCTAAGCGGGCTGGACGACGAGACGTGGTTGTTCTTGCCGGAGTGTTGGTGAGCCAGGCAGTTCCCGCAATACTGGTTGATAAGGACAGCTCGGAGTCTCTCTTCGGGGCTCAGGAGAAGAAATTGGTGGTAGGGCCGTAGCGGATGGACTCCTTGGCAGATTCGGCAACGGTAGGAGCCAATTTCCCGAGCACGTCGGTTCTCCCTGGTGCGGTTGGCGCGGGGACGTGGGGCCATATCTGGGTGCGGAGAACTAAGTTGAAATAAAGGCGTCGAAGACACATTAGTAACGATCTTGGAACGGGTGAGAGGCACATTTAAGACATTGGAAATTGCCGCCCGGTTACATAGTCTGGTGAGGCTATGTTGATCTAAGGACGGATTCACCTTCGAGTTCAGGCTTGAATTCGGACCGGAGCGTAGAGCTTTCATACAGTGCATATTTTGGAAATATTTCCGTCGGTCAGGAGACCGTTGGAGAACTTCTGCGGAGGGAGCTGGAAGGAAATTGCTGTCGTAAAAAGACCCCGGAGTCTTCTACCAGTGTGATAGGTCGTCTGGAAATTTGACTCGAGAACGATGAGATTTGATTCATCACCTGAGGCACTAGACCTGTGAGTACCCAGCCGAAAATGGTCTCCTGCCCGAGGAGAGAGCCACAGATGTTGGTCAGTGAGCCACTTAACTGAATGGACGGAACTATTTGTGAACTCTCATAGAAGGTCGGATCCGCCCATGAGAGGTTCGGCAGGTCTCTCAAGAACCCTTGCGAGATCGGATGCGATGGAATATTCGCGGCCAATTCCGGAATAACGTAGGCTGTGGCATTTAGTTGTAAGCCCGGCTTAGTCGGAGAACGGATGGAAAAACTGCATCTTTGACTGAACGGATACGGCATTATTTAGGCCGGAGACCTGTGCCTGGATACGTTGGAATGGCAATTTGATCATGTCCACAAGACGTTCTGTAATGAACGTCGCCTCTGAGCCAGAGTCGATCAGAGCGCGGGCGTGGAAAGTTTTTCCCAGGTGGCAAATATTAACGATGGCCGTGCCTAGGAGGACAGCACTCGTGCCGGAGGCGAAATATGACTGAACGTTTGGCTGGGCTTCGGACGAACTTGGATTTTGTACGCTTGGTACTCGTAGATGTAGCTCGGGCCACGCTGAGGAATTTTGTGCCGGTGTGGAAAGCGCCTCGCTGGAGTTTGCTGGATTGCTACGGTGCAGAAGCGTATGGGGCCGGTCTCCACAAATTATGCAATTGTGGGCGCTTTGGCATGCTCGTATCTGGTGGCCCCTTGCAAAGCAGTTCAAACAAAGCTGCTTTTGCTTAATGTAGTCGGAGCGAGCGCCAGCGGGCATTTGAAGGAAGTAAGGGCATAACCGGATTGGATGATACTCTTTGGAGCAGAGATCACACGTGCTCCTCGTTTGATTCACTGTGGTCTGGAACGAGTGGTCGTCTTTGGCAGCTTAGCGGAAATGAGTTACACTAAAACTCCGTCAGCGAAAACGCTGTCTGTGGAGACCTCGGAATGGGTGAGTGTCGTGAGGCACTTGTGGACGGCCCTCTGGAGCTTTTTTAGCGCTGCTGCTGACTCGGTACGGATTTGGGGCAGACTGAAAAGGATCTTCAGCTGGGCCTTGAGTATCAGCCTCTTGTTTTGGAAACGCTCACGGAGGGCGTTCCATGCGGACGCGAAACCCTCGTTCGTAAGTGGAGCCTGTGCCACTATGTCGTGGGCTTCACCGCTGGTCTTTTTGTTGAGGTGGAACAGTTTTTCCACTGGAGCCAACCTTGGGTTTTCTATGTAGATGGCGGTGAACAGGTCTCGGAACGTGGGCCACTGCTGGTAGTCCCCAGTAAAAACTTCAGTGTCATATGGAGGGAGGCGGCAACCGCCGGAAGTCGGCACTTGAACGGCCAGTTGCGGCGTGTGAGGGACAGTCGGGGGCTCGAGCTGATCGTTCAGTTCGGCCAGGCATTGCGCGTAGACCGCGTAGCAGTCATCGTACATCTCTTGGACATCAGCTACACCCTCTGGATCCTCTTCCGCCATCGTCACCGAACAGGCCGCGAACTCCGCGTCCACCTTTGCCCACAGGCTTCGGAGTTGTTCTCGATGGACTTGGGAGAGCGAGCGGGTTGGTGTGCTAGCATCTGGATCCCTGAGCCTCTGGTCGAAGCAGGTCAGTCTGCTTGCAGCCAAGGCAAACTTAGACTGTGCGGAACTGGCGGCCATAGTGCTAGGAGCCGTGCGAGGGACTCCCGAGGGGAGCAACAAATCCTCGAAGGCATGTGGTGCGTGAGCCCTGAACGTGGTCGGACCTCGCTCAGCTGGGGCCGGACGGGAAGATGTGGGCGTAGTGACTGAGCTGTTGGAGCTGGGTGGATGGGTCAAACTCAGCGAACTCACCCGCTTAAACTTCTTGCGAGATTTCTTCTCAACAGTGGGGATGTTTTGCTGATGGATCTGCGATAACGCGTATTAGAGTCGCAAAGGTAGGTGAGCGGAAATGGCGACGTAGAAGTTCAGAACTACGAACCGTGGATATGTGGTTTTGGTGGAATTTATTGCGAGTATTTAAATTATGGAAATAGTACACCGTGGCCGGAATACATAGATATAAATACTACGATCAACAAACAAATGTCTAACCAAGAACGAAAATTGGTCACGAGGTACCAATATACCAATATACCAATGTATAGAGTCGATTGAAAACAATATACTCTCGAAATGCAGGGTAGCGCGTCACTTGGCGTTCCGTTACGGTCAAGCGCGGCACCGAAAAATATTCTCCCAACAACTACAACGCAGGCAAATGGTGGAGAAGCGAAAGCGAAAAGAAAAACGAAAAGAATGCACCGCTGCTGCTGCTTGTATGTGTGTATGTATGGCTGTAAGTGCTATGTACCGCGGCTTGGGTTGAAGATATGTCAAACAACGGGTAAAACGGTGGATAACCGTTTTATATACAATATGTATATTATATAGATGTGCAAGAATATGCTAATTTAAAATGCGTACGTATAAATATGTAAGATAAATACATATGTATGTGCCGTATGTATGCATCGTTATTTTGTTGGTAGTATAATTAGTTAAATAAGGAGGCGCAGTGATTTGTTATTTTATTTCCTTATAAAACCGACAAACTATGGAACGTTGAGCATGCACGGAATAAATAACAAAAATATTTGCAAGAATATGCCTTTATGTTTGTTGCCAGCCGCTTGGATTGCGTTGCGATGTGTACATACATGTATGTATGTATGTTAGCAACGAAAGCTCAGCTGGTAGCTGGGAGAGGTAAGAAACACCCTTCCTCAATGCGTGCAAATGAAATAACTGCGGTAGCGGATTGTGCTTTTAAAAAGTTTTTATTTTACTTATAACTTCACTGATATAGATTTAAGTAGAGGGTCACAAAGGATTTGTGACCCGGGCAAAGGGTTTGCGCGATCTTAATTTTTAGCTCGACTTTGCGGTGTCGCTTCTGGATCAAGACTGACTTGAACTTTCTGATCTTTGCATCGTTGATCCCTTTCGGGAATAGTTTTTCTATAAACATTTCAATTGATTTCGCCATCCCGAGTATTGGATTTCGTCATCCAAAGAGAGAACTGTAAAATGCCTAAAGTGCAGGATCTGCAGAAAGCCGGGATTGAGATTGTTTATGAGAAGCCGGGTGTGGGCAAACATTGGTTTTCCATTTAGGCGAGTGTCAAAGATTGGGATTGCGGCGGGAGCCCTTGAGATTGTACATCTTAGAAATCAATTAGGCGGAGGCCCAAGATTGAAATTGTTTTCGTTTTGGAAAGCCAAAGATTGTTTACAACTCGTATAAGAGCTCAATAGAATTGGGTACGTTAACTCCCCCCATTCTTAAATGTTTCGATACATTTTGAAGTTCTGATAGAGCTCTAATTTCTTCTGACAGTATTTGAATGTTGCTTTCCACTTTTTCTTCTGACGGTATTCTTATTGATTTAATAAGTACAAATTTGGTTAATTTATAGCCGAAGTAAAATAACATTATCAATATCAAAATGATTAAGAATAATGTTGTTAATGGTAAGGCCGTATTACCTAATGTTATAAGGGGATTTAAAATATTAACATTATCAAAAGAAAATTGCTTATCATTCGATTGTATATAATCAACTAATTCAAAATCGCTATATCTATGATGCGATATATATCTTAGAATTTTACCCTTATCATTTATGTGGGTTATATTATTTATTTCAATTAAGTTGTTGAATATAAGGAGATACGATCCTAACAAAGTAGTATTGTCTACGATATTTTTGCCTGAAACTAATATGGCACCATCCTGAATGATGTCTATTTCTTTGTTTTTTTCCCTTTTTTTAGTGCAGCTGGCTTTAAAGCCATTAAGTAAATTGGTGAAACAGGTCTTCTTTAAATTTATTTGTGCGTAATTGTTAAAAGTTTCACTTATAAAATTATTCATTAAATAGTATTTCTCCTTACATTCACAAACTTTTTCACTTATAACTAACATTCCATCATTTTGTGAGATGGCTCTTGCATGGTAAAACTTGCAAATATCTTTAATTTGAGGATATTTTATGTAAATGATTATTAAATCAGCATTTCGAATTATTTTAACCGTTGCAATGTCCAGCAGATCAGACAGGTTAACAGGATGTTTTTCATGCTTATAAATGTCCTCTATTTCGTTTTTATTTAAAATTTTTGTATTGAAAATGTTTACTTTTAAGAAGGGTTATGGTATCAACTAAATTTAGTAGGTCAAAAGTTATTAATTTTAAACGATGCTTTCTCAGTATCGTTTCTTCATTGAAGATGACATTTTTTAACGAATTTGATAGCATTTCAATTTCTTTGAAAAATTTGGAATTTATTACAAATTGTTTATTATTATTTTCAGTTAATTCATTTACTTTATTTTGTATTTTCAAAAAGTCGTCATGATCAGGGCTGCCTGCCATCCATTTCCAAATTGTACCTAATTCATTTATTCCCCTTTCATTCCGTTTTGGAACTAATTCTGAAATCATTAATTTTAATAGACTTAAGATATTTCCCACTCATCGTCTGAATTAATTGATTTGTTGACATATTTGGATTCTTTATCAATTATCTCTCTATAAAAACTCAAATTAGTAATATGGAAAAGTTCAGCGTATGTTTCATAAGTGTAAACGTCTCTGTCGTCTTTGAGCAATAGATAGTCACTATGCGTATAGTCAATTACTTCCGAAGTCGTCAATATAACAAAAGTCAGTATTAGTATATTCGCATACATTTTCTGGAAAAAAATATTTAATATTTGATGTTATCTTTATGTATAATTCTGTTTCTATTGTTGATTATAATTTTATTCGGTCGATTTTCCTTAACTACCTGCTTTTTGTATCGGGATTGAAGTTTATTTCTTTCCCCGAATTTCTTTTCATAAACTACTTCTCCTATCTTATAATCTTTTTTATACCCGATACTCAAAATGAGTATTGGGGTATATTAGATTTGTGGTAAAAGTGGAAGGAGAATCCAGAAGGAATCGTTTCCGACCCCATAAAGTATATATATTCTTGATCAGCATCAATAGCCGAGTCGATTGAGCCCTGTCTGTCTGTCCGTCTGTCCGTCCGTCCGTCCGTCTGTCCGTCCCCTTCAGCGCCTAGTGCTCAAAGACTATAAGAGCTAGAGCAACGATGTTTTGGATCCAGACTTCTGTGATATGTCACTGCTACAAAAATATTTCAAAACTTCGCCCCGCCTACTTCCGCCCCCACAAAAAACGAAAATCTGTGGCATCCCCATTTTTAAAGATACGATAAAACCAAAAACGCAGAATCGGTGAGGATGACCATATCTTCTACAGTGCAAAATCTGAACCAGATCGAATAATGATTATAGCCAGAATCAAGAAAACAATTTCATTCTTTCTCGCTCTGTCTCTCTCTAACACACAGGTTTCATAGTCGGTTTTGTCAATTGCAAAATATGAGTTCAAGGATCTCAGAACCTATAAGAGCCAGAGCAACCAAATTTGGTATCCACACTCCTGTGATATCGGACCTTGACCGTTTCGTGTCCAAATTTCGCCACACCCCCTTCCGCCCCCGCAAAGAACGAAAATCTGGGGCATCCACAAATCTCAGAGACTATTAAGGCTAGAGTAACCAAATTTGGTATCCGCACTTCTGTTAGATCTCACTATAAAACGTATATCTCAGAATTTCGCCCCACCCCTTCCGCCCCCACAAAAAACGAAAATCTGTTGCATCCACAATATTGCACATTCGAGAAAACTAAAAACGCAGAATCATAGATAATGACCATATCTATCAGATTGCTGAATCTGGATCAGATCAGATAATTTTTATAGCCAAAAGGAACAAATCAATTTGCACTGGCTACGCAGCGCCCGACGTCACGCTCAGACTGATTTTCTGTCTCTTTCGCACGCACTCTTTGTCGTGTCGTTTAATATTAGCGGCGTCTGCCGGAGGATAGTTATACTGACTTAGTATCGGGTATAACCGTAGAGTTGCGGTGTCCGCAGCAACTCACAACGTTCCCCCTCGTCTCTTCTATCTTTGTTAAATAGCTTAAGCATTTTGGTCTGAGCTTCCTTAAGTAATATTGGATTATGCTTGTGTTTTATTTTGTTATACAACATGTCATATGGCATTTGATTGGTCGTTGAATGTATCGTCAGGTTATATTTCAGTGCCGCCCTTATTATTATTTCTGAATAATCTGTTAGATTTAGTTCATCCTTGATGCACCGCGCTATTTCTGTTAGTGTGGAATGTACCCTTTCTACCTGACCATTTGAGGTGCTGTGTCTGGGATCAGCATAATAAATAGTTAAGTTACTTCTTTGTATGAATGATCTAAATTGTGCTGAAGTAAAGCTTGGTTCGTTGTCAGTCATTAAAGATGTTGCTAACGGAAAGTGTTGCAAAATTTCCATTACCTTATTTTCAATGTTTAATTTACTTTGAATTTCCTTGACCACCAAGTATTTGGAATAAGAATCTATACAAGTTATGAATGTTAGGTTTTGGGCATAGTATATGTCTAAGTGTAATTGATCTCCTTCTTTGCTGGAATGGGAGCTTCCCCAATTGGAATTTTTACAGGGTGTCTGTGATATTTGTTTTTGTTACAGATCTCACAATTTTTTATATATTCTTTTAATTTTTTGTGCAGGTTTGTCCAATAATACAGCTTAGTTATTTGTTTGTATACTAATAATTAGTCGGCCGATTGGGGATAAAAAACATTTTCTCCACACCGTATTTTCCCTTAATTGAGATCATTCTTTCGTCTCTCGCTTAGTCTTAATTAGTACTTTCTTTTATATTGTGAAGAAAGAGATCTCCACAAAAACACAGGAGTAGCACCGTCCCCTGCAGGGACAGCCCAGAGGGCATTATTATTTCATTAACACTTATCCCTTGACATGTCCATGTTTATTTGATCACCCCTGTATATATATTCGCATGTAGCTTACGAAAATAGACTAAGCAAACCAAACCGGTGAGATTTTATTTAAGTAGCCATATTGTAAAATGAACCAAAACCGGAATCAGCTCCAGAGAATCGCCAAGAGCATCACCAGCAATGGGCCTACCTCAACATGACAAAGCGGCAGCACAAAGTCACCTCAAAGAGGGAAAATCACGCTACGTTTCGCCACACAGAGTGGGGAAAAAATGACTCAAGCATTCCACAATTTTAAAGATACGAGAAAACCAAAAACGCAGAATTGTAGAGAATGACCATATCTTTTAGACTGCAGAATTTGAATAGGATCGTATCATTATTATAGCCAGCATCAAGAAAACAATTTCATTTTTCTCGCCCTGTCTCTCTCTAACACACGTAGCATAGCCGGCTTTGCTTAGAGTAAAACATTAGCGCCTAGATCTCAGAGACTATAAAAGCTAGAGACACCAAATTTGGTATCCACACTCCTAAGATATCGGACCGAGACGAGTTTGTTTCAAAATTTTGCCACACCACCTTTCGCCTCCGCAAAGGACGAAAATCTGGGGATATCCGCAAATCTCAGAATTTATTAACGCTAGAATAAACAAATTTGGTATCCGCACTTTTGTTCGATCTAACTATAAAACGCATATCTCAAAATTTCGCCCCACACCCTTCCGCCCCCACAAAGGACGAAAATCTGTTGCATCCACAATATTGCAGATTGGAGAAAACTAAAAACGCACAATCATAGAGAATGACCGGTTGCTGAATCTGGATCAGATCGCGTCTTTTTTATAGCCAAAAGGAACAAATTAATTTGCAGTGGCTACGCACCGCCTGACATCCCGCTCAGACTGATTTTCTGTCTCTCTCGCACGCACTCTTTGTCGTGTCGTTTAATATATGCGGCGTCTGCCGGAGGAAAGCCTTACTGACTAAGTATCGGGTATAAATGTAGAGTTGCTGTCTCCGCAGCAACTCATAACATTCCCCCTCGTTATACCCGATACTCAAAATGAGTATTGGGGTATATTAGATTTGTGGTGAAAATGGATGTGTGTAACGTCCAGAAGGAATCGTTTCCGACCCCATAAAGTATATATATTCTTGATCAGCATCAATAGCCGAGTCGATTGAGCCCTGTCTGTCTGTCCGTCTGTCCGTCCGTCCGTCTGTGCGTCCCTATTAGCGCCTAGTGCTCAAAGACTTTAAGAGCTAGAGCAACGATGTTTTGGATCCAGACTTCTGTGATATGTCACTGCTACAAAAATATTTCAAAACTTCGCCCCGCCCACTTCCGACCCCACAAAGGACGAAAATCTGCTGCATCCACAATTTTAAAGATATGAGAAAACCAAAAACGCAGAATCGTAGCGAGTGACCATATCTTTAAGACTGCGGAATCTGAATTGTATCGTATTATTATTATAGCAAGCATCAAGAAAACAATTTCATTTTTTCTCGCCCTGTCTCTCTCTAACACACACGTAGCATAGGTGGCTTTGCTTAGAGTAAAACATTAGCGCCTAGATCTCAGAGACTATAAAAGCTAGACCAACCAAATTTGGTATCCACACTCCTAACATATCGGACCGAGACGAGTTTTTATTTATTTATTTATTAAATTAACAAATTATCTGTTAATAATGGTACTTCGTTACTAAAGGCGGAAAAGGATAAGTTAAAAGTTAGCTAAATTTAAATGATTATAAATATTGCATGCAATTAGTTTAAGAGACAGTTCAGGGGATAGGGTTTGACAGAGGGAGTTATAATTATTGCATAAAACCCTAAAAGGTTCATGATCAGCATAATTAGACCTACATATGGGTAGACGGATAGGCCTAAAAGTACGGGTAGGTCTGGATGGAACGGCCAAGTCAATCTGACCCAAGAGAGTTTGGGAGTCAACAGTCCCAAGAAGGAGCTTGTGCACGAACATTACGCCATTGCATATTCTGCGATGGTGCAACGACGGCAGGTCAATAAGATTTAGCCTAGACCGGTAGGGTGGCAAGATTCTACCCGAGTCCCAGTTAAAGTTCCGAAGGGCAAAAATTAAAAATTGCTTTTGCACGGATTCAATAACAGCCTGCTGCTCTTTATACTGCGGGCTCCACACACAAGAACAATACTCCAATATAGGACGTACTAACGAGATGTACAGTTGTTTCGTAACGTACGGGTCGTCAAACTCCTTGGACCAACGCTTGATGAACGCTAAAACACCCTTAGCTTTATTTACAGTTGCAGCTATATGGGTGTTGAAACACATCTTATGATCAAAAAGGACTCCGAGGTCATTTGAACTCGAAATTCGCTCAAGGACATGATTTCCTAGAACATATGAGACAAAATGAGGAGCGCGACGGTAAAATGTCATAAGTTTGCATTTGGAAAGGTTCAGAAAAAGAAGATTAGTTGAACACCACAATAGTAGTTCACTTAGATCAAGTTGAAGGCGTGTGTGCAAATACCAATCAGAGTAAGAAAGACAGATTTTGACATCATCAGCATACATTAGTGTAGTAGAGTATGTTATAACTTGAGGAAGGTCGTTCACAAATAAAATAAACAGAAGCGGGCCCAGATGACTTCCCTGTGGCACACCTGAAGTAACATTAACAATATTTGACAACACGTTAGAAAACAAAACACGTTGAGTACGGTTAGAGAGATAGGACAAAATCCAATCTAGAAGATTCGTTGGGAACCCTAATAAAGAGAGCTTTTGAATAAGCAGAGCATGGTTCACAGAATCGAATGCTTTGCTGAAGTCCGTAAAAAACTACATCCGTCTGCAAACCAATTTGAAAACCACGGTGGATTAGGTTAGAAAACTCAAAAAGGTTAGTCGATGTTGAACGATGTCTGAAAAAACCGTGTTGCGACGGAGATTTGAAGCTGCAACAAAGATGTTGCAGTTGCCGGGTGACCAGGAACTCAAGAAGCTTCGGGATGGCGGAAAGCTTTGCGATACCACGATAGTTTTCAATGTTTCATCTTGAACCTTTTTTTGTGAAGCGGAATGATGTAGGACTCATTCCAAATTACTGGGAGACAAGACTGTTCCAAGGAGAGGTTGAAGAGAAAGGTCAAGGGTTTGCAAAGGGACTGGGCACAGTATTTTAAGATGCAACTTAGTACTTTATCTGGACCCGCAGAAAACGATATGTCTATATATGACAAACCTTCCAGAACAACGCATTCCTCGAAAAAGGGCAGAAAAATGCTGTTAGATTGAGGTAGCTGGTACGAATACGGAGTGGAAGCGTTGTAAATATGAGACGAGTACGTTGTTTGGAAAAAGTTAGCGAATAAATTTGCAATACCAACAGCAGAAGCTTCTGTTTTGTTCTGGTAATGAAGGGACGGAGGAAAAACGTTTGACTTGCGCTTAGAATTAACGAACGAATAGAATTTTTTAGGATCACTACGAAAGTTACTACTACATTGTGAAAGGTAATGATTATAACACTGACTATTGACGGCAAGGAACAGAGAGCGAGCGGAGGAGTATAGAGCTAAGGCCAACGTGGAGCCCGACCTCTGGTACTTTTTATAGAGCCGGGATTTATTATTTTTTAAGTATGACAAATACTTGGAGAACCAGGGAGGCTTGGACGATACAGGTACAGTGATATCTGGAACAAACGTATTAAGGGCGGAGTAAATAGAACTATAAAACGAGTTAACAGTTGCATCTATGTTCGGTAATGAATAAAGAAACGACCAATCAACACGCGAGAGATGTAGATCTAAATCAATAAAGTTTGTTTTGCGAAAACACTTTATGTGACAAGGAGCCATGGAACTGTCAGCACCTCCAGATTGTGTACACTCCAGTGATATCAACAAAGTTGGATGGTAAGGATCTTCAGGGAGAGATATTGGGCTTGCTCTAGATACAGTAGCAAGAGAACCATCGTTAACAAAAACGAGGTCAAGAAGTCTGTCCCTAATGTTTTTAACGGCATTAATTTGGGCAAGGGAAATATCCGTTAGCCCATTGATAAAGTCATTATGGCAATTGGGAAACAACAGGTTAGCGTCATTACAAGGCAGCCAAGAAAGAAATGGGAGGTTAAAGTCCCCCATGACAATAATTCGATCATTGCACCCTAATGTAGAAACAACATTATTAATTGCTGAAAGGTGGTGTAAGTAAAGCTCAGCATCAGACCTGGGAGGAATGTAAGAGCAGGTTAAATAGAAAAATGCGGAGCCAACACGAACTTTGACTGCAACAAATTCAATTCCATGAATGTTATTGAATGGGAATAACTCAGATGAGAAAACAGATTTAACTGCAATCAGAACCCCACCTGCAAAAGATGGGCGGTCCATTCTATAAATAGTGTAACTATCAATGAAAATTTCGTGATCATTGACAGAGGAGTTAAGCCAGGTTTCGGTAAACGCGATGGCATCGAAATCAAAGGACGCGCTATTAGTATGAATTTGACGCAACTTTCCCAGCAAACTGCGAACGTTCTGATAGTGCATGGAAAAATAGTACATCAGTTTTTTGGAGCATGTTCGGTAATTCTTGGATTCGAGTTCGAATCTTTGAGAAGGAACTCATGCACAATTGTATGCTCAGGCCATATTGACGGTTCTAGAGAACAGGATAGTAAAGAATCAGGGAGAAGAATTTTAAAGGATGATATGTTGCGCTTATGTTTAAATGTAAATTTAGTCACAACTATATCAACAGGCGAAGTGTTAATTTTAGCGGCAAGATGTTGTTTAACATCCTCCGTTGTAGCCTCAGGAATAAGACGAGAAACAAATATTGCTTTCCGAGGGACCACTGCTTTAAGTTAAAGTCCCGAGCGAGATCGAGATGGTGGAGCCACTCCTAAAAGAGATCTCGGTACAAGGGCAGAGGAATTGGCAGCAATGGCTGTAGCAGGAATTGGAGTAGGAATTGCAGCAGGAATTGGAGCAGGAATTGGAGCAGGAATTGGAGCAGGAATTGGCAAGACGTCGTCAGCAACCAGCACACCCGCACTAGGAGCACTCACCGCGTCAGAAGTGACGGCCACAGAAACTGCAGGGATGGGTTTGATGCTGTTGGGGAGTTGGGAGCTCGAAGGAAGCACATTGCTCGGTGTAAAGAACTCCGGCAGGCAGGCGTACCAATCGGATTAGGTTGCAAGAGATTGGTATCATTATGCGGAATTTTCCGTCTAGGCGATTCGCTCAAGAGTTTGAGCCCAAGAAACTGTGATTCAAGGGCAAAATTTCAAAATTTCGCCACAACCCCTTCCGCCCCCGCAAAAGACGAAAATCTGGGGATATCCACAAATCTCAGAGACTATTAACGATAGAGTAACCAAATTTGGTATCCGCACTTGTGTTACATCTCACTACAAAACGTATATCTCAAAATTTCGCCCCACCCCCTTCCGCCCACACAAAGGACGACAATCTGTTGCATCCACAATTTTAAAGATATGAGAAAACCAAAAACGCAGAATCGTAGAGAGTGACCATATCTTTTAGACTGTAGAATCTGAATTGTATCGTATTATTATTATAGCCAGCATCAAGAAAACAATTTCATTTTTTCTCGCCCTGTCTCTCTCTAACACACACGTAGCATAGGTGGCTTTGCTTAGAGTAAAACATTAGCGCCTAGATCTCAGAGACTATAAAAGCTAGAGCAACCAAATTTGGTATCCACACTCCTAACATATCGGACCGAGACGAGTTTGTTTCAAAATTTTGCCACACCCCTTTTCGCACCCGCAAAGGACGAAAATCTGGGGATATCCACAAATCTCAGAGACTATTAACGCTAGAGTAACCAAATTTGGTATCCGCACGTGTGTTACATCTCACTATAAAACGTATATCTCAAAATTTCGCCCCGCCCACTTCCGCCCCTACAAAAGACGAAAATCTGTGGCATCCACAATTTTAAAGATATGAGAAAACCAAAAACGCAGAATCGTAGAGAGTGACCATATCTTTTAGACTGCAGAATCTGAATTGTATCGTATTTGTTGCTTGACCTTCCATCCATGGCCACAATTATTAGTTATTGATCTGAATTATGAAGTCTAGTGTAAGTTAGGCTATGGCAAAGCGGGAGCGCAATAAAAGCTCGCTCTCTCGCTCTTTGCGAATTCGCCCCGCTTTGCCACCGTAGGTTAGCTAGAGTAAGATATTTGAATTGTGAAGAAAATATAGTTGCTCGCCAACCTTGAATTAGATCGAGCGTATCAAGTTTTTCGCCCCGCCAAATAAATAATTTAAATTACAGCCACCCAAAGTTTTCGGTAATTGATTCGAAAAACTCTTCTAATTTTTCATGGCGCCTCCGGGTGGACTGTAAAGTGAATTATAGGCAACAACAATAAGTGACAGTGACACAAGAAATTGCAGTATACATATGCAAACATATTCGTTGCCCGCGTCGTGTGTGTGTGCAATCGGCAATCAATTTGTAAAATATCATCGCGTCGGTCGCGCCAACACCGCCAACCCTACCGCCGAGGGATGCCCTGCGATAAAGACAGGAAAGTAGCAGTTGGATTCAAAGATCCAAAAGAGGAATAAGAGGTATTTGTGCAGAAAATTGAAGGCTGAGCAAAAGACATTCAGATCTCTCTTTGAGATGTCTTGTGCTGAAAACATTGCACATCGCCTTCAATTCTAGGCACAGACGTATGATATACATATAGTAGAGCTTGATTGCATGCATTTTATTAGTAATTGCATAAATATAACTAAAAACACATAAATACATACATATCGACACATACAGACATATGTGAACCGCTATTTGGACGCAACAGTTATATGTACATACATACATCTTTCGTTTACTGCAATCACTGTCGCCCTGTCGTTCCCGTTCAAACGTATAAAAAAACGAGGTGGAACGTTGTGAGTTGCTGCGGACACCGCAACTCTACAGTTATACCCGATACTAAGTCAGTATGGCTCTCCTCCGGCAGACGCCGCTAATATTGAACCACACGACAAAGAGTCCGTGCGAGAGAGACAGAAAATCAGTCTGAGCGTGACGTCGGCCGCTGCGTAGCCACTGCAAATTGATTTGTTCCTATTGGCTATAAAAATGATCTGATCTGATCCAGATTCAGCAATCTGATAGATATGGTCATTATCTATGATTCTGCGTTTTTAGTTTTCTCGAATGTGCAATATTGTTGATGCAACAGATTTTCGTCTTTTGTGGGGGCGGAAGGGGGTGGGGCGAAATTCTGAGATATACGTTTTATAGTGAGATCTAACAGAAGTGCGGATACCAAATTTGGTTACTCTAGCCTTAATAGTCTCTGAGATTTGTGGATGCCCCAGATTTTCGTCCTTTGCGGGGGCGGAAGGGAGTGTGGCGCAATTTGGACACAAAACGGTCAAGGTCCGATATCACAGGAGTGTGGATACCAAATTTGGTTGCTATGGCTTTTATAGGTTCTGAGATCCTTGAACTCATATTTTGCAATTGGCAAAACAGACCATGAAACCTGTGTGTTAGAGAGAGAGACAGAGCGAGAAAGAATGAAATTGTTTTCTTGATTCTGGCTATAATAATAATACGATCTGGTTGAGATTTCACACTAAAAAACATATAGTCATCCTCTACGATTCTGCGTTTTTGGTTTTATCGTATCTTTAAAAATGTAGATGCCACAGATTTTCGTCCTTTGTGGGGGCGGAAGTGGGCGGGGCGAAGTTTTGAAATATTTTTGTAGCAGTGACATATCACAGAAGTCTGGATCCAAAACATTGTTGCTCTAGCTCTTATAGTCTTTGAGCACTAGGCGCTGAAGGGGACGGACAGACGGACAGACGGACGGACGGACAGACGGACAGACAGACATGGCTCAATCGACTCGGCTATTGATGCTGATCAAGAATATATATACTTTATGGGGTCGGAAACGATTCCTTCTGGACGTTACACACATCCACTTTTACCACAAATCTAATATACCCCACTCATTTTGAGTATCGGGTATAAAAAAAACGAGGGGGAACGTTGTGAGTTGCTGCGGAGACCGCAACTCTACATTTATACCCGAAACTTAGTCAGTGTTGCTCTCCTCCGGCAGACGCCGCTAATATTAAACGACACGACAAATAGTGCGTGCGAGAGAGACAGAAAATCAGTCTGAGCGTGTCGCCAGCCGCTGCGTAGCCACTGCAAATTGATTTGTTGCTTTTGGCTATAAAATAGATTCGATCTGATCAAGATTCAGCAATCTGATAGATATGGTCATTATCTATGATTCTGCGTTTTTAGTTTTCTCGATCCAATATTGTGGATGCAACAGATTTTCGTCCTTTGTGGGGCGGAAAAGGGTGGGGCAAAATTCTGAGATATACGTTTTATAGTGAGATCTAACAGAAGTGCGGATACCAAATTTGGTTACTCTAGCCTTAATAGTCTCTGAGATTTGTGGATGCCCCAGATTTTCGTCCTTTGCGGGGGCGGAAGGGGGTGTGGCGAAATTTGGACACGAAACGGTCAAGGTCCGATATCACAGGAGTGTGGATATCAAATTTGGTTGCTCTGGCTTTTATAGGTTCTGAGATCCTTGAACTCATATTTTGCAATTGGCAAAGCCGACCATGAAACCTGTGTGTTAGAGAGAGACAGAGCGAGAAAGAATGAAATTGTTTTCTTGATTCTGGCTATAATAATTATACGATCTGGTTGAGATTTTACACTCTAAAACAAATAGTTATCCTCTACGATTCTGCTTTTTTGGTTTTATCGTATATTTCAAAATGTGGATGCCACAGATTTTCGTTCTTTGTGGGGGCAGAAGTAGGCGGGGCGAAGTTTTGAAATATTTTTGTAGCAGTGACATATCACAGAAGTCTGGATCCAAAACATCGTTGCTCTAGCTCTTATAGTCTTTGAGCACTAGGCGCTGAAGGGGACGGACGGACGGACGGACGGACAGACGGACAGACAGACAGGGCTCAATCGACTCGGCTATTGATGCTGATCAAGAATATTTATACTTTATGGGGTCGGAAACGATTCCTTCTGGACGTTACACACATCCACTTTTACCACAAATCTAATATACCCCAATACTCATTTTGAGTATCGGGTATAAAAAGTAAATCCACTCTTGAAGACTTAAAGATTAATCTCAAAAGTCGAGTAAAAAGCATTCGCCGCTTAGAGGATCGATTAGATCAAGGGTCGATTCCTTTGCAATTACCGGAATTACAATGTAGATTAGATTGTTTAAATGCTTTAATTGAAAAGGCTAACCATTTGCAGGAGCAAATCGAGGACATAACAGGTGATGATGCATATGCAGCCGAGTTGGAAGAGCTGATAATTGTCACCAAAGGAAAGATAATGTCGCTTATCGCCGCCTTTGATGCAGCAAGCGAGACGAAGCCAGTGTCTTCTTCAGCCCCAACTCATGCTAGACTTCCGAAATTGGCATTACCCAAATTTAGTGGTAAACACTCGGAATTCAAAAATTTCATTAGCCTTTTTGAGAGACTAGTCCATAGCGACAACAGCATACCGGTGATCGAAAAATTTAATCATTTGATTTCGTGCCTCTCTGATGAAGCATTAGGAACAAGAAAGGCGTTCCAAGTCACCGAGGCAAATTATGAAAAGGACATGGCTGGCCTAAAACGAGTATATGACAACGATTATTTGATTTTCACGACTAATATTTCCACATTGTTCAATCTGCCGAGAATGTCGCATCAATCTGCATCATCTCTAAGAACTCTAATCGATACTGTTTCGTCGATCGTTACTGTCGATCGGAGATGATACAAAAATTTCGAATGCAATGCTCATTCATCTCGTTTTAAACAGAGTCGACCCAGTGACGAAACAAAAGTGGGATGAACAGCTTACTTATGAGAAGTTGCCGCTTTGGTCCGACTTTGAGAAAGTCTTGAATCGTCGATACCAGCATCTGTCTGCTGAAGAATCGACCAAGCCAAGGCAAGACAAAGTCATTCCAAGCAAGCAACATAATCGCAGTTCATTTGCTTGTTCTTCCACTTCCACCAACAGTAGAACTCAGCAAACTTGTAGCTACTGCAATTCAGGAGACCATGTAGTGTCAAATTGCCCTTCATTTTCGCGTCTCTCGGTGATGCAAAGGTTTGAGTTTGCTAAGTCGGCATCCCTATGCATTAATTGTCTGCGAAAAGGCCACGCTGTTGTAAAATGCAAAGCCAATAAATGTCGAGTGTGCGGCCGCTCACATCATACATTATTGCATCGATACACAGTGTCGGCTAATAGTCTCGCGTTGCCACCACCCCAAGAGAGTCCTTCTCCTCCATCAAATCAGAATCAACCTTCCACGTCACATGTTTTGCATGCGACAGCGTTGGACAGGGTAATTATGGCTACGTCGATCGTAAGCGTCCGAACTAAGAGCGGTGAACACATTCTGGCCAGAGCTCTGCTCGACTCTGGATCACAAACAAATTTTATTACCGAGGACCTCGCTAATCGCTTACAGATCCGTAGAGAGGAGTCCTGTATTAACTTGCTTGGAATTGGTGAATCTAATTCTCAAGTAAAGGATAAAATACACACAGTGGTGAAGTCGCGAATAAATGGTAGTGAGTTCTCCTTTGATTTTTGGATCCTGAAATCAATTTCAGGTTATCACCCTGACCAGTCAGTGAATGTGACTGACTGGCGAATCCCAGAGAACCTACCACTGGCAGCCCCTTATTTCTACAAGCCACAAAGAATAGATATGTTAATTGGAGCAGAATCGTTCTCTGAATTATTAGCTGTTGGTAAAATTAAACAAGGTCCTGACTTTCCAACTCTTCAGAAAACCCTTCTTGGTTGGGTTGTGTCGGGAAAATATGTTTCCAAGAGTTCTGCTCCTCAAATTACAAACAGTTTGAGTTGCAGTGAAGAGTTGCTAGTATCCATCGATAGGACCTTGAAAAAGTTTTGGTCACTGGAAGAAATGCCATCTACCAAGAAAATTGCCACACCTGAGCACAAGCTATGTGAAGAACACTATCGTAAGACGACTCAGGTACTATCATCAGGTCGGTTCGAAGTAAGGCTCCCGTTTAAATCAGATCCAAATTGTTTAGGCAACTCCTTTGAGGTTGCGAAACGGCGGATTTTGTCGCTTGAAAGACGATTGCATCGTGACCCTGAGTTGAAGAAAATGTACTTGGAATTCATGGAAGAGTACCTCTCCTTAGGTCATATGTCTCCTACTGACAATACGATTCCTTCTACTCCACACTACGTAATCCCTCATCAGTGTGTTCTGAGGCCCCAAAGTTCGTCTACCAAGCTCCGAGTCGTGTTCGATGCTTCGTCCAAGACGTCCTCACAGGTGGCCTTAAATGACATTCTGATGGTGGCACCTACCATTCAAGAGGAATTATACTCGACACTGCTCCGTTTCCGTCTGCACAGGTTTGCCCTGACTGCTGATGTTAAAAAGATGTATCGCCAAGTGATGGTGAACGAAGCGGATTGGCAGTTTCAGCTCATAGTGTGGAGAAGAGACCCTTCTGAATCCTTGAGATTATACAAGCTCAACACTGTAACCTATGGGACTGGACCAGCCCCATTCTTAGCTATCCGGTGTTTGAAAAGGTTGAGTGAGTCTGCGAAGCTCTCATTCCCTAGAGCTGCTAACGTTATTGGGTCCGACTTTTACGTCGATGACTTGTTGACTGGTGCTGCATGCGTAGAGGAGCTAAGGGCAATTAAGTCCGAAGTGTCTCAGGTTCTTTAGACCGCAGGGTTTGAGTTGACTAAGTGGTTTTCAATCTCACCCGAGATCACCGCATCTGAGAGCACAGCCAAACCCATAACAATCTCGGATTCAGAGTCGACAAAGGCGTTAGGAATCTCATGGTTACCTACTGAAGATGCCTTTAAGTTCAAAATTGACAATTCAGTTATGGGTCTCCGAGCGACAAAACGGAACATACTATCGGTGACATCAAAGTTGTTTGACCCCCTTGGTTTATTAAGTCCTATCGTTATAAAAGGCAAGATCCTATTGCAGGAGCTTTGGCTTAACAAACTAAATTGGGATGAGTCGATCTCGCTGCATTTGGAAACAGCGTGGAATAAGTTGAAAAATACACTATCTCAATTGGAAGACATATCCATATCTCGGTTTGTGTATTCAGATCCGATGTCACCGGTTCAAATACATGCCTTTGCTGACGCCTCCATGAGAGCGTATGGAGCGTGCGTCTATATACGTAGCAGAACTGCAGAAGGTTTAAAAATATCATTGTTGACTTCGAAATCCAAAGTAGCGCCGCTGAAGACCAAAACGCTCCCAAGGCTTGAGTTATGTGCCGCTCACCTTCTCGCAGATCTCTGTCACAGAATCAAGCCCCTATTAAACGTGCCCATTGAACGAGTCGTTTACTGGTCAGATTCAGAGGTAACTCTCCATTGGATCCGGTCTCATCCATCGTCGTTGTCGACTTTCGTTTCAAATAGAGTGGCTGAGATTCAAGAGTGGTCAGATGATGCTACGTGGCGGAATGTACCCACGAAACAGAACCCAGCAGATATTGTCTCAAGAGGTTGTGACGTCGACGAAATCGTTCAGTCAATTTGGTTCGAAGGACCATCATTTCTGAAAGAGGAAGAAGAAAACTGGCCCAATAACGCTCATTTCGAACACTCCGATGATCTTCAGCTGGAAAAGAGGAAGACTGCGGTCGGGTTGACCGCGGCTGTGCGAAGTTCGGAGCTGTTAGATGTCATCGAGGGATTCTCGTCACACCTCAAACTGCTTAGAGTGTTCGTGTATGTGTTCCGCTTTATAAGAAAATGTTAAGACCCAAGCCTAAATTTCAAAAAACTATCTCACCGACCGAATACAATGAAGCTTTTTATAAAATTGTCGAAATCATCCAGCATCACGAGAATCATGGAGAAATTGAAAAGGTTAGGAAAGGATCTACAATTGGTCCTAGTCTTCAGCGGTTGAACCCATTCATCCATGAAGACACAGGGACTTGGTGCAACTTTTCGTTGTTGCGAGTGGGGGGCGACTAGCCAAAGCTCCTATATCATACGATGCCAAGTTTCCTCTGCTTTTGACTAAGCGCTCGCAATTCGTGCGAAGCTATATTCGTCATCTGCACCATTCGAATTTTCATGTCGGACCACGAGCACTTGTGAGCATCCTTCGACAGAGCGTGTGGATAGTGAACGCTCAGGAGGTCTGCCCTCAGACAATTCGATCGTGTATGCGCTGTTTTAAATGCAAGCCTCGATTGCTGACGCAACTCATGGGGAATTTACCCGCAGATCGACTCCGTGCTCTCCGCCCATTTTCAATTTGCGGCGTTGATTTTTGTGGACCAGTGCACACGACATTGAAAATTCGCGAAAGGCCCCCATACAAGTCATACATTGCGCTTTTTGTTTGTTTTGCGTCCAAGGCGGTTCACCTAGAAATAGTTTCCGATCTAACCACTGATTGTTTTTTGTTGGCTTTTCAAAGGTTCGTCGGGCGCCGAGGATATCCCCAAGTCGTTCATTGCGACAACGGGACGAACTTTGTCGGAGCGAGCCGCCATCTCAGCGCTCTGCGGATCAGGCTCAAGGAGCAAGGAGACGCAATTCGCGACTTCGCGTCAAAGAACGGATGCGAATTTGCGCTCATACCGCCGCGAGGTCCTCACATGGGAGGGCTATGGGAGGCAGGTGTAAAAACTGCCAAGAGCCTACTCCTACGGGCGGTAGGCAGCGCGCTCCTAACCGCCGAAGAGCTCGCCACAGTCCTCGTTGGCATCGAGGCCATAATGAACTCGAGGCCGCTGGGAGCCATCAGCCAAGATCCAAGCGACGGCGAGGCCCTAACACCCGGGCACCTGCTGACAGGCGGGTCGCTCATCGCCCCCCCAGCACTGCGGACTCCGGACCAGGAGAGTCTCAGTTGCTTGCGGCGATGGCGACTTGTCTCGTCAGTCAGGCAAGCGTTTTGGCAGCGATGGTCCCGCGAATATGTCCTGGGGCTGCAAATTCGGGGCAAATGGCACCAGCAGCAACCGAACCTCGAGGAAGGAGACCTCGTCATCGTGGCCGAGGACAATCTGCCGCCTCAGGAGTGGCTCGTGGGGAGGGTCATCGCCACGCACGCAGGAGAGGACGGCATGGTCAGGGTCGTCGAAATAAGGACTATCACTGGAGCGGTTTTTCGGCGGCCCATACACAAATTAGCGCCGCTCCCAATGTGTTGAAGCCGATGCAGGCGTTCAACGGGGTCGGTGTTGCGTGACCTTACATCCATGGCCACAATTATTAGTTGTTGATCTGAATTATGAAGTCTAGTGTAAGTTAGGCTAGGGCAAAGCGGGAGCGCAATAAAAGCTCGCTCTCTCGCTCTTGGCGAATTCGCCCCGCTTTGCCACCGTAGGTTAGCTAGAGTAAGAGATTTGAATTGTGAAGAAAATATAGTTGCTCGCCAACCTTGAATTAGATCGAGCGTATCAAGTTTCTCGTTTAAATAATTTAAACGAGGGGGAACGTTGTGAGTTGCTGCGGACACCGCAACTCTACGGTTATACCCGATATTAAGTCAGTATGGCTCTCCTCCGGCAGACGCCGCTAATATTAAACGACACGACAAAGAGTGCGTGCGAGAGAGACAGAAAATCAGTCCGAGCGTGACGTCGGGTGCTGCGTAGCCAGTGCAAATTGATTTGTTCCTAATGGCTATAAAAATGATCTGATCTGATCCAGATTCAGCAATCTGATAGATAATGTCATTATCTATGATTCTGCGTTTTTAGTTTTCTCGAATGTGCAATATTGTGGATGCAACAGATTTTCGTCCTTTGTGTAGGCGGAAGGGGGTATGGCGAAATTTTGAGATACACATTTTATAGTGAGATCTAACAGAAGTGCGGATACCAAATTTGGTTACTCTAGCCTTAATAGTCTCTAAAATTTGTGGATGCCCCAGATTTTCGTCCTTTGCTGGGGCGGAAGGGGGTGTGGCGCAATTTGGACACGAAACGGTCATGGTCCGATATCACAGGAGTGTGGATACCAAATTTGGTTGCTATGGCTTTTATAGGTTCTGAGATCCTTGAACTCATATTTTGCAATTGGCAAAACAGACTATGAAACCTGTGTGTTAGAGAGAGACAGAGCGAGAAAGAATGAAATTGTTTTCTTGATTCTGGCTATAATAATTATACGATCTGGCTGAGATTTTACACTCTAAAACATATAGTCATCTTCTACGATTCAACGTTTTTGGTTTTATCGTATCTTTAAAAATGTAGATGCCACAGATTTTCGTCCTTTGTGGGGCGGAAGTGGGCGGGGCGAAGTTTTGAAATATTTTTGAAGCAGTGACATATCACAGAAGTCTGGATCCAAAACATCGTTGCTCTAGCTCTTATAGTCTTTGAGCACTAGGCGCTGAAGGGGCAGACAAACGGACAGACGGACGGACGGACAGACAGACAGAGCTCAATCGACTCGGCTATTGATGCTGATCAAGAATATATATACTTTATGGGGTCGGAAACGATTCCTTCTGGACGTTACACACATCCACTTTTACTACAAATCTAATATACCCCAATAATCATTTTGAGTATCGGGTATAATTACAGCCACCCAAAGTTTTCGGTAATTGATTAGAAAAACTCTTCTAATTTTTCAGTATTATTATTATAGCCAGCATCAAGAAAACAATTTCATTTTTTCTCGCCCTGTCTCTCTCTAACACACACGTAGCATAGGTGGCTTTGCTTAGAGTAAAACATTAGCGCCTAGATCTCGAGACTATAAAAGCTAGAGCAACCAAATTTTGTATCCACACTCCTAACATATCGGACCGAGACGGGTTTGTTTTAAAATTTCGCCACAACCCCTTCCGCCCCGCAAAGGACGAAAATCTGGGGATATCCACAAATCTCAGAGACTATTAACGCTAGAGTAACCAAATTTGGTATCCGCACTTGTGTTACATCTCACTATAAAACGTATATCTCAAAATTTTGCCCCACCCCCTTCCGCCCACACAAAGGACGACAATCTGTAGCATCCACTATTTTAAAGATATGAGAAAACCAAAAACGCAGAATCGTAAAGAGTGACCATATCTTTTAGACTGCAGAATCTGAATTGTATCGTATTATTATTATAGCCAGCATCAAGAAAACAATTTCATTTTTTCTCGCCCTGTCTCTCTCTAACACACACGTAGCATAGGCGGCTTTTTTTTTTTTTTTTTTTTTTTCAACGTTGGACTGATGGCCATCAGACCCATTTTGAAGCTGATGATGTGAATCACCACGTGCAGAAATATGTTAACCAGGCGCTCGAAGTAGTCCACTGGCGTTTGGGCCAGCCATTTGTGTAGCACCTTGCTCGGATTCTTCGTCAGTTTCAGTATGGCACTGGCCAGGGGTGCCGGCAGCGTCTTGTAGTGCTTGGAGTTCATGAACTCATGGTACAGCGGCAGCAGCAGGTACACGCGCAGGCTCTCCTTATCGGCTGGGGAGGCCACCAGCGAAGTAATCAATTCTTTTGTTACATTATCCCAGATCACCTGCTTGATGCTCTCGTTCTCCACACTTCGTAGATGATCGAATGCCACCTCGGCGGCCTTCAGATCCAGTCCATAATTGCGTGCAGAGCAGCCAAAATGCTCGTCGTTCGAGGGCAGAAACGAGCCGTTCAGGCACGCCTGACCCTTGAAGATCACCTCCATGCACTGCAGAAGATCCAGGTCGCTCTGCTTGATATGCGCGCACTGCTGTGTGGCCTCTGCCGTCAGCAAAAGGATCTGGGACTTGGGGGATTCTGCTCGTCATTGAGCCCCAGCTGGCCGCAAGTGTTCTTGTCCCAGCCGAACTCTGCACTGGACTTGGAGATGAGGTAAGAATGGTTGCCCCCACATGCGATGGTGGCCAGTGGGATGCCCAAGATGGTCGTCAGCTGCAGAGGGGCATTGGAGTGCGGCAGATCTTTGGGCGACTGGACGCCCAGCTGGCCATAGATGTTGAAGCCCCAGGAGTAGAGTTCAACACAGCTCGTGAGTGCCAGACTGTGATTGTTGCCGCACGCAATCTGCACCACCGTTTTGAACACTAGAAAGCGCAAGATCTTTGGCAGCTCAATGACATCGTTATCGGTGGAATGGCCCACCTGTCCGCAATCGTTGTCGCCCCAGCTGAGGATCTGGCCCCATTCGGTGAGGGCCATGGAATAGCGGCTGCCGGAGGAGAGCCATACTGACTAAGTATCGGGTATAAATGTAGAGTTGCGGTGTACGCAGCAACTCACAACGTTCCCCCTCGTTTTTATACCCGATACTCAAAATGAGTATTGGGGTATATTAGATTTGTGGTAAAAGTGGATGGGTGTAACGTCCAGAAGGAATCGTTTCCGACCCCATAAAGTATATATATTCTTGATCAGCATCAATAGCCGAGTCGATTGAGCCATGTCTGTCTGTCCGTCTGTCCGTCTGTCCGTCCGTCCGTCTGTCCGTCTGTCCGTCCCCTTCAATGCCTAGTGCTCAAAGACTATAAGAGCTAGAGCAACGATGTTTTGGATCCAGACTTCTGTGATATGTCACTGCTACAAAAATATTTCAAAACTTCGCCCCGCCCACTTCCGCCCCCACAAAGAACGAAAATCTGTGGCATATACATATTTAAAGATTCGATAAAACCAAAAACGCAGAATAGTAGAGGATGACTATATGTTATAGAGTGTAAAATCTCAACCAGATCGTATAATTATTATAGCCAGAATCAAGAAAACAATTTCATTCTTTCCCGCTCTGTCTCTCTCTATCACACAGGTTTCATGGTCTGTTTTGCCAATTGCAAAATATGTGTTCAAGGATCTCAGAACCTATAAAAGCCATAGCAACCAAATTTGGTATCCACACTCCTGTGATATCGGACCTTGACCGTTTCGTGTCCAAATTGCGCCACACCCCCTTCCGCCCCCGCAAAGGACGAAAATCTGGGGCATTCACAAATCTCAGAGACTATTAAGGCTAGAGTAACCAAATTTGGTATCCGCACTTCTGTTAGATCTCACTACAAAACGTATATCTCAGAATTTCGCCCCACCCCCTTCCGCCCCCACAAAGGACGAAAATCTGTTGCATCCACAATATTGGATCGAGAAAACTAAAAACGCAGAATCATAGATAATGACCATATCTATCAGACTGCTGAATCTGGATCAGATCGGATCATTTTTATACCCAAAAGGAACAAATCAATTTGCACTGGCTACGCAGCGCCCGACGTCACGCTCAGACTGATTTTCTGTCTCTCTCGCACGCACTCTTTGTCGTGTCGTTTAATATTAGCGGCGTCTGCCGGAGGAGAGCCATACTGACGGGTATAACTGTAGAGTTGCGGTGTCCGCAGCAACTCACAACGTTCCCCCTCGTTTTTTTTTTTATTGGGAAAACAATATTAACAATAGTGGATGGGTGGGGGGGGATGGGTTGTTGGAATGGGAATGAGGGTAGGTCCGCTCCCGCGGGACTGCCGCTAGGCATTACTTCGCGGTGCGGAGCTTGGTGTCTTCTATGGCTCTAGTTGGTTCGGCATCGCTCTAGCCTACGCAGCTCCCTTATGACGCTTGCTGCCATATTGGCAGCCGCGTGCCACGTCTGCTCGTCGGCTACCATCCGCTCGGTGAGGGTGTCTGCGCTTACTCCTGGGCTCGCCTCTCCTAGCATCTCTCGTTCCCGACGAAAGCGGGACAGGAAAAGAAGACGTGCTCCGCGTCTTCATCTACTCCTGGCCCGCAGTAGCTGCAGTACGGGTCATCGGCGTGCTTGAAGCGGTATAGGTATTTCTTGAAGCAGCCATGCCCCGTTAGCAGTTGTCCGAGGTAGTGGTCAATCTGGCCTCTCTTCCGCTGCATCCATGGTCTCAGCTGGGGGATTAGCCGTCTCGTCCATCTTCCATTCTCGGCTTGGTCCCATCGCCGTTGCCAGCGTGCTATACTGCCCTCGCGGCGTTCGCTACCGACTGCCATGCCGCTCTGCCGCTCGTCCGCCAGGAGGTCAGCGGGACCATGCCTGCCACCACAAGTGCGGAGTCCTCTGACACCGTCCGGAAGCAGCATGCAACCCTGAGGGCGCAGCGTCTGTATGCGCCTCTGCTGTCCCTGCTGTATGACGGCACCCTCATTGCTGGTGACCACACAACCGATCCATATAGGATTATGGAGGTGACAACTCCGGCGATGAGCTGTCTGCTGCGTGGTCTTGGCCCTCCAGTGTTGGCCATCATCCTACTGATGGCCGCTGTTGCTGTGGCTGCCTTCGCGCTTGCGTACTCCAGGTGCGCTTTGAATGTAAGTCGCTGGTCGAGTACTACCCCTAAGTATTTTAGGGCGGGCTTGGTCCTGATGGCAGTGCTGCCAACCATCACGCACGCCTGTTCGACCACCTTCCTGCTACTTATGAGCACAGCCTCCGTTTTCTTCTCCGCTAGGGACAGTCCGTTCGCTGTGAGCCATGATGTTATTTTTCCCACTGCTGCGTTGCATCTCTGCTCTGCTCCGCTGATGTGCTTTGCTACTGTCACAAGCGCGATGTCGTCCGCAAAGCCCACTAGCGTGCAGCCTTCCGGTAGTTCCAGACGCAGGATGTCGTCGGCCCTAGGACCGAACCCTGTGGAACGCCACCGGTGATTATGTGCTGCTTCGCTCCATCTTCCGTGTCGTACAGCAATACGCGTATTGAAATAACTTCGGAGCGTCCGGATGAGGTAGTGGGGTGTGCCTCTCCTCGCCAGTGCATCGAGGATGCTCTTCCAGCTGGCCGAGTTGAAGGCGTTCCGCACGTCTAGCGTGCACACTAGGCAGTATTCCTTCGAGCCTCCTGCCCATCGCGTTCCTGCAATGGCTTCTCTGGCCAAACTCGTAACCATCTGGATAGCGTCGATGGTGCTCCTCTGCTTCCTGAATCCGAACTGGAGGGTGGAGAGTCCATTCCGTTGCGTCAGCTCGGCCTCGAGGCGGTTGCATACCAGCCTCTCGAAGATCTTACCCACACCATCTAGCATGCATAGTGGTCGGTATGCCGATGGGTCACTTAGGTCCTTGCCTGGCTTGGGTACCAGGGCAAGTCTCTGGCGTTTCCATGCTAGTGGTACGTACCGCTCCTGGATGCACTGGTTGTACATCCGTGTGAATACCTCTGGGTGGGCACTGACCAAGCATTTCAGGGCCGCGTTGGGGATTCCGTCGGGTCCTGCCGCCTTTCCGCTCTTCAGTTTGGCAGTGACCTCCTTCACCTCCTTCACCGAGAAGGTGGTGGTGGCCGCCTGTGCCTGATCCTCGACGCTGTCTGCCTCCTGGAGTGGTGGTTGCCGGGGGAAGAGTGCGCAGACTATTTCCCTCAGCAGCACAGGGCACTTGGGGGTGGGTTGCCTACAGAGCTTTCCCATGACCAACTTGTATGCCCCTCCGAAGCGTTCTGCATCTGCCGCCTCACAGAGCTGCTGGAAGCATTTGGCCTTGCTGCTTCTAATGGCGTCTCTAAGGGCTCTCCGGTTTGCCTTGAATGCCGCCCCTTTGATCCCAAACTGTGGTGTACCTCTGGATCGCTGGTACGCGCGTCGCGCTGCGCAGCACTCCCTCCTTGCTTGGGCGATGTGCTCGTTCCACCATGGTACTGGGCGGTGTCTACTTCCTCCTAGCTTCCTTCGCTGCATAGCTGCATCACATGCCGCTACGACTGTTCTGGAGATGGATCTCGCGCTTGTTTCGGCGTCCCCGGCGGCAGCTAGGCTCTCTGCTGCTGTTAGAAGCGCGTCTGTATCCAGCGTTGCTTCTTTGTAGCCAGTCAATTGCGCTCGTTGCCCCCTTGTTGCATTCCCGATGGCGGCTGTGTCCGTCATCACAGCCAGGTGGTCGCTGTGCGTGTACGTGCTCAGGACTTGCCACTTTGCGTGGCGAGCGATCGGTCCGGGCTTGCAAAGGTGAGGTCTATGATAGACACTCGGCCTGCTTTGCTGTATGTCGGGGTGCTTCCTGCGTTCAGGAGACAGACGTTCAGGCTCGCAAATTCCTCCAATAGCGCTGTCCCTCGGGGCGTGTTCCTGGCACTGCCCCAGGTCGTAGCCCAGGCGTTGAAATCGCCCGCTATTATGACCGGGGATCTGTCCTTGGCGTCGTTGGCTATGTCCCTGATGACCGCATCGTATTCGCTCTGTGTGAATCGGGGGGCTATGTAGCAGCTATATAGGTACGTGCCATTATGTTTGGCTCTCGCATAACCCACCCTAGCCGCTCTATGTGTGAGCTGGCCTGGTTGGGGGCCACAGCTCCAGATTGCCGCACCGCCGTCTGTGCTTTGGTGCCAGATCGCTTCGCTTCTTTCCTTATAGGGCTCACTGAGGAGCGCTAAATCGATCTGCTGCTCCAGCACCGCTTGCGTTAGCAAGTGCTGGGCAGCTTGGCAGTGGTTGAGGTTCAGCTGAAGTAGCTTAACCATCTAGCGCTGGGAAAGGGCTTTCTTATACTCGGGACAGCTGCGGCTGAGGACCGAGTGGGCTGTTGAGCGAGCGTCTCCGTTGTTGCCCACGCACAGTAGGCACTTTGGGGGGTTGGTGCATTTGTTTTGTACATGCCCCTCTCCGCCACACCACGCAGGTATCCTTCGCCACTGTACGTTGGCTTCTGCATCTCGCTGCCGTGCGTGGCCGTAGGCCATACACTTGAAGCAGCGTGTTGGCGCGATCCGTCGTCGCATGCGGCACACCACCCAGCCGATTTGCACCTTGCCAAGCTCCAGGAGCTTCTGTGCAAGGGCGGGCTGGAGGTTTAGTGTAGCCACCTGCGTGGCACCATACGCTTTCCGCATCCGCGGCTTTGTTGCTTGGGTCAAGTCCAGGTCGGTCGCTGCTGTAATTGCTTCCAATACCTCATCGCCTGTCGTGAGATCATCTATGTCGAGCACTTCGACCGCGACTGTCTCCTGAATGGTCTTTACAGCTGCCATCTCTCCTATCGCTGCCTGTATTGCCTTCTGCAGTTCCTGTGTGGCAGGGTCAGATGGTTGTTGCATCCTGAGGAGCAGCTCGCCCGAGGCAGTCTTCCTTATGGCCTGGACCTTGCTCTTCAGGGCCTGGAGCGTTGGCGCTGCCTTCCCCACCTTCAGGATGTCGGCATATGACTTTCCCTCGGTGCACTTCACCAGTACCGCGTCCGGCCGGGCTGTCGGCTTGCGCTTCGCCCGTCGCCCTCTGACCTCGTTCCACTTCTGCGCGGGGTCAGTGTTTTGCGTGCTGGTCGTCGGCTTCTTTGTCGCATCTTGCCGGTTGGCACCGTTGTTTTACGCTGTCCGGGGCTTACGGCGTGCGCTTTCCTCCTTCATACTGGGTGTTGTCCCCTTCCTGCGAACTCCTGGCGTCGTCTGCGTCTCCTTTTCGATGTGGTCTTCGCATCGCCTGGGGTTAACTAGCCTGGGGATGGGTTCTGCGGTGTGGCAGTGGCATTGACATTCACCCATCGCTACCTTTCCTTCCGCTGGCGCCTTCAGCTGGGACCTTACCTCCAGTTGCAGCTCCTTCATGCGCGCCATCATCTTTTTGATGGCCATGTTAATGGACCTCTGTCCCTTCTCGTTCATCTGGTACAAAAGATCGTCCAGAATTGCGCCAATCTCATCGATGTCCTGCACGCTGGTCCTGCTTCTCTTGGGCGGCGTTTTCCTTCCGCTACTCGATGGGGTAGGGGGTCACGCTGCCTCTTTGGGGTGTCGGCATCTCTGTTGCCGTCCTGTGACGGCCCGCTGGCAACGCCGTGTATTTTGCTCTGCTTCATGTGCAGGGCTGGGGCTGCTGGCTGCTGTGGCGGTGTTCTTGCCACTTTTGAGGCTTTTTGGAAAGCCGTTGCTTCGATGCTTGTAGTCATACTTGCTTCGCCGGCCAAGTGTGCCACCGGCGTAGCAAGGTTGGGGGAAATGCTTCTTGGGGCCTCCAGAATCCGTGCCCCTTCCGCGGGATTGCTCCGCGCGGGTGGATTTCCACCTTGTGGGTTTCCACCTGGAGAAGTTATGTTTTTCGAGTACATTTCTTTCCATTTCATACGCATTTTATACCTACGGCCAGGTTGTTTGCATTTTATACCTTCTGCCAGGTTATTTAACTGCCGATCACTGTGATACAGACGCAGACCAAGCAGCCGCCCACTGTGGGTCAGACGCTGCTTGGGATTGGTTGGATTGTAGGCCCTTTGGGGCGTCCATCGGTGGGCAAGAAGGGAAGTGGTTTCTTTCCTTCTTTCTGGTGCGGGCCCCGTTTTGGGGTGCGCCCCCTAGACGGTGGGGGTGTCTGTTGGCCTGCTCCATGACCTTTGACCCCTATTGTTCCGTGTGTTCCGCTAGGAGTAGGGAGCCTTTGAGACTTTGGCACGGGCCTTGCCCTGCACCGTAGTGTCTGCTGGCGCCATCTGTTGGTCAGGTTGCTGCGGGCGATCGGGCTTTCGCCCTCTACCGGAGCTTTCCTGTGGTACCTTTCGGGTTTCTCCGCTGCCTAACTCTGTTAAGCAGCTGATATCTAGCTCAGCTGGCATGACAAGTGCATTTGCAGGGAGAGTGGAGCCGGGAGAGCGACCCTAAGTTACAGCAATTGTAAATGCAACAAGAAAGAAGAAGGCACGGATAGTGGGAGCGCAGAGGGCACTCTCAGAGAGGAAATTTCTCACCCCTCACCCCTGGCCTTGGTCATCGTTCTGCATCAAGGCCCTCCGGAGCTCGTGGATGCGGCAACTCCTATGCTTAGGCATTCTCCTGGGTATGTACGGACTCCAGTGTTGTTGTAGTTACCCATCTGGTTTCGTTTCCCTGCAGATGTCGCAGCTATAGGCTGCCCGCCCGGGAGCACCAAGGAAACGCGTCCGCACTTGTTCACACTTCTACACTCTAGTCTTATCCCTTGACATATCCATGTTTCTTTGATCACCTCCTGTATATATATTCCGATTTAGGTTACGAAAATAGACTAAGCAAACCAAAACGGTGAGATTTTATTTAAGTAGCCATATTATAAAATGAACCAAAACCGGAATCAGCTCCAGAGAATCGCCAAGAGCATCACCAGCAATGGGCCTACCTCAACATGACAAAGCGGCAACACAAAGTCACCTCAAACAGGGGAAATCACGCTACGTTACGCCACACAGAGTGGGGAAAAAATGACTCAAAATGAGTATTGGGGTATATTAGATTTGTGGTGAAAATGGATGTGTGTAACGTCCAGAAGGAATCGTTTCCGACCCCATAAAGTATATATATTCTTGATCAGCATCAATAACCGAGTCGATTAAGCCCTGACTGTCTGTCCGTCTGTCCGTCCCTATTAGAGCATAGTGCTCAAAGACTATAAGAGCTATAGCAACGATGTTTTGGATCCAGACTTCTGTGATATGTCACTGCTACAAGAATATTTCAAAACTTTGGTATCCGCAATTCTGTTAGATCTCACTATAAAACGTTTATCTCAAAATTTCGGCACACCCCTTCCGCCACCACAAAGGACGAAAATCGGTTGCTTCCACAAAATTGCAGACTGGAGAAAGTTAAAAACGCACAATCATAGAAAATGACCATATCTATTTGGTTGCTGAATCTGGATCAGATCGGATCGATTTTATAGCCAAAAGGAACAATTCAATTTGCAGTGGCTACGCAGCGCCCGACGTCACGCTCAGACTGATTTTCTGTCTCTCTCCCACGCACTCTTTGTCGTGTCGTTTAATATAAGCGGCGTCTGCCGGAGGGGAGCCATACTGACTTAGTATCGGGTATAACTGTAGAGTTGCGGTGTCCGCAGCAACTCACAACATTCGCCCTCGTTCATGACTCAAATGATGGACCAATGGCTCGATACAATTTAAATGCAATCCAAATTGATTCGCGGTGCAGTCAAAATATAACGATACAAAAAAATTTGCTTTTACGAATAAAAAAGTAAATAAACCGTATTTTCCCTTAATTGAGATCATTCTTTCCTCTCTCGCTTAGTCTTAATTAGTACTTACTTTTATATTGTGAAGAAACAGATCTCCACAAAACACAGGAGTAGCAACGTCCCTTATAGGGACAGCCCAGAGGGCATTATTATTTCATTAACACTTATCCCTTGACATATCCATGTTTCTTTGATCACCTCCTGTATATATATTCCCATTTAGGCTACGAAAATAGACTAAGCAAACCAAAACGGTGAGTTTTTATTTAAGTAGACATATTGTAAAATGAACCAAAACCGGAATCAGCTCCAGAGAATCGCCAAGAGCATCACCAGCAATGGGCCTACCTCAACATGACAAAGCGGCAGCACAAAGTCACCTCAAACAGGGAAAATCACGCTACGCCACACAGAGTGGGGAAAAATGAGTATTGGGGTATATTAGATTTGTGGTGCAAATGGATGTGTGTAACGTCCAGAAGGAATCGTTTCCGACCCCATAAAGTATATATATTCCTGATCAGCATCAATAGCCGAGTCGATTGAGCCCTGTCTGTCCGTCTGTCTGTCCGTCCCTATTAGACAATAGTGCTCAAAGACTATAATAGCTAGAGCAACGATGTTTTGGATCCAGATTTCTGTGATATGTCACTGCTGCAAGAATACTTTAAAACTTTGCCCAGCCCACATCCGCACCACAAAGGCCGAAAATCTGTGGCATCCACAATTTTAAAGATACGAGAAAACCAAAATCGCAGAATTGTAGAGAATGGCCATATCTTTTAGACTGCGAAATCTGAATAGGATCGTATCATTAATATAGCCAGCATCAAGAAAACAATTTAATTTTTCTCGCCCTGTCTCTCTCTAACACACACGTAGCATAGCAAGCTTTGCTTAGAGAAAAACATTAGCGCATAGATCTCAGAGACTATAAAAGCTAGAGCAACCAAATTTGGTATCCACACGACGTCACGCTCAGACTGATTTTCTGTCTCTCTCGCACGCACTCTTTGTCGTGTCGTTTAATATTCGCGGCGTCTGCCGGAGGAGAGCCATATTGTCTAAGTATCGGGTATAAATGTAGAGTTGCGGTCTCCGCAGCAACTCACAACGTTCCCTCTCGTTTTTGTAATATTTTCCATGAAGGCCTTTGGGGCCTTCCCACTTTTTAGTGGGAGTGTGTAACGTCCAGAAGCAATCGTTTCCGACCCCATAAAGTATATTCTTGATCAGCATCAATAGCCGAGTCGGTTAAGCCCTGTCTGTCTGTCCGTCCCTATTAGAGCATAGTGCTCAAAGACTATAAGAGCTAGAGCAACGATGTTTTGGATCCAGACTTCTGTGATATGTCACTGCTACAAGAATATTTCAAAATTTCGCCCCACTCCCATCCGCCCCCACAATGGACGAAAATCTGTTGCATCCACAATATTGCAGATTGGAGAAAACTAAAAACGCACAATCATAGAGAATGACCATATCTATACGGTTGCTGAATCTGGATCAGATCGGATCGATTTTATAGCCAAAAGGAACAATTCAATTTGCAGTGGCTACGCAGCGCCCGACGTCACGCTCAGACTGATATTCTGTCTCTCTCGCACGCACTCTTTGTCGTGTCGTTTAATATTCGCGGTGTCTGCCGGAGGAGAGCCATACTGACTAAGTATCGGGTATAAATGTAGAGTTGCGCTCTCCGCAGCAACTCACAACGTTGCCTCTCGTTTTTGTAATATTTTCCATGAAGGACTTTGGGGCCTTTGGATCTCTTTAAAACATCCATACGTCTACCTATTGCTGATTTTGCCGTTCTCCACACTGCTGTAGGGCGCCAGAAGTGGTGGAGCTTGTGGATGGAGTGGGAGTGGCCGTGGGCGGGGCTGGGGCTCTAGTGAGTTGATTAGGTCTGTACTAACCGCCTGTACAACAGCAGCTGTTTATTATTTTAGTGAAAAACGAACAAAATATTTGACTCCATTGATTTCCACTAAGGAAAAGAGTGAAATCTTTCATGCACATGTCAATCCACACAAAATTGTTTCATCAGAGGTTCTGCTATTTTTCATGCGCTCAAGCAAGTAAATCATTTCAAATGATTGAGCAATGGTTCGATACAATTTAAATGCAATCCAAATTGATTCGCGGTGCAGTCAAAATATAACGATACAAAAAAAGGAAATAAACCGTATTTTCACTTAATTGAGATCATTCTTTTCTCCCTCGCTTAGTCTTAATTAGTACTTTCTTTTATATTGTGAAGAAACAGATCTCCACAAAACACAGGAGTAGCACCGTCCCCTGTAGGGACAGCCCAGAGGGCATTATTATTTCATTAACACTTATCCCTTGACATATCCTGTATATATATTCGCATTTAGGTTACGAAAATAGACTAAGCAAACCAAAACGGTGAGATTTTATTTAAGTAGCCATATTGTAAAATGAACCAAAACCGGAATCACCTCCAGAGAATCGCAAAGAGCATCACCAGCAACGGGCCTACCTCAACATGACAAAGCGGCAGCACAAAGTCACCTCAAACAGGGGAAATCACGCTACGTTACGCCACACAGAGTGGGTAAAAATGACTCAAAATGAGTATTGGGGTATATTAGATTTGTGATAAAAGTGGATATGTGTCACGTCCAAAAGGAATCGTTTCCGACCCCATAAAGTATATATATTCTTGATCAGCATCAATAGCCGAGTCGATTGGGCCCTGTCTGTTTGTCCGTCTTTCCGTCCCTTCAGCGCCTAGTGCTCAAAGACTATATGAGCTAGAGCAACGATGTTTCGGATCCAGACTTCTGTGATATGTAACTGTTACAAGAATATTTCAAAACTTCGCCCCGCCCACATCCGCCCCCATAAAGGCCGAAAATCTGTTGCATCCACAATTTTAAAGATACGAAAAAACCAAAAACGCAGAATTGTAGAGATTGGCCATATCTTTTAGACTGCAGAATCTCAATAGTATCATATCGTTATTATAGCCAGCATCAAGAAAACAAGAAAACCGCACTCCTAAGATTCCGGACCAAGACGAGTTTGTTTCAAAATTTCGCCACACCTCCTTCCGCCCCCGCAAAGGACGAAAATCTGGGGATATCCACAAATCTCAGAGACTATTAAGGCTAGAGTAACCAAATTTGGTATCCGCACTACTGTTAGATATCACTATAAAACGAATATCTCGAAATTTCGCCTTGCCCTCTTCCGCCCTCACAAAGGACGAAAATCTGTTGCATCCACAATATTGAGAATACGAGAAAACTAAAAACGCAGAAAACAATAACGCAGATAATGACCATATCTATCAGATTCCTGAATCTGGATCAGATCAGATATAGCCAATAGGAACAAAATCAAATCAGACTGATTTTCTGTCTCTCTCGCACGCACTCTTTGTCGTGTCGTGTAATATTAGTGGCGTCTGCCGGAGGAGAACCATACTGACTAAGTATCGGGTATAAATGTTGAGTTGCGGTGTCCGCAGCAACTCACAACGTTCCCCCTCGTTCATGATTCAAATGATGGACCAATGGTTCGATACAATTTAAATGCAATCCAAATTGATTCGCGGTGCAGTCAAAATATAACGATACAAAAAAATTTGCTTTTACGAATAAAAAAGTAAATAAACCGTATTTTCCCTTAATTGAATTATCCCTTGACATAACCATGTTTCTTTGATCACCTCCTGTATATATATTCCGATTTAGGTTACGAAAATAGACTAAGCAAACCAAAACGGTGAGATTTTATTTAAGTAGCCATATTATAAAATGAACCAAAACCGGAATCAGCTCCAGAGAATCGCCAAGAGCATCCCCAGCAATGGGCCTACCTCAACATGACAAAGCGGCAACACAAAGTCACCTCAAACAGGGGAAATCACGCTACGTTACGCCACACAGAGTGGGGAAAAAATGACTCAAAATGAGTATTGGGGTATATTAGATTTGTGGTGAAAATGGATGTGTGTAACGTCCAGAAGGAATCGTTTCCGACCCCATAAAGTATATATATTCTTGATCAGCATCAATAGCCGAGTCGATTAAGCCCTGACTGTCTGTCCGTCTGTCCGTCCCTATTAGAGCATATTGCTCAAAGACTATAAGAGCTAGAGCAACGATGTTTTGGATCCAGACTTCTGTGATATGTCACTGCTACAAGAATATTTCAAAGCTTTGGTATCCGCAATTCTGTTAGATCTCACTATAAAACGTTTATCTCAAAATTTCGGCACACCCCCTTCCGCCCCGAAAATAGACGAAAATCTGCTGCATCCACAATATTGCAGATTGGAGAAAACTAAAAACGCACAATCATAGAGAATGACCATATCTATACGGTTGCTGAATCTGGATCAGATCGGATCGATTTTATAGCCAAAAGGAACAATTCAATTTGCAGTGGCTACGCAGCGCCCGACGTCACGCTCAGACTGATATTCTGTCTCTCTCGCACGCACTCTTTGTCGTGTCGTTTAATATTCGCGGTGTCTGCCGGAGGAGAGCCATACTGACTAAGTATCGGGTATAAATGTAGAGTTGCGCTCTCCGCAGCAACTCACAACGTTGCCTCTCGTTTTTTTAATATTTTCCATGAAGGACTTTGGGGCCTTTGGATCTCTTTAAAACATCCATACGTCTACTTATTGCTGATTTTGCAGTTCTCCACACTGCTGTAGGGCGCCAGAAGTGGTGGAGCTTGTGGATGGAGTGGGAGTGGCCGTGGGCGGGGCTGGGGCTCTAGTGAGTTGATTAGGTCTGTACTAACCGCCTGTACAACAGCAGCTGTTTATTATTTTAGTGAAAAACGAACAAAATATTTGACTCCATTGATTTCCACTAAGGAAAAGAGTGAAATCTTTCATGCACATGTCAATCCACACAAAATTGTTTCATCAGAGGTTCTGCTATTTTTCATGCGCTCAAGCAAGTAAATACTTTCAAATGATTGAGCAATGGTTCGATACAATTTAAATGCAATCCAAATTGATTCGCGGTGCAGTCAAAATATAACGATACAAAAAAATTTGCTTTTGCGAGTAAAAAAGGAAATAAACCGTATTTTCCCTTAATTGAGATCATTCTTTTCTCCCTCGCTTAGTCTTAATTAGTACTTTCTTTTATATTGTGAAGAAACAGATCTCCACAAAACACAGGAGTAGCACCGTCCCCTGTAGGGACAGCCCAGAGGGCATTATTATTTCATTAACACTTATCCCTTGACATATCCATGTTTCTTTGATCACCGCCTGTATATATATTCGCATTTAGGTTACGAAAATAGACTAAGCAAACCAAAACGGTGAGATTTTATTTAAGTAGCCATATTGTAAAATGAACCAAAACCGGAATCAACTCCAGAGAATCGCAAAGAGCATCACCAGCAACGGGCCTACCTCAACATGACAAAGCGGCAGCACAAAGTCACCTCAAACAGGGGAAATCACGCTACGTTACGCCACACAGAGTGGGGAAAAATGACTCAAAATGAGTATTGGGGTATATTAGATTTGTGGTGAAAATGGATGTGTGTAACGTCCAGAAGGAATCGTTTCCGACCCCAGAAAGTATATTCTTGATCAGCATCAATAGCCGAGTCGATTAAGCCCTGTCTGTCTGTCCGTCCCTATTAGAGCATAGTGCTCACAGACTATAAGAGCTAGAGCAACGATGTTTTGGATCCAATTTTCTGTGATATGTCACTGCTACAAGAATATTTCAAAATTTCGCCCCACTCCCTTTCGCCCCCACAAAAGACGAAAATCTGTTGCATCCACAATATTGCAGATTGGAGAAAACTAAAGGCGCACAATCATAGAGAATGACCATATCTATCCGGTTGCTGAATCTGGATCAGATCGGATCGATTTTATAGCCAAAAGGAACAATTCAATTTGCAGTGGCTACGCAGCGCCCGACGTCACGCTCAGACTGATTTTCTGTCTCTCTCGCACGCACTCTTTGTCGTGTCGTTTAATATTCGCGGCGTCTGCCGGAGGAGAGCCATACTGACTAAGTATCGGGTATAAATGTAGAGTTGCGGTCTCCGCAGCAACTCACAACGTTCCCTCTCGTTTTTGTAATATTTTCCATGAAGGCCTTTGGGGCCCTTGGATCTCTTTAAAACATCCATACGTCTATTGCTGATTTTGCCGTTCTCCACGCTGCAATAGGGCGCCAGAACGAACGAACCGGATTATTTTATCAATGCTTCTACCTTTAAATGAAAATGAAAAACGATGGGACGACCAAATACTATCAATCCAGTGGAGCATCAACACCATGGTAAATAGCACTACTAAATGCTTCCATTTGAGTTATTGTATGGCTACGAGCCACGTGATGTCCTTAAAAAACACATTGATCTTGAACCGAGGAGCTACGATCAGATGCTGCGACTACAGTCAACGATCATAGGGCGGCAGCTAAGAAACGGTATGATGCCAGACATTCCAAGCCAACTACATATAGCCTGGGTGACCTTGTCTTAGTCGAGAATGAGCCGTATAGTACGGGCACATCACGCAAATTGGAGCCTCGCTATAAAGGACCATTTATTGTCAACAAGGTGCTGCCAAACGACAGATATCTAGTGGAAGATATCCCTCATGCACAACGGAAGCAAAGGCACAACAAGTCGGTGTATTCATCTGAATGGATGAAAAGTTGGTGCGAACTACCACCCGATGAGCCAGATGATGATGACGATATGGAAGGCGACTCATCCCAAGGATCTTGCGAAAACGCTGCGAGCTGTCAGGAAAGGCCGACTGTGACGGTCTGCTAGTTAACAGAAACTGTAACCCTACGGTGTTGTTATACGCACGGCATGTCCATCAACATCGATATCTATATCGATGTCAGCATAAAGATCATTATCGATAGATTGTCGTGTATAAATGTAGAGTTGCGGTCGCAGCAACAACTCACAAGGTTCCCCCTCATTTTTTTTATATTCTAGATTCCCACTGGTTTTCAAGTCAAATAATTTGAGGAGTATGTCTAACTTATTTACTCGTAAATGGAAATTCGTAATCTATCCGGTTGTGTGTTCTTTCTGTTGCTGTTTCTATCGCCCTCCACCTACACCGCTAATGCTGATCATCCGATGAGTCGGATCCCACGCAGTCGGGTCAAACGGATATCGACACCTTTCTACGAAGAAGAAAAGACATTGGAAATGGCCAAATATGTGGTGTCCCTGCGATCGCGTACACCTCGCAAGTACTTTGGAGACAATCACTACTGTGGCGGGGTCATTGTATCACGTACGTTCATTTTGACTGCGGCCCACTGCACCATGGAGTAGGTATTTTCCATTATTTCTTTGCTCAAAAGGAACTTGATCATCGTTTACCTTGGGGCCCAAAGCAGTCGCAAGATCATGCATCGTGCTCGCGTGTTGCTCGTCGTCGCGGGGACGCCCAATCGATTGAAGTTTTGGCGGGGTAGGACTGTGAATGCTCCGGTGAAGGATGTCTATGTGCCCGAAAACTTTACCATGTTCAATACGAACAACATTGCCCTACTAAAGCTGGCGATAGAGCTGCCGGATAATCCGTACATTGCCATTGCCACTTTGCCTATCCATGAGCCCGAATATAATATCAATTACACACTTCTCGGCTGGGGACGCGTTTACAAGGTGCGCTTCTCTATTATATGTTATATACATTTTTTACAAATTCTCTTGGCAGGGTGGGCCTCTGGCTTCCAGCATTCTGCATGTCGATGTCTTGCTATTGGATCACCAGACCTGCGATGATATGCTGCACACCTTCAAAGACGAAATGATGTGTGCTGGAAATCTGGAAAATGATCAGGATGAGAATCCCTGTGCAGGCGACACTGGGAGTCCCCTGCTCTTGAATGGCACGGTCTATGGCGTTGTCAGCTACCGCATCGGCTGCGGATCGAAATCTCTTCCCTCGGTCTATACGAATGTCTTTGCCCATAAGGAATGGATCGATGACATCATGAAAACTGATGATACCGTTCGCTTTAATAGCAGTTACCTAAGCATGATAGCAGCTATATTTTCTCTTCTGAATGTCCCTCAAGGGAGGCCAAGAATAAATTTCTGAATTGTTTGTGCGTTTGATTTGGCCATCAGGCATACATGCAGTCATGATGTTTATGTACCACATCTGCTCGCTGATATCACTGTACAGAATGTAGTCTCCCTTGATGGAGATTTTTGACGTCGACAAAGACTACGCCACGATGGGTTGAGGGTTCGATGACCAAACCATTGTTGTTGGCTTCGCTAGCGAGACAAAGCAGTGTGTCCATACCGTCCTTGTTCGTATGCTGAGCACCCAGACACCGGTGTAGCAGTTCATGCTCATAAGACCACCCTCAACGCGACCCTCAAGGCGGGGTCCTTTACAGTCCCAGTTTCTCCGAGTCCTAGTGCTCTTGCAAAACTCTGCAGTTCGTGGTTTCTGCTGGACCCCGACGCAGATTCCATCTGATCATTCAACACACGACCCTACTTTTAGTATTATGCTATTAAAAAGCTAAGAATACATACTGTCTGTAGGGGGACGGATCGAGGCTCAGTAATCCAACGACGACATTGAAGATCTTCCGAGCGCCCCTCATAGCGCGCGAGAGCGAGTTGGGACCGGAGCGCATGGAGCTGGCACAGTGCGCGGCAATCAATTTGTGCTGGCCTGAACATCCTCCCCCTCTTTCAAGATTGCAAAGTATAATTTGGGGCATATGGCTGTGTGCACGCCCTTACAGATCAAGCACGTACAGATTAAGATTCTAGCATATTTTTAAAGTCGATTCGCACATTCAATTCATGTTTCCAAAATTACATCATTTGGAGCAACAGAAATAGTTAACAATATTGCTGCAAACGGTCTGTGGAGATAATGTTTTTTATCCCCAATCGGCCGACTAATTATTTCGAATTAAATAAAACTCGCCGCAGAAATAAAATTACGATATGTTCTTTAATGCGTGACATCCAAATTGCAAGTGTGGCTTGCCTGCCCTTTACATTGCCGCTCCGATCGCTAAGCGCAGCTTCGCTCGGCTGACGTCGGTAGGCAGACGCAAAGCGGAGATAGCGAAGAGCGAGCTGGCAGAGAGCGTTTAGCAGGGCAAGCACGCGCAAAGCTTTAACAAACAAATGAGTGACATAGACATAAGTAACAAACAAAATAAGCGGCTGAGGGCCAAGAATTAGGTGCTATTTGGCAAGGAGCTAATCGGCTGGGTTCTGCTCCGAACATTCACCCCCGTTGGAAGGCAAAGGCTTTCAACAGATCCATCCTGAAGGGGCAGAACCGCTATTTTTCCAACGGCCCTCTTGAAAAGGCCTCTTTGAGTGCGGATGACGGCTACTCTGATGGTTCCATCTTTTCCTGGGATGACGCTCTCAATGCGGCCAAGCGGCCACCTTAATGGTGGCAGCGTTTCCTCCTTGATCATGACGAGCGCTCCTAGCTTGATGTTTGAAGAATCGAAAGATACGCCATGCTCCATTTTCTCCAAAACGCCTGCTTCATTTGACACAGCCGCTGCCATCGACTAAGTAGGTTGACTCGGAGATGCGTCACATCTGGCTCGTCGAATGCAGCTTTCGGGGCTCCATTGAGAAAGTGGTTTGGCGTGAGCACATCTAGATCATCGGGACTTTCTGTAATTGCATAAAGCGGACGGGAATTTAACAAAGCAGAAATTTCACAAGCCAAGGTCTGAATTTCATCAAGAGTAAAAATGTAGGTCCCGACGATGCGATGAAAATGATATTTAGCTGCTTTAACAGCCGCCTCCCACAAACCCCCAAAATGAGGTGAGCGAGGGGGGATGAATTTTCAGTCGATTCCACTAGAAACGCAGAGATGTGACACAGCCGACGTATGAGGATCGCTGAGGAACATTTGCCGAAGCTCCAAAAGCTCATTTTTTGCTCCTACAAAATTTGTAGCGTTGTCTGACCATATGATTCGAGGTTTGGGACGTAGACTTATAAAACGCCTTAATACTGCCAGAAAGGATTCTGTAGATAGATCCCGAACGACTTCCAAATGAGTTGCTTTGGTGCTAAAGCATACGAAGACAGCGATGTAACATTTGATAGGAGGCCTGCTTCTGACTTCCGACTTGTGATAAAAGGGTCCGCGAAAATCAACGCCCGTTGTGTGGAATGCTGGATTAGTCCTTACGCGATCCGCAGGCAAGTTTCCCATGATATGTTCCCTCAGCACTGGCTTCAAACGAAAGCATCTAACACATTTGCGAATGATTCCCGCAACATATTTGCGTCCACCAATAGGCCAGAATTTTTGCCGAAGCAGTCCGAGCAATCGTACGATACATCCCTTTCGTTTGAAACAACCAATGCTGCATGACGACGTTCTGGTACATCGGTCGGCAATTGCAAGCCTGCAGGCCACTCTGAGCTCTCAAGACGCAAGAATGGGGGTCCAGAGATCCAAAGGCTGCTTTCCATTAGTTCAGCGGGCGTGGATCCACGTGATATGATGTCGGCAGGATTCAACTTTGTGGGCACGTGATGCCAAGTCATTCCAGCGGTGAGCTCCTGAATCCGCTGAACTCGATTAGAAACAAATATATTACAATTCAGTGGTGATTCTCGAATCCAGGCAAGGGCTATGGACGAATCCGACCAGCAATGTATTTGGCATGGAGCTGATAATCCCTTAACTATGGTGGACACTAGTTCGGCTAATACGAGGGCAGCGGATAGCTCAAGCTTGGGGATAGTCATACTTTTCAAGGGCGTGACTCTGGACTTAGAGCATAAGAGATGACTTTGCACAATGCCAAGAGCTTCCGAACGCATGTATACACAGGCGCCATATGCTGCTTGGCACGCATCACAAAACGCGTGCATTTCTAATCTGGCTTGCTGCCGAAGCACGTAACGTGGAAACTTAAAGTTTTCAACCATCGACAACTGCGAAGTCAGCTTAATCCAAGTCGTATGTAGATCCTGGGGCAGGCTTTCGTCCCAATTCAACTTTAGGCTTTCGTTCCATAGCGACTGCATAAATATTTTAGCCTTTGTGATGATGGGAGAGATGAGCCCTAGAGGATCGTAGAACCTAGCTAGTGTAGACAGGACCGAACGCTTCGATATTGGGCCTGCAGCGGTTCCGACGTGAGCGAAGCTAAACAGAAGATTGTCCGTGGTGGGATCCCAAACTAGACCAAGCGCCTTGGTTACTTCAGTCCCGTCATGAAAGGTAAGGAACTTTTCGCGATCCGCCTCCGATACGCCTTCCAAAGCAGCGGGTTCATTGGAACACCATTTACGTATGGGAAAACATCCTTTCGAAAGTAGCTCCTTTACCTGCTGACGAATCTTGATGACAGAATCAATGCTGTCCCCTGCAGATATGAGATTATCGACATAGAAATCTCTTCGAACAACATCAGCGCCAAGCGGAAAACGCAACTCTTCATCATTTGCCAATTGATGCATAGCACGAATTGCTAAGAAAGCGGCAGGTTTGGTTCCGTAAGTAACAGTCTCCTACTTGAACACCTGAATCTCCTCCTTCGGGTCATTGCGCCATAGGATGCACTGCACGTGCGTATCGGGATGGGAAACGCGTACACAGCGGTACATTTTGCAGATATCGCCACACAAGGCGACTTTAAACGAGGGGGAACGTTGTGAGTTGCTGCCGAGACCGCAACTCTACAGTTGTACCCGATACTAAGTCAGTATGGCTCTCCTCCGGCAGACCCCGCTAATATTAAACGACACGACAAAGAGTGCGTGCGAGAGAGACAGAAAATCAGTCTGAGCGTGACGTCGGGCGCTGCGTAGCCAGTGCAAATTGATTTGTTCCTTTTAGCTATAAAAATTGTCTGATCTGATCCAGATTCGGCAATCTGATAGATATGATCATTATCTATGATTCTGCGTTTTTAGTTTTCTCGTATCCTCAATATTGTGGATGCAACAGATTTTCGTCCTTTGTGGAGGCGGAAGGGGGTAATGCGAAATTTTGAGATATACGTTTTAAAGTGAGATCTAACAGGAGTGCGGATACCAAATTTGGTTACTCTAGCCTTAATAGTCTCTGAGATTTGTGAATATCTCCAGATTTTCATCCTTTGCGGGGGCGGAAGGGGGTGTGGCGAAATTTTGAAACAAACTCGTCTCGGTCCGATATATTAGGAGTGTGGATACCAAATTTGGTTGCTCTAGCTTTTATAGTCTCTGAGATCTAGGCGCTAATGTTTTACTCTAAGCAAAGCCGGCTATGCTACGTGTGTGTTAGAGAGAGACAGGGCGAGAAAAAATGAAATTGTTTTCTTGATGCTGGCTATAATAATAACACGATCCAATTCAGATTCCGCAGTCTTAAAGATATAGTAATTTGCTACAATTCTACGTTTTTGGTTTTCTCATATCTTTAAAAATGTAGATGCCACAGATTTCCGTTCTTTTTGGGGGCGGAAGTGGGCGGGGCGAAGTTTTGAAATATTTTTGTAGCAGTGACATATCACAGAAGTCTGGATCCAAAACATCGTTGCTCTAGCTCTTATAGTCTTTGAGCACTAGGCGCTGAAGGGGACGGACAGACGGACAGACGGACGGACGGACAGACGGTTAGACGGACGGACGGACAGACAGACATGGCTCAATCGACTCGGCTATTGATGCTGATCAAGAATATATATACTTTATGGGGTCGGAAACGATTCCTTCTGGACGTTACACACATCCACTTTTACCACAAATCTAATATGCCCCAATACTCATTTTGAGTATCCGGGTATAAAAAGCGGAAACGAAGCAGAGTTATCAGAATTTCAGGTTGGATGGTGGGTCCAGCCATTAGCGCATCATTCAGCGATACTCCAGACGCTGTTTTGGCAGATCCATCGAACACTACGCGTAATTTGGTGGTTGTACTATCCTGCTTGTGGACGCAATGGTGAGGCAAGAAGTACTGCGGGAGGTCTGACTGCCGCGAAGCTGGCGACATGTGTCCTAAATCACGATACTCCTGGAGAAACTCCATATATTTTGCCCTAAGCTGTGCATTTTTTGCTAGCTTTCTCTCCAAATTGAGAAATCTACGTAGCGCCTGCTGATACGATTCTCCTAATTCCTCTAGACTGAATTTGGTTGGCAAACGCACGGAGTAAGCTCCGGAATCTAGGCGAATGCAGTTTGTGACGAAATGCTGTTCGCAATGAATATCTTCCTCCGAAATTGATGAGGGCAAATAATCTCCATCGACTTCCCAAAACCGCCTTACAATATCGCACAAATTAGTCTCGCAAGCGGAGATGACAGGGGGATCTTCAACGGCTGCTAGCGCCGCACGTGCTTTCTCAGAGTTTTTAATACTTCCTGACACTATCCAGCCAAGTTTCGTCTTCTGCAATGTTGGCAATTGGTCTGACAGTCGAATCTGTCCAACGCACATTAATTCGAAGAACAAACCAGCACCTATCAACAGATCGACACGCTGGGGCTTGGCGAAATTAGGATCAGCCAGTTTTAGATTATTTCGCATTGGCCAATCCTTTGCGTCTAGGCCGAAGTTCGGCTGCATTCCTGTGATTGAGGCAGTGATAATTGCAGAGAGGAAACCGCGATAGTTTTCATCTTGAGATTGCAGGACGATGTCTACAGCCTTGCTGGATGGTAGAATTGACTCTCCAATACCGGCGATTTGAACGTGAGACGGGTGAGGATCTAACTGCAGCTGATTGGCGAGTCTCGATGTTATAAAGTTAACCTGAGAAGCGTAATCTAAAACGGCACGACATGGAATAAGCGATCCAAAACGGCCCCTGACATATACGATTGCGGTAGCTAGCAGCACATTTTGGCTAGGCAGAGATTTCTGACTCGAGGGGGAGGGCTAGTATATTTGCTTGCTACTAGGGCACTTGCAGGATCATGCTGGGTCGATTGCGTGCTCGGCGACGGCAACTCAGCGTCAGCGCCCGACTGCATGTGGAGCAGTGTGTGATGCTTGGCTTGCCAATTTCTACATGCCCCTGACTTGCAGCGTTGCAATGAATGGCCTTTGTTGAGGCAGTTTAGACGTTCTCCACGCTGCAATAGGGCGCCAGAACGAACGAACCGGATTATTTTATCAATGCTTCTACCTTCAAATGAAAATGAAAAACGATGGGACGACCAAATACGATCAATCCAGTGGAGCATCAACAGCATGGTAAATAGCACTACTAAATGCTTCCATTTGAGTTATTGTATGGCTACGAGCCACGTGATGTCCTTAAAAAACACATTGATCTTGAACCGAGAAGCTACGATCAGATGCTGCGACTACAGTCAACGATCATAGGGCGGCAGCTAAGAAACGGTATGATGCCAGGACATTCCAAGCCAACTACATATAGCCTGGGTGACCTTGTCTTAGTCGAGAATGAGCCGTATAGTACGGGCACATCACGCAAATTGGAGCCTCGTTATAAAGGACCATTTATTGTCAACAAGGTGCTGCCAAACGACAGATATCTAGTGGAAGATATCCCTCATGCACAACGGAAGCAAAGGCACAACAAGTCGGTGTATTCATCTGAATGGATGAAAAGTTGGTGCGAACTACCACCCGATGAGCCAGATGATGATGACGATATGGAAGGCGACTCATCCCAAGGATCTTGCGAAAACGCTGCGAGTTGTCAGGAAAGGCCGACTGTGACGGTCTTCTAGATAACAGAAACTGTAACCCTACGGTGTTGTTATACGCACGGCATGTCCATCAACATCGATATCTATATCGATGTCAGCATAAAGATCATTATCGATAGATTGTCGGGTATAAATGTAGAGTTGCGGTCGCAGCAACAACTCACAAGGTTCCCCCTCATTTTTATTATATTCTAGATTCCCACTGGTTTTCAAGTCAAATCATTTAAGGAGTATGTCTAACTTATTTACTCGTAAATGGAAATTCGTAATCTATCCGGTTGTGTGTTCTTTCTGTTGCTGTTTCTATCGCCCTCCACCTACACCGCTAATGCTGATCATCCGATGAGTCGGATCCCACGCAGTCGGGTCAAACGGATATCGACACCTTTCTACGAAGAAGAAAAGACATTGGAAATGGCCAAATATGTGGTGTCCCTGCGATCGCGTACACCTCGCAAGTACTTTGGAGACAATCACTACTGTGGCGGGGTCATTGTATCACGTACGTTCATTTTGACTGCGGCCCACTGCACCATGGAGTAGGTATTTTCCATTATTTCTTTGCTCAAAAGGAACTTGATCATCGTTTACCTTGGGGCCCAAAAGCAGTCGCAAGATCATGCATCGTGCTCGCGTGTTGCTCGTCGTCGCGGGGACGACCAATCGATTGAAGTTTTGGCGGGGTAGGACTGAATGCTCCGGGGAAGGATGTCTATGTGCCCGAAAACTTTACCATGTTCAATACGAACAACATTGCCCTACTAAAGCTGGCGATAGAGCTGCCGGATAATCCGTACATTGCCATTGCCACTTTGCCTATCCATGAGCCCGAATATAATATCAATTACACACTTCTCGGCTGGGGACGCGTTTACAAGGTGCGCTTCTCTATTATATGTTATATACATTTTTTACAAATTCTCTTGGCAGGGTGGGCCACTGGCCTCCAGCATTCTGCATGTCGATGTCTTGCTATTGGATCACCAGACCTGTGACGATATGCTGCACACCTTCAAAGACGAAATGATGTGTGCTGGAAATCTGGAAAATTATCAGGATGAGAATCCCTGTGCAGGCGACACTGGGAGTCCCCTGCTCTTGAATGGCACGGTCTATGGCGTTGTCAGCTACCGCATCGGCTGCGTATCGAAATCTATTCCCTCGGTCTATACGAATGTCTTTGCCCATAAGGAATGGATCGATGACATCATGAAAACTGATGATACCGTTCGCTTGAATAGCAGTTACCTAAGCATGATAGCAGCTATATTTTCTCTTCTGAATGTCCCTCAAGGGAGGCCAAGAATAAATTTCTGAATTGTTTGTGCGTTTGATTTGGCCATCTGGCATACATGCAGTCATGATGTTCATGTACCACATCTGCTCGCTGATATCACTGTACAGAACGTAGTCTCCCTTGATGGAGATTTTTGACGTCGACAAAGACTACGCCACGATGGGTTGAGGGTTCGATGACCAAACCATTGTTGTTGGCTTCGCTAGCGAGACAAAGCAGTGTGTCCATACCGTCCTTGTTCGTATGCTGCGCACCCAGACACCGGTGTAGCAGTTCATGCTCATAAGACCACCCTCAACGCGACCCTCAAGGCGGGGACCTTTACAGTCCCAGTTTCTCCGAGTCCTAGTTCTCTTGCAAAACTCTGCCTTCTGCTGGACCCCGACGCAGATTCCATCTGATCATTCAACACACGACCCTACTTTTAGTATTATGTTATTAAAAAGCTACTCAAGAATACATACTGTCTGTAGGGGGACGGATCGAGGCTTAGTAATCCAACGACAACATTGAAGATCTTCCGAGCGCCCCTTCTAGCGCGCGAGAGCGAGTGCATGGAGTTGGCACAGTGCGCGGCAATCAATTTGTGCTGGCCTGAACATCCTCCCCCTCTTTCAAGATTGCAAAGTATAATTTGGGGCATATGGCTGTGTGCACGCCCTTACAGATCAAGCACGTACAGATTAAGATTCTAGGATATTTTTGAAGTCGATTCGCACATTCAATTCATGTTTCCAAAATTACATCATTTGGAGCAACAGAAATAGTTAACAATATTGCTGCAAACGGTCTGTGGAGATAATGTTTTTTATCCCCAATCGGCCGACTAATTATTTCGAATTAAATAAAACTCGCCGCAGAAATAAAATTACGATATGTTCTTTAATGCGTGACATCCAAATTGCAAGTGTGGCTTGCCTGCCCTTTACATTGCCGCTCCGATCGCTGAGCGCAGCTTCGCTCGGCTGACGTCGGTAGGCAGACGCAAAGCGGAGATAGCGAAGAGCGAGCTGGCAGAGAGCGTTTAGCAGGGCAAGCACGCGCGACATAAGTTCTATTTTTTTTTTTTTTTTTTATTAAGCGTTGAATCCGTACATTGCATATAACGTATCTTAACATCACTGGTAAATAATATTGGGGTAGCCAAACCTAATGCCCAATCTCTTCAACCGCCTCAAAGGCCTGGCAGGTAGTAATCGTCTGGCGAGCATACTATGGTGTCTAATTAGCCTGTCACTGTATCTGCTGGTGTGCCTTCCAATCTGCTCCTCTACTGTATGCAGATTCAAATCCCGATGTAGGGTGGAGCCGCGCACGTACCAAGGGCAGTTCGTTATTTGCCTCATGGCGCGATTCTGCAAGACCTGTATCCGTTTATAGTTCGATTTGGCAGCTATACTCCAAATCTGCACACCGTAGAGCCAGATCGGGGCTACACAGTGTACATAAACTGCTCTTTTGGCTCTCAGTGACATGGTGCTTCTTCTGTTAATCAGCCACCGCAATTGCTGCATTCTTTGCCCACATTTACGAGCCGTAGCTTTCAAGTGTGGACCAAAAGTAGGACGCTTATCAAGGGTGATACCGAGATACTTTGCTTGCTCTGGTTGATCCAAAGTAACGCCTTCAAACTTTATGGGTGGGGTGTGGTCTATGAGCGCTTTCAGGGTGAAGCATGGATTGGTGGTCTTCAGTGGGTTGACTTTTAAATTCCATCTTTTGCACCAAGCTGCCAAAGAGTAGAGGTACTCTTGGAGACCATATGCTGCCTCAAGACGGCACTTGGGGCTTGTTAGCAGTGCTATATCGTCCGCGTAGGTAGCAAGCAGAGCCTTACGGGGGGCCTCCATATGTTGCTCGCTTGGGGAGGGTAGATCTGCAGTATAGATAGAGTAAAGCAGCGGGCCAAGGACGCTGCCCTGTGGAACTCCAGCTCTCATTTGGCAAGGTGTTGAATGTGTGTTCCTGAACCTGACCATAAACTGACGTCCTTCCAAGTATGATCGTAGGACACCGTAGTATGGTGCTGGGAACAGTTTTTTAATTTTGCTCAGTAGGCCGATATGCCAAACTCTATCGAAGGCTTGCTGCATATCAATGAAGACTGCATTGCAGTATTCTAGATCATCATAGGCCTGTAGGATGTGTCCTGCCAATCTGTGGACTTGCTCCACTGTGCCGTGTCCCTCCCGAAAGCCAAACTGGTGATCCGGCAAGATACGGCATTCCTTGATTATACTACCAAGACGATTGGCAAGAAGCCTCTCCCATACCTTAGAAAAGGAAGACAAAAGACTTATTGGCCGATACGACTCAGGGTCGTCCTCCGGTTTTCCAGGCTTATGGGTCATCAGGATTGTTGCTATCTTCCACTGCTTAGGGAAAAACTGCATCCTTAACATGGCGTTAAAAATGAGCACTATGTAGAGTATCGCCCGAGTAGGCAATGCTTCCAGTGTGGAATTGCACACTCTGTCAATGCCAGGAGCCTTCTTCCTCGGTAGGGACTTGATGACTTCAACAATTTCCTCAGCCCTGGCTGGTTTAATGGGTAAGGCCATTTGTAGAGGTGTTTGCAGACTATCTTTTGTCTCTTTGTACTGCGCCTCCGTGGCGAATTGGTAATGGGTGAACCTGTCCCCTAAATGATGTGCAAACGAATTGGCCTGCTCTTCTTCGTTTCTAGCAAGTTCACCGTTGGGACACCGGATGGGAATCTGTCTGAACGGTTGTCTCTTAAGAGACTTAGTGGTCTTCCAAAGCGAATATCCAGCATCCACGGTGTAATCCATGGAAGCAAGCTTTTGTTCAAAGAAGTTGCTTCGAAGTTCTCTCAGGGTGTTTCGAAGTTGCTTGGCAGCCCGGTTCCATAGAATTCGGTCCCATGGGTCTTGAGATCGGATTGCGCGTCTGCGAAGTCTCCTTTTTTGTGACAAAAGCTCTCTGGCCTCTCTTGTAAGAACTATTCCATAGGCGGCGCTTGTCAGAGGATGCGAGGGCGTTGAGGCAGCAGCAGCCATGTGTATACTCTCTGTGATGTTATCTACAGCCATCTCGATATCTTCCTCAGAGTTTAGCGTGACGTTCAGTTGAATCGACCTCTCCAAATGTTGCCTAAATGCGAGCAGATCAGTGTGCTTGGTGACTAGATGAGGGCTTGGATTTTCTATAATGCCATCTGTTTTAATGCTGATGACTAAGGCCAGATGGTCGGAGTCCAGATCCCAGCTCTGACTTATTGTTGCTCGAGAATCCGGAATACCATGATGTACTGCGAAGTCTATGCAGGACGGCGTGTGATTGAGTACATATGGGTACCTGGTTGGTGATCCAGTTGCAAGGATCTTAGCGCCAGTAGCAGAGATGTCTTCCGCTAGCTCTCGCCCCCTAGGGGAATTGTAAGTGTCTCCCCACAGCCAGTGTAGGGCATTCCAGTCACCACCAACCAAATACCTTTGCCCGCAAGCACGGAGTGCATCGATGTAATGTCTTTCCTCAATCCTGACTCTGGGAGGGCAGTAAATGGCGCTAAACTCCACATCGCCCAGTCCTGTGGCTACTTTTACTGCTGACATTTGCATGCTGCGTGTCTCAATGACCCTTTGTGGAAAATGACGAAGCGAAGTCTTAACTAAAACCGCAACTCCACCAACGCTATTATTATTCCGCGATGGCTTAAAGGCTGGATAGAAGGCATATCCATGTATTTTTACAGCTGCCCCTCTTTTAATTCTGATCTCCGTCAAAAGAAGAATGTCAACGCTATTCTTGTGCGCGAAGAGCTCAACTTCTTTTGCTTTCCCTGAAATGCCGTTAGCATTCCAGATGAGAACCTTTAGTGGGTTCATTGAGATGCTGAAACGTTGTTCTGGAGCTGAAGATTAGATCCAGCCCATTGCTTAATCGTGTTGGCCAATTCAAAAACCATTTTTTCAAGTTTTTCAAGGCGTTGATTGGCTTGACTATTATGCTGCTGCTGTTCTTGCTGCTGTTGCTGTAGCCACATAAGAAACTGCTGCTGCTGCTGCTGTTGGAGCAGTTGTTGCCAGACTATGAAAACGACGCTGAGCAGGTGTAGCAGGTATTGCATTTGAATTACCATTTGCTACGGCAGCATAGGAGGCTCCTGTATTACTTCTAGTGCCTACCAAAGGTTGGTGCTGAACAATATTTCGCTGGTGCTGGTGTATTGTTGGTCTATTAGCCCCCTTTTTGTGACTAGACTGCAAGGTAGGAAACTGTTGCTGGTCTCCAGGAAGTGTGGTAGAGTAAGCATATGCCACTTGATTATTTAAGGGGACATGACCCGTCCTGTTCGTATTAATTGCCTTCTTTGCGGAGCCCATTGATCGCCGTAGAAACTCCTGATACCATTGGCATCCTTTGTAACTGGCCATATGGCTTCCAGAGCAGTGAATGCAGGTTGGCTGTGCATCTAGGGGGCGTGTGCATTGTGAGGTTTGGTGATTTTCACCGCATCTGGCACAGTTGTGATGTCGGCGGCAGTATTTGGCTGTGTGGCCGAAATCCTGGCATCGACGACATTGAGCAATCTCTGTGGATTTTCGCATCCTTTCAATCCTTATTTTTTGGCGGCAAAGGGTCTTGACTTGGTAAATTTCGTTAATTTTTGCACAAGGCTTAATATTAATGAAAAAAATATTAAGTTTTTCGTCCTTGTTAGTCCTTGAGCTTGGATTATGGATGTGAAGGACCTCGAAGCCCAACATTTTAAAATCGGCGGTAATATCACTGTTTAGGGTGCTATGATGTAGGTCTCTTACAACAATTCTATGAAGCTTTTCAGTCTGCAATTGGTATGTGTGGAATTCTATTCCAATGGCATCGAAACAATCCACAATTGCTCTATAGGTATCACTGTCTTTGGGGAGGATTCTGACCGTTTCCCCCTGGTTAGCTTTGACGACAACGTTATTCAAATTTGCAACGTCCTTGATGACATCAAATAAGTCATTTAAGTTGCTAATATTGACAACTATTTGCGGTGGTTTGAAGGGCCTTTAAGCTGATTACCAGAGCTCGTTGATTCTCCTTGAAGACACTGGTCTGTATTAACTGCTTCATAAAGGTGTTCATCCAGTTGGTCATTTCCAGCGTCTGCATCTACATCATCCGAACTTCCTCATTATTACTATCACTTGGGATGTTCGTGTCAAGAATGGAAAATCTGTTGTTGGTGTTTGCCTGTTGGCTTGTAGTGGGGGGCAAGCCCAGGTCCCGGCCGCCGCTCCCTCGTTTAGATTTAGAATAGGATGACAAAGTCTGATCGTTTTTTCTTTTGCCCGTTCTCCGTTTTTGAGCATTCAGAAGTCGTTCGGCAGCAGTGCGAAGTGTTTTTGCCTCAGTGTCGTCGGGGCATGTGGATATGGAGTTTTCTTGGCTATCAAAGCTTAGTGCAGGGCATATACTGCTTATTGTAGCAGTTGCCATGGTGTAGGTGGTGTTGTTGGTGGCACTAGTGAATGTTACTGTTGTTGTGGTTTCTGTGCATGTAGAGCGTTCAGCCTCTGAACGGTACTCAGAACGAATCTCAGAACGTAATTTGCCTGATATTAGAAGCATTCTCTCATGATCAGTCCGCTTATTTCTAAGCCGAGAGTCAGATGAACTATTCGCATTCATTATACCGTAGCTGATAAGCGAAGTTTTTATTGCCCCTCTTGTGTGGCTGTGCGCAGACTGAGGGGAATGTCTTGCCCGAAGGGCAGTGAATACAGTTGTAAAAACGTTCACAAATGTGTTTTTTGTTTTTGTCCAATTGCCGACACCGCACAAAGCAGCACCCGAATTTACGATGTATGCTATTTTTAGCACACAAGAGAATGCTCCGCTAAAGCAGAATAAAGAAAACAACTTTGCACAAGCGCGACACAACCGATCTCTATGAAAGTTGATTCGAGACTATAGACATACATCGAAGAGAGAGCTGGCAGAGAGCGTTTAGCAGGGCAAGCACGCGCAAAGCTTTAACAAACAAATGAGTGACATAGACATAAGTAACAAACAAAATAAGCGGCTGAGGGCCAAGAATTAGGTGCTATTTGGCAAGCAGCTAATCGGCTGGGTTCTGCTCCGAACATTCACCCCCCGTTGGAAGGCAAAGGCTTTCAACAGATCCATCCTGAAGGGGCAGAACCGCTATTTTTCCATCGGCCCTCTTGAAAAGGCCTTTTTGAGTGCGGATGACGGCTACTCTGATGGGTCCATCTTTTCCTGGGATGACGCTCTCAATGCGGCCAAGCGGCCACCTTAATGGTGGCAGCGTTTCCTCCTTGATCATGACGAGCGCTCCTAGCTTGATGTTTGGAGACGATGACCGCCACTTGCTCCGCTCCTGAAGAATCGAAAGATACGCCGTGCTCCATTTTCTCCAAAACGCCTGCTTCATTTGACACAGCCCCTGCCATCGACTAAGTAGGTTGACCCGGAGATGCGCCACATCTGGCTCGTCGAATGCAGCTTTCGGGGCTCCATTGAGAAAGTGGTTTGGCGTGAGCACATCTAGATCATCGGGACTTTCTGTAATTGCATAAAGCGGACGGGAATTTGACAAAGCAGAGATTTCACAAGCCAAGGTCTGAATTTCATCAAGAGTAAAAATGTAGGTCCCGACGATGCGATGAAAATGATATTTAGCTGCTTTAACAGCCGCCTCCCACAAACCCCCAAAATGAGGTGAGCGAGGGGGGATGAATTTCCAGTCGATTCCACTAGAAACGCAGAGATGTGACACAGCCGACGTATGAGAATCGCTGAGGAACATTTGCCGAAGCTCCAAAAGCTCATTTTTTGCTCCTACAAAATTTGTAGCGTTGTCTGACCAGATGATTCGAGGTTTGGGACGTAGACTTATAAAACGCCTTAATGCTGCCAGAAAAGATTCTGTAGATAGATCACGAACGACTTCCAAATGAGTTACTTTGGTGCTAAAGCATACGAAGACAGCGATGTAACATTTGATAGGAGGCCTGCTTCTGACTTTCGACTTGTGATAAAAGGGTCCGCAAAAATCAACGCCCGTTGTGTGGAATGCTGAATTAGTCCTTACGCGATCCGCCGGCAAGTTTCCCATAATATGTTCCCTCAGCACTGGCTTCAAACGAAAGCATCTAACACATTTGCGAATGATTCCCGCAACATATTTGCGTCCACCAATAGGCCAGAATTTTTGCCGAAGCAGTCCGAGCAATCCTTGAGCTCATGCGTGGAGAAACCTTTCGTGAAAGAAGATAATAATAGAGACAGTGACAGGATGTCCCTTAGGAAGCAGGATCGGGTGCTTCGCGTCGTAGTCCAATTCGGCATTTTGAAAGCGGCCTCCAACACGCAGCAATCCAAAGCTATCCAGAAAGGGATTCAGTGAGGCCATCGTGCTTTTTGGGGGTAGGGCCTGTTTGCTGGCGAGGGCTCTTATCTCTTCCGAAAATTGTTGCTGCTGTATTGCCCTTATGAGCAAATGCGTACCATTTTTGATGTCGATTACGGTAAGTTGACCCTTCAACCGCGCTATGCCTTTGTCCTTGAAAATTTAGAATCGATATATGTAAGCAAAGACGCGCTGCATGGACCTGAATGAGTTTTGAAATTTTAAAACGTACGATACATCCCTTTCGTTTGAAACAACCAATGCTGCATAACGACGTTCTGGTACATCGGTCGGCAATTGCAAGCCTGCAGGCCACTCTGAGCTCTCAAGACGCAAGAATGGTGGTCCAGAGATCCAAAGGCTGCTTTCCATTAGTTCAGCGGGCGTGGATCCACGTGATATGATGTCGGCAGGATTCAACTTTGTGGGCACGTGATGCCAAGTCATTCCAGCGGTGAGCTCCTGAATCCGCTGAACTCGATTAGAAACAAATATATTACAATTCAGTGGTGATTCTCGAATCCAGGCAAGGGCTATGGACGAATCCGACCAGCAATGTATTTGGCATGGAGCTGATAATCCCTTAACTATGGTGGACACTAGTTCGGCTAATACGAGGGCAGCGGATAGCTCAAGCTTGGGGATAGTCATACTTTTCAAGGGCGTGACTCTGGATTTAGAGCATAAGAGATGACTTTGCACAATGCCAAGAGCTTCCGAACGCATGTATACACAGGCGCCATATGCTGCTTGGCTCGCATCACAAAACGCGTGCATTTCTAATCTGGCTTGCTGCCGAAGCACGTAACGTGGAAACTTAAAGTTTTCAACCATCGACAACTGCGAAGTCAGCTCAATCCAAGTCGTATGTAGATCCTGGGGCAGGCTTTCGTCCCAATTTAACTTTAGGCTTTCGTTCCATAGCGACTGCATAAATATTTTAGCCTTTGCGATGATGGGAGAGATGAGCCCTAGAGGATCGTAGAACCTAGCTAGTGTAGACATGACCGAACGCTTCGATATTGGGCCTGCAGCGGTTCCGACGTGAGCGAAGCTAAACAGAAGATTGTCCGTGGTGGGATCCCAAACTAGACCAAGCGCCTTGGTTACTTCAGTCCCGTCATGAAAGGTAAGGAACTTTTCGCGATCCGCCTCCGATACGCCTTCCAAAGCAGCGGGTTCATTGGAACACCATTTACGTATGGGAAAACATCCTTTCGAAAGTAGCTCCTTTACCTGCTGACGAATCTTGATGACAGAATCAATGCTGTCCCCTGCAGATATGAGATTATCGACATAGAAATCTCTTCGAACAACATCAGCGCCAAGCGGAAAACGCAACTCTTCATCATTTGCCAATTGATGCATAGCACGAATTGCTAAGAAAGCGGCAGGTTTGGGTCCGTAAGTAACAGGCTCCAACTTGAACACCTGAATCTCCTCCTTCGGGTCATTGCGCCATAGGATGCACTGCACGTGCGTATCGGGATGGGAAACGCGTACACAGCGGTACATTTTGCAGATATCGCCACACAAGGCGACTTTAAAAGAGCGGAAACGAAGCAGAGCTATCAGAATTTTAGGTTGGATGGTGGGTCCAGCCATTAGCGCATCATTCAGCGATACTCCAGACGCTGTTTTGGCAGATCCATCGAACACTACGCGTAATTTGGTGGTTGTACTATCCTGCTTGTGGACGCAATGGTGAGGCAAGAAGTACTGCGGGAGGTCTGACTGCCGCGAAGCTGGCGACATGTGTCCTAAATCACGATACTCCTGGAGAAACTCCATATATTTTGCCTTAAGCTGTGCATTTTTTGCTAGCTTCCTCTCCAAATTGAGAAATCTACGTAGCGCCTGCTGATACGATTCTCTTTATTCCTCTAGACTGAATTTGGTTGGCAAACGCACGGAGTAAGCTCCGGAATCTAGGCGAATGCAGTTTGTGACGAAATGTTGTTCGCAATGAATATCTTCCTCCGAAATTGATGAGGGCGAATAATCTCCATCGACTTCCCAAAACAGCCTTACAATATCGCACAAATTAGTCTCGCAAGCGGAGATGACAGGGGGATCTTCAACGGTTGCTAGCGCCGCACGGGCTTTCTCAGAGTTTTTAATACTTCCTGACACTATCCAGCCAAGTTTCGTCTTCTGCAATGTTGGCAATTGGTCTGACAGTCGAATCTGTCCAACGCACATTATTTCGAAAAACAAACCAGCACCTATCAACAGATCGAAACGCTGGGGCTTGGCGAAATTAGGATCAGCCAGTTTTAAATTATTTCGCATTGGCCAATCCTTTGCGTCTAGGCCGAAGTTCGGCTGCATTCCTGTGATTGAGGCAGTGATAATTGCAGAGAGGAAACCGTGATAGCTTTCATCTTGAGATGACGACGGCAACTCAGCGTCAGCGCCCGACTGCATGTGGAGCAGTGTGTGATGCTTGGCTTGCCAATTTCTACATGCCCCTGACTTGCAGCGTTGCAATGAATGGCCTTTGTTGAGGCAGTTTAGACATAAATGCCGCTTCTTCACCTCCTTGTATCGAGAAAAAACAGGGAGATCTAGAAATGCCTGGCATCAGGATATGTAGTGATCGGAGGATTTGCAATACTTGCATATTGAGCTATTATGATCGTTAATGGAGGTGATTAGGGTGCTAGGTTTACTTTCTCCCACATGCTGGCTAGGAATTGTTACCATAGCCGATCCCAAATTTTCCAGCATCCGACATCTTGCTTCCAAGAATGAGGCCATGCTTGACCACCGAGGCAATCCTGACGTCGGCAAGTTCTCTTCCCATTTCTCCTTGGTCTTGTGGTCCAATTTCGTGTCTATGATGAAGATCAGCAACCCATCGGAAATCTCCTGCGGGGTCGCCAAGGTCTGAAGTGCAAGCAAGTGCGAATTGATTTTATCGCTGAGCGCGCGCAAGCCGATAGCCGAGCCCTTCTCCACCCCTTGCAGCCCGAAAATAGCCTTGACGTGTGCCTGAAAATGTAACAGTTTATTATCGAATCGCAACATTAGTAAATTCAACGCCTTGTCGTAATTCTCCTCAGAAAGTTCCAAGGAACGAATCGTATCCAGCGCAGCACCATCTAGACATCCACGAAGATATTGGAATTTTTCGATGATTGGTATACGATGGTCTTTGTGCACCATTGTCGAAAACATCGCGTGGAATTCTGGCCAATCCATGTAGCTCCCACCGAATCGCGGAAGCTGCAACTCGGGCATTCGAGAACGGCCTATACTATTATAGGCGAACAACGACGAATTCCCTCGAGAGTATGCCGAGTCGTTGAATTGGCAACATTTACCGTGCGAGCAGCCATCAACTCCCGCGACAGCCTGGACCTAACCTTGACATAAACATTCGAAAAGTCCAGCCGGGCATCATGGGCTAACTGCAGGAAATCCAGCCTTTCAAGGCTCGTTTGAGCGGCATCGAAATCCGCATTCATTCGCTCGATCTGCTCTAAGCGAGCTTGAAGTTCTGCCTCATCTAACTCGGCAAGCTCTTCCTTGGTGAGAAAGCGATCCATGGCCTTTAGTTGGCGCGCGATGGACTCGGCCTTGTGCTTGTAAAAATCTACATCACTCGGCATTGCTGCGTTCGCGACATTGGTAGGCTCAGGTGCTGCCATGTTGAGGTTTTAAAAGAGTCACTCAGCACGACCAAAAAAGACACCCTTTATACGTATAAGCGTGGGAACCGCAAGCAAAGGGATTACAGCTAATGCCTTTAGCTGTGCGGCTGTGCGAGCTGTCCGATTCCGCCTTGTACTCCGCTTGTGTGTATTAGTGAGTTCGCTGCACTGCACTGACCGAATTGTCGCGACAGAGAAATTAATAGCCAGCAATGCGTGTATGTAGGTGTATGTAAGTATGTTTTAGCACCGAATTGTGCTTAACCGCCGAAAATTTGCTAAGGCTAACGAATGTCGATCGCGAATGATTATTAATTGACACTGCAACTCAGAGATCACGTCGGGGTCACCAAATTTTATGTGGAGATAATGTTTTTATCCCCAATCGGCCGACTAATTATTTCGAATTAAATAAAACTCGGCGCAGAAATAAAATTACGATATGTTCTTTAATGCGTGACATCCAAATTGCAAGTGTGGCTTGCCTGCCCTTTACATTGCCGCTCCGATCACTGAGCGCAGCTTCGCTCGGCTGACGTCGGTAGGCAGACGCAAAGCGGAGATAGCGAAGAGCGAGCTGGCAGAGAGCGTTTAGCAGGGCAAGCACGCGCAAAGCTTTAACAAACAAATGAGTGACATAGACATAAGTAACAAACAAAATAAGCGGCTGAGGGCCAAGAATTAGGTGCTATTTGGCAAGCAGCTAATCGGCTGCCAATGCCAAACGAATCTCATAAATTTGTACAACTAAACTTAATGGGTGGCGAGGACTCCAAGCGTGCACTCGCCAATCGCGTGGATGCACGTTGCGACTATCATAATCTCAATTCACATTTTGCCAGGCGTGCTCTTTTAAATGAGCACAATGAATTATTGAAATTATTCAAATCACACATTTGCAAACTACAAAGTGAATAAGCTGTTTCCATCAATTCTGATAGAGCACCAGCAGGAGAGCATATATATAGATTCAATGCACCTGTTGTTGACGACGTTGCTGGAATCATGGTTGACGACAGTACAGCTACGCGACAAATCGTGATTGGAAGAAGAAATAATAATCTTCTGTTTATTAGTAATACCCATCGTTCATATGACGCTCTCCATTTACCACGGTTCAAAATAACACAACTCATGGACACATGGACGCACAGACGGACTGACGGACGGACGGACAGACGGACAGACAGACAGGGCTCAATTGACTAGGCTATTCATGCTGATCAAGAATATATATACTTTATGGGGTCGGAAACGATACCTTCTGGACGTTACACACATCCATTTTAACCACAAATCGAATATACCCCAATACTCATTTTGAGTATCAGGTATAACGAGGGGGAACGTTGTGAGTTGCTGCGGACACCGCAACTCTACATTTATACCCGATACTTAGTCAGTATGGTTCTCCTCCGGCAGACGCTGCTAATATTAAACGACACGACAAAGAGTGCGTGCGAGAGAGACAGAAAATCAGTCTGATCGTGACGTCGGGCGCTGCGTAGCCAGTGCAAATTGATTTGTTCCTTTTGGCTATAAAAATTATCTGATCTGTTCCAGATTCAGCAATCTAATAGATATGGTCGTTATCTATGATTCTGCGATTTAAGTTTTCTCGAATGTGCAATATTGTGGATGCCCCAGATTTTCGTCCTTTGCGGGGGCGGAAGGGGGTGTGGCGAAATTTGGACACAAAACGGTAAAGGTCCGATATCACAGGAGTGTGGATACCAAATTTGGTTGCTCTGGCTCTTATAGGTTCTGAGATCCTTGAACTCATATTTTGCAATTGGCAAAACCGACCATGAAACCTGTGTGTTAGAGAGAGACAGAGCGAGAAAGAATGAAATTGTTTTCTTGATTCTGGCTATAACTATTATACGATCTGGTTGAGATCTTACATTCTAAAACATATAGTCATCCTCTACGATTCTGCGTTTTTAGTTTTATCGTATCTTAAAAAATGTGGATGCCACAGATTTTCGTCTTTTGTGGGGGCGAAAGTGGGCGGGGCGAAGTTTTGAAATATTTTTGTAGCAGTGACATATCACAGAAGTCTGGACACAAAACATCGTTGCTCTAGCTCTTATAGTCTTTGAGCACTAGGCGCTGAACGGGACGGACAGACGGACAGACGGACGGACGGACAGACGGACAGACGGACAGACAGGCAGACAGACAGGGCTCAATCGACTCGGCTATTGATGCTGATCAAGAATATATATACTTTATGGGGTCGGAAACGATTCCTTCTGGACGACACATCCACTTTTACCACAAATCTAATATACCCCAATACTCATTTTGAGTATCGGGTATAACGAGTGGGAACGTTGTGAGCTGCTGCGGAGACCGCAACTCTACATTTATACCCGATACTTAGTCAGTAAGGCTCTCCTCCGGCAGACGCCGCGAATATTAAACGACACGACAAAGAGTGCGAGTTAACGTACCCAATTCTATTGAGCTCTTATACGAGTTGTAAACAATCTTTGGCTTTCCAAAACGAAAACAATTTCAATATTGGGCCTCCGCCTAATTGAATTCTAAGATGTACAATCTCAATGGCTCCCGCCACAATCCCAATCTTTGACACTCGCCTAAATGGAAAACCAATGTTTGCCCAGACCCGGCTTCTCATAAACAATCTCACACCCGGCTTTCTGCAGATCTTGCACTTTAGGAATTTTACAGTTCTCTCTTTGGATGACGAAATCCAATACTCAGGATGGCGAAATCAATTGAAATGTTTATAGAAAAACTATTCCCGAAAGGGATCGACGATGCAAAGATCAAAAAGTTCAAGTCAGTCTTGATCCAGAAGCGACACCGAAAAGTCGAGCTAAAAACTAAGATCGCGCAAACCCTTTGTCCGGAATCCTTTGTGACCCTCAACTTAAATCTATATCTGTAAACTTAGAAGTTAAATAAAAACTTTTTAAAAACGCAATCCGCTACCGCAGTTATTTAATTGGCGCCCAACGTGGGGCGACGTTGTATAAAAAGCACCGAATAATAAAAGTGTTGCGACGTGCCGAAACCCGAAGGACAATTAATTAATGGAATAAATCCTTCAATATAAAAACGCGGAGTGACTGTAATATATTAGATAAGAAAAATTGAGATAAAAAGGAAACAAACCGGAGCTTAGGGTGTGCAAAAATAAATACAAGAAAAGCTAATCAAGACAATTCAAAAACACAAAAAAACCAAAAAAAAACACAATCTTTAAACAAAACCAATCAAAACAAAACACAAAGAAAGTGAAACTATCAGCTAAACCAAAGAAGGAAGACCCCCAGAAGACCCAGTTAAACAACAAAGAAATTTACGAAGGAAGACCCGTTCGAAGATCTGTCAGCCAAATCAAGAAGGAAGACCCGTTCGAAGATCTGTCAGCCAAACCAAGAAGGAAGGCCCTAAGAAGGACAACCCCTACCGGATAGTTCGTGAGCGAAAGTTGTAGTACTAAATATATAAGTTCAATAAGGTTTAAGCCCAGCGGTGGTCAAGAATATAAAAACAAAAATATAAGAAAAATTTAAGGTGGATCAACTAACTTTAGAGTTTGGAAAACTAAAAATGATTAACTCACAAACAAGGACCGATCTCACCGCAGATCTGGTCAAACAATTGATAGCACTTCAAATTTCACAAGTACAGGAGCAAATAGTAAATTTGAAACAACAAATAGAAACTAAATCCGATCAGGTATTAGATTATCAGGCAGAAACAATAGACGAGACAATAAAAGATGACACCACATTAGAGGTAATAGAATCCCTACCAATTTTCAATGGTGGATTGAACCAAAACGTAGGATGGAGGGAAGCTGCAGAAACTGCAGTGAAATTATATAAGAAAGGAAGTAAGCAATATTATATTGCCTTAACAATTTTAAGAAACAAAATAACAGGACCAGCACATGACGCACTGACCAACCACGGGACAGTTTTAAATTTTGAGCCATACTTTCACGACTTGACTTTGTTTACAGTGACAAGAGACCAATTTACATAATAGAACAGGAGTTAAGCGTTCTCCGACAAGGGAACCTTTCAATAATAGATTTCAATAACGAGGTTAACAAGAAAATTACCTTGTTAATAAATAAGACAATAATGACTCACGGAAAGGACAGTGAAATCACAAAAGAATCAAATAAAACGAGGTGGAACGTTGTGAGTTGCTGCGGACACCGCAACTCTACATTTATACCCGATACTAAGTCAGTATGGCTCTCCTCCGGCAGACGCCGCTAATCTTAAATGACACGACAAAGAGTGCGTGCGAGAGAGACAGAAAATCAGTCTGAGCGTGACGTCGGGCGCTGCGTAGCCACAGAAAATTGATTTCTTGCTTTTGGCTACAAAAATGATCCGATCTGACCCAGATTCAGCAATATGATAGATATGGCCATTATCTATAATTCTGCGAATTCTGCGTTTTCTCGAATGTGCAATATTGTTGATGCAACAGATTTTCGTCCTTTGTGGGGGCGGAAGGGAGTGGGTCGAAATTTTGAGATATACGTTTTAAAGTGAGATCTAACAGGAGTGCGGATACCAAATTTGGTTACTCTAGCCTTAATAGTTTTTGAGATTTGTGAATATCCCCAGATTTTCATCCTTTGCGGGGGCGGAAGGGGGTGTGGCGAAATTTTGAAACAAACTCGTCTCGGTCCGATATATTAGGAGTGTGGATACCAAATTTGGTTGCTCTAGCTTTTATAGTCTCTGAGATCTAGGCGCTAATGTTTTAATCTAAGCAAAGCCGGCTATGCTACGTGTGTGTTAGAGAGAGACAGGGCGAGAAAAAAATGAAATTGTTTTCTTGATTCTGGCTATAATAATTATACGATCTGGTTCAGATTTTACACTCTAGAACATATAGTCATCCTCTACGATTCTGCGTTTTTGGTTTTATCGTATCTTTAAAAATGTGGATGCCACAGATTTTCGTCCTTTGTGGGGGCGGAAGTGGGCGGGGCGAAGTTTTGAAATATTTTTGTAGCAGTGACATATCACAGAAGTCTGGATCCAAAACATCGTTGCTCTAGCTCTTATAGTCTTCGAGCACTAGGCGCTGAAGGGGACGGACAGACGGACGGACGGACAGACGGACAGACGGACAGACAGACAGGGCTCAATCGACTCGGCTATTGATGCTGATCCAGAATATATATACTTTATGGGGTCGGAAACGATTCCTTCTGGACGTTACACACATCCACTTTTACCACAAATCTAATATACCCCAATAATCATTTAGAGTCGGGTATAAAAATTAGAGACAATGCCTTACGCATTTTTGTCACTGGCCTAAACGGCGGCATTGCAGAAATCCTATTTTCATTGAATCCCCCAGATTTACCGAATGCCTTGGCAATGGTACAGGAATTGCAATCAAATAACATTCGGGCCCAATTTGCCTACCAATTCAGAGGCCCCAGAAATTCAGGGAATAATAAATACAATAGATTAAGATTCAACCAACGACAACCAAGGACTAATAGTTCACCATTCGACCAAAAAAGGGATTTTCAGAGGAATAACATGTCATGGGGACAACCCTATTTCTTGGGTAATAGACAACAACATCAGGCCCCAGAACCAATGGATGTAGACGAATCATTACAAAGCCAGAACCGACAGAACAGCAATCAATTCAGGGGAAATAATAATAATAATAATAATAGATATTATCGGGAGAATACTAATGGTTATTATAGGAGAAATAATAACAATTATAACCAAGTTCAGCATTTTAGGGCAAACGTAGTACCGAATAATCAATCTAACGCAAATCAAGCGCAGAAACGTAAACCAAATGAAACGTCGGAACAACCGGCTAATAAAGCAATGCGGATAAATAACATTGAGGAGGACCATTTTTTAGATCAGCCCCCGAAGTAGGTCTGCCCTACTTAAAAAGAGTAGATAAAAAATAAACAGAGAATTAAAAGTTTTGATAGATACGGGAGCAACTTCCTGTTATATAAAAAAGGGAATTTACGAAAATAAAAAAAAATTATCAATTTATAAGAAAGTTGCAACAGTGAATGGGTTTTCAATAATTAAATATTTCCATAATATAACTATTTTCAACACAAAACAAGTGTTTTATGAAATAGATGGAATGGAGGCAGATTTACTAATAGGATTTAACCTTTTAAAGAAAATCGGAGCTGTTATTGATACAGGAAAGGGGACTTTAAGTTATAAAGACAATGAAGAGAAACTAATATATGACGAGGTCCTTTCTTTAATCAAATTAACCTTTATAGAAGGAAAAACCATCCTTCTATTGAAGGAATATATAATAAAAAAATATTTTGAAGAAGAATAAGAAATGAAAAGTGATTCAGTAAAGGTAGAAGGAAGTTTATATAGCTTGGGATCAAAAAATCCTGAGCACGCCGACGAAGAATTATCCGTCAATAGTTTGGGATTCAAATATCCTGAACCCGCAGTCGTTGAATTATCCGACACTAAAAGTTTGAATAGTTTGGGATGCAAAAATCCTGAACGCGCCGTCGTAGAAATATCCGACATACAAAGTTATGCAAATTCTGAATTGAAAAAAATTAAATTGTACAACACAATAACCTACAAAGAGGACAATTTAGAAAATCTCAGAGAGAAAATGGTATCTATCATCGAAGAAGACCATGCCAATATAGATTTACAGTTACCGTTCAGAACGGATATAAAAGGAGAGATTAACACTGAACATGATAGACCGGTATATGGCAAACAGTATCCATACGCTTATTCGGTTAACGATTTCGTTAATAACGAAATAAGTAAAATGTTAGATGAAGGTATAATCAGACCTAGTAAAAGCCCATATAATTCACCGGTAATAGTAGTACCAAAGAAGGGAGTAAATGAGGACGGAACTCCTAAGCACTTAGTGGGACAACACTCCACTTATTCCAAATACTTGGTGGTCAAGGAAATTCAAAGTAAATTAAACATTGAAAATAAGGTAATGGAAATTTTGCAACACTTTCCGTTAGCAACATCATTAATGACTGACAACGAACCAAGCACACAATTTAGATCATTCATACAAAGAAGTAACTTAACTATTTATTATGCTGATCCCAGACACAGCACCTCAAATGGTCAGGTAGAAAGGGTACATTCCACACTAACAGAAATATCGCGGTGCATCAAGGATGAACTAAATCTAACAGATTATTCAGAAATAATAATAAGGGTTGCACTGAAATATAACCTGACGATACATTCAACGACCAATCAAATGCCATATGACATATTGTATAACAATATAGAGCACAAAAATAATCCAATATTACTTAAGGAAGCTCAGACCAAAATGCTTAAGCTACATAACAAAGATAGAAGAGAAAAAGATTATAAATTAGGAGAAGTAGTTTATGAAAAGAAATTCGGGGAAAGAAATAAACTTCAATCCCGATACAAAAAGCAGGTTGTTAAGGAAAATCGACCGAATAAAATTGTAATCAACAATAGAAACAGAATTATACATAAAGATAACATTAAATATTAAATATTTTTTCCAGAAAATGTATGCGAATATACTTATACTGACTTTTGTTATATTGACGACTTCGGAAGTAATTGACTATACGCATAGTGACTATCTATTGCTCAAAGACGACAGAGACGTTTACACTTATGAAACATACGCTGAATTTTTCCATATTACTAATTTGAGTTTTTATAGAGAGATAATTGATATAGAATCCAAATATGTCAACAAATCAATTAATTCAGACGATGAGTGGGAAATATCAATGGACTTAAGTCTATTAAAATTAATGATTTCAGAATTAGTTCCAAAACGGAATAAAAGGGGAATTAATGAATTAGGTACTATTTGGAAATCGATAGCAGGCAGGCCTGATCATGACGACTTTTTGAAAATACAAAATAAAGTAAATGAATTAACTGAAAATAATACTAAACAATTTGTAATAAATTCCAAATTTTTCAAAGAAATTGAATTGCTATCAAATTTATTAAAAAATGTCATCTTCAATGAAGAAACGATACTGAGAAAGCATCGTTTAAAATTAATAACTTTTGACCTACTAAATTTAGTTGATACCATAACCCTCTTAAAAGTAAACATTTTCAATACAAAAATTTTAAATAAAAACAAAATAGAGGACATTTATAAGCATGAAAAACATCCTGTTGAACTGTCTGATCTACTGGACATTGCAACGGTTAAAATAATTCGAAATGCAGATTTAATAATCATTTATATAAAATATCCTCGAATTAAAGCTATTTGCAAGTTTTACCATGCAAGAGCCATCTCACAAAATGATGGAATGTTAGTTATAAGTGAAAAAGTTTGTGAATGTAAGGAGAAATACTATTTAATGAATAATTTTAAAAGTGAAACTTTTAAAAATTACGCACAAATAAATTTAAAGAAGACCTGTTTCACCAATTTACTTAATGGCTTCAAAGCCAACCGCACTAAAAAAAGGGAAAAAAACAAAGAAATAGACATCATTCAGGATGGTGCCATATTAGTTTCAGGCAAAAATATCGTAGACAATACTACTTTGTTAGGTTCGTATCTCCTTATATTCAACAACACAATTTTAATAAATAATATAACCCACATAAATGATAAGGGTAAAATTCTAAGATATATATCGCATCATAGATATAGCGATTTTGAATTAGTTGATTATATACAATCGAATGATAAGCAATTTTCTTTTGATAATGTTAATATTTTAAATCCCCTTATAACATTAGGTAATACGGCCTTACCATTAACAACATTATTTTTAATCATTTTGATATTGATAATGTTATTTTACTTCGGCTTTAAACTAACCAAATTTGTACTTATTAAATCAATAAGAATACCGTCAGAAGAAATAGTGGAAAGCAGCATTCAAATACTGTCAGAAGAAATGAGAGCTCTATCAGAACTTCTAAATGTATCGGGACGAAACATTTAAGAATGGGGGGAGTTAACGTACCCAATTCTATTGAGCTCTTATACGAGTTGTAAACAATCTTTGGCTTTCCAAAACGAAAACAATTTCAATCTTGGGCCTCCGCCTAATTGATTTCTAAGATGTACAATCTCAATGGCTCCCGCCACAATCCCAATCTTTGACACTCGCCTAAATGGAAAACCAATGTTTGCCCACACCCGGCTTCTCATAAACAATCTCACACCCGGCTTTCTGCAGATCTTGCACTTTAGGCATTTTACAGTTCTCTCTTTGGATGACGAAATCCAATACTCGGGATGGCGAAATCAATTGAAATGTTTATAGAAAAACTATTCCCGAAAGGGATCGACGATGCAAAGATCAAAAAGTTCATGTCAGTCTTGATCCAGAAGCGACACCGAAAAGTCGAGCTAAAAACTAAGATCGCGCAAACCCTTTGTCCGGAATTCTTTGTGACCCTCAACTTAAATCTATATCTGTAAACTTAGAAGTTAAATAAAAACTTTTTAAAAACGCAATCCGCTACCGCAGTTATTTAATTTGCGTGCGAGAGACAGAATATCAGTCTGAGCGTGACGTTGGGCGGTGCATAGCCACTGCAAATAGATTTGTTCCTTTTGGCTATAAAAAGACGCGATCTGATCCAGATTCAGCAAACGGATAGATATGGTCATTCTCTATGATTGTGCGTTTTTAGTTTTCTCGAATCAGCAAAATAGTGGATGCAACAGATTTTCGTCCTTTTTGGGGGAGGAAGGGGCTGGGGCAAACTTTGAGATATACGTTTTATAGAGAGATCTAACAGGAGTGCGGATACCAAATCTGGTTGCTCTAGCCTTAACAGTTTTTGAGATTTGTGTATGCCCCAGATTTTCGTCCTTTGCCGGGGCGGAAGGGGGTGTGGCGAAATTTTGACACGAAACGGTCAAGGTCCGATGTCACAGGAGTGTGGATACAAATTTGGTTGCTCTAGCTTTTATAGTCTCTGAGATCCTTGAACTCACATTTTGCAATTGGCAAAACCGACCATGAAACCTGTTTGTTAGGGAGAGACAGAGCGAGAAAGAATGAAATAGTTTTCTTATTTCTAGCTTTAATAATTATACGATCTGTACGAAATAATTGCTCCGGGTTTAAGTCTACAATTCGACGTTTATTGTTGGTATTGTTTGTGTGTTTTTTGTTCGAGGCCGTGGCCGTGGACTTATATTTAGGTATTAGGCGTTTTTGGGCGACGAAGAGTACTGCAGACCGACTGCATCGAATAGGAACGACCGACTAGCGAGAGGGAAGGGTCGAAGCAGTGGCTTATAATAAGTAATAACTTTACATATGTAGGTGTGTGCGTGTATGCACTGAGAGCGTACATAGGCTGAGCGCGATAACAGATAATAAACTTAAGAGAGGCGTGACTTAAGAGCTTTTAACGGATGCTGCTTCCAAAAGATCTGCTGGGCACAGGAGACTCGCTGCCAGCGATCAAGTCGATTGAAGTTGAGACCCGTAACGTCTGGCTCAGGAAACTCCATCAGCAGACGACCAATTAAAAAATGTCCGGGTGTAAGGACGCCAAGATCTTTAGGGTTTTCTGAAATCGAGATAAGAGGACGAGAATTCATTACAGCCTGGATTTGGCAAACCAATGTCCGCAGCTCGTCGAATCCAAAAAGTGACGATCCCAAGGTGCGATAGAAATGCTGCTTGGCCGTCTTCACTGCTGCCTCCTACAAGCCGCCGAAATGTGGCGAGCGAGGAGGTATGAATCTCCAGTCGCAGCCGTTGTTGATGCAATGATTATGAACTTCAGCAGGATGCTTCTGGCTCATAAATAGACGCCGAAGGTCCTCTAGCACAAAATTGGTGGAATTATGCGACCAAATGCATCGGGGAATACCGCGCGTAGACACTAACCGTTTGAGGGCGCTCAAAATAGCAGCAATGGTTAGGTCCTTCACCAATTCCAACCAGACGGCCTTTGTTGCAAAACAGATGAACACGCAGATGTAAGATTTCATCGGTGCTCGACTGCGCCCATCTGGCTTATAGTAGAAGGAACCGCAGTAGTCAATTCCAGTGACGCTGAATTTTTTTGATGGTAGACTTGCTCAAGGCACTTAGAGTGTACAGGGTCACTTTATTAATGTTCTTATTACTAGGAGCAACATATAACATTATTTATGGAAACATTACAATTTGTTTAACATTTAGGTATTTTTTTTTAATTTACGGTAACATTAATAAATATAGACAGAAAAATACTAGACAGTTATCGATTATTGACTCTTTCTTGTGTAACGAACCTAAAAGGTTTCGATACAATCCGTCCCCCGACTTATAATGAGCGCATCGCATCACGCCCCGCAACCAACGCCCCCTCTCCGCAAGCAACCACCGATCAACACGCGCCAACTCCATAACGCTGAGCAAAGACATCAGGTCACGCGGACTTTCCCCACTCCAGGCCAAGCCATCGGCCAAGTGCGGTCTTCCGGGTTCGTCGACTGAGGAAAGTCGACGCCGCAAAAATCTGCGACGATCACCAAGAACGGCAATGTGCACCCCGACGCGGAAGTGCATTTTCAAACCCGCAGACCCAGCAATACGGGCCTATAAAAAGACGGCGACGAGAACCAAAGAGCAACTTACGCAGAAACCCGGTTCGCAGTACAGACGTTGTACCCGGAACTCACAAGAAAACATCGGCGACCGATTAAACTAAGTTCATTTAAAGTGCTAAGAATTATAATAAAGTGTCGAATTATCAAAGTAAAACCCCCGATTGCTTAAGTTCACTCCATTTAGCCGAGGCACCGACACCACCCCACCCCGAGTCCACGCAGCCGTTTCGTATACACGACGAGCGACGAAACCCCCGACCTCGCGCAATACCAACGGTAAGAGTTGCGCAACGAGCAGACGAAAGCGCGACACAGCGACAGAGAAACGCGAACAGTGCCGGCACCCCCGAGAAGAAATTCGAAGCGTCAGCCGCGAAGCTCGACACAGTGCCCTAGTGAAGGAAAAGCGCAAGCCCAGCGAAACAGCCAACTCGAGTAACAACCGGAATCCCATACAGACGAACAGCCCAGTGGGTATTACCCTGGAGAATTTGTCGCGAACCCAGGGGTGAGTACCGGCTGGATACACAAACGCCGCCGAGAGGAGCTGGAGTCGTTCGCAGAGGAATTCGGATTCAGCCGCGAGGGTAACGTGGAAGATTTGCGGAGAAATTTTGCCGGACTAGCCGCCGGGCCCCTCGAACAAGATGCCTGGGTCAGGTTGGCAGAGCTCGAGCGGCAGTACGCCAGATCGCCAGGACGAGCCAGATCGCCCCAGCCCGACATCTCAGCACTAACAGAGAAGCGAAAGACGGACCCCAAACTCAGCCTACAAGTTCCAGGAGTCATGGAGAGAAAAGCCAGCACCTCACCGACATCGATAACCGTCGAAGATCTACCGAAGCCCCCGCCCCCGGTGCCAAGGCCTTCCCCCATGAGAAGGATCTTGCCGACAGCAGGAGGAAATGGCCCCACAGACGGTCATTACTACAGTCACGCCGCACAGATGGCGGAACGGATCCGAAAGTGGGGAATCCAGTTCGACGGGCAGGACGACCAACTGTCGTTCGTCGAATTACTGGAAGAGCGTGCCCTCTCGTACGGGGTAGACATGAACTACGTGCCGCGAGCCATGGCCGAGCTCCTCACCGACCGAGCCAACCGTTGGTTCCGCACCAGCCGACTCCAGAGCGCCTCTTGGGCCGATTTCCGCCAGGAATTCCTAGCCTTTTTCCTGCCTCCCCGGTACTTCGAGCAATTGGAAGACCAGATCAGGGACCGCAAACAAGCGGTGGGCGAACCGTTCAAGGACTTCGTCATCGAGCTCCGGTTGCTCATGCACCACGCCGGGTACGACGAAGCCAAGGAACTTATCTATGACAACACCCTCCCGGCGTACCAGCTGTACGTGCGAAGGCACGAACTGATAAGTCTGACGCAATTAACAATGCTGGCCACAGAGCCCGGAACAGCCGGGCACGACGCTTACTCAGACAACCAACTAAGAAACCCGCTACAAGTACACGACGGCCGGATAATGGCGAGAGTGACCATCGGAGGACGGCGCGCGGAAGCCACGGTCGACACCGGGGCGTCCCGAAGCTTCATCAACGCCGACCTCGCCGGAAACTCGGCCGCGATAACGACCTGCGAGCCGCATGCGTCCCGATACGCCTAGCCGACGGCTCAGCTCGCGAGATAACTCAGATCTTGCTAGCGCGCATCAAACTAGACGAACAAGAGGTACAGATGCCACTCTTGGTACTACCCAATATGGTAGAGCAAGCCATCATAGGGATGGATTTCCTGTGCGCCATTGAAACCACAATACAATGCGGCACCACGCGTCTCCATCTCCAAGGCTCCCAACGCCCCATCCCAAACACGCCGATTATCACCGCCAGCCAAGTACACGCCCCCGGACCCACGAACTCGAGACCTTGCCGCCAACGAATTCTCCGCCACGACACGAGACAAGAGCACAAGGAACAAGGAACACAGAACCCATGGCCACGACGAGGCACACTAGCCCCAGGCCCGCTCCGAGAAACCCAAAACTAAGTAAAGCAACGAAGAAAGCGAGCCGGTCTCCCGAGGGCACCGACGCGGTTCCACCAACGAAGGGAAAGGAACCCAGGACGCCCCTTCAGAAGACAACCCGGCCCCAGCGACGACAGCCGCCACGCAGCAGCCAGGCGCTCGAGGTACCACCTCCGACCGCCACCCTGGCCCAAGAACGCGTCGACACCGCCCTCGACGCGAAAACGACCCCTACGACACCGACCGACCCGCTACTCCCGCGTCCTCTCAGGCAGGAACCGGGAAAGGCGATCACTGCCACACGAGGCACCCATCGGAACCCCGACGCACCTGGAGCCGACGCACCATCGATCGTCCCCGACATCATGGAACGCCTCCCGGGCAACACCTCGTACGGCGCCGACATGCGGCCCAGCACCACGCCTGGAGCCATGTCGGTGACCCTCACCGCCCAAACTAGCCGTCGGTCAAACGCTACGATCGCCATCGAGACCAGCACGTTCGTACATCACGCTGAGTACAACGTCGCAGTACCCCCCAGGACACTCACGAGCCCCCTACTCATGATCGAGGCACCCGCCATCGTCGCCAGCATAAGCGAATACACTCGCGAAGTCGAAACACCAAGCGCATTCGACACAACAATCCTCCCCGAGAACCCCGACCACACTTGCGACCCAGGAATCGACGACCCACCCGAGGACGATTCGGAACGAATCTCCGACCCATGGCCTCCCTACATCGCGCCGAAAATACGGAAATTCCTAGACGAGGAACTGCCAACACTCGCCGGCATCCGAGGGACGACGGGCCTAACGGAACACACTATCGTCATGAGGGACAACCGACCCATAAAACAACGGTACTACCCGAAAAATCCAGCCATGCGGCGGATCATCGATGAACAGGTCGACCAACTGATAGCTGAGGACCTAATCGAACCATCCCGGAGCCCCCACAGCGCGCCAATCGTCCTGGTCCGCAAAAAGGACGGGATATGGCGCATGTGTGTAGATTCTGTAGAGCGACTCCGAAATGCCCGCTTCATCACGACCCTGGACCTGAAAAACTGGTATTGGCAGATACCAATGGCCCGCCACAGCCGGGAAGCCACGGCATTCACGATACCCGGCCGAGGACTATACCAATGGAAAGTAATGCCTTTCGGGTTACACTCCGCGGGAGCCACGTTTCAACGGACCACCGACGCCGTTATCGGCGCAGACATGGAACCGTTCGCGTTCGCATATCTCGACGACATCGACATCGTCGGGAAAAGCTTCAAGGAACACCTGAACAACGTGAAAGAAGTTTTCGCACGACTGCGGAAGGCAAACCTACGGGTCAACACGGACAAGTGTGCCTTCTTCCAACGCCGGAGAAAATACCTGGGCCACATGATCAGCGAAGAAGGTATCCACACGGACCCCGACAAAATCGCAGCCGTAAAGGATCTGAGGCCGCCGACCAACCTGAAGGAGCTACGACAATGCGGAGGCATGGCCGGGTGGTACCGCAGATTTGTCCCAAACTTGGCCACCGTAGTCCAACCAATGTCACTGCTGCTGAAGAAAGGGAAAGCATGGACGTGGGGCCAAGAACAACAAGACGCCTTCGACGAGCTGAAAACACTACTCACCACCGCACCGGTACTGCCTGCCCAGACTTTAACGTCAAATTTTCCCTGCAGACGGACGCAAGCAACCTTGGAGTGGGCGCGGTCCTCACCCAAGAGATCGAAGGGAAAGAACGGGTCATTGCATAAGTCAGTCGACGCCTCAACAAGGCAGAAGAAAACTACTCGGCCACCGACAAGGAATGCCTCGCCATCATCTGGGCGATCCGAAAACTGCGATGCTATCTCGAAGGCTACCGATTCGACGTCATAACCGATCATCTCGCACTAAAGTGGCTGAATACCCTCGAGAGCCCTTACGGTAGAGTAGCAAGATGGGCGCTCGAACTACAGCAACACCAATACGACGTGCACTATCGGGCCGCCAGCCAGAACGTAGTCGCAGACGCACTGTCAAGACAACCACTGGAGAGCCTCTCCCGCATCGAGGATAACGACACAGCATGCACCTGGCTTAAACAAAGGATCCAACAAGTCCAAGACGAACCCCAGAAGTACCCGGACTACACGCACGAAAATGGGCAGCTATACCGCTATCTAGGACACAGAGCCGACGACGACCACATACCGTGGAAACTATGCGTACCCAAAAACGGCCGGACGAGACTACTCCGCGAATGCCATGACGAACCAACGGCAGGACACCTTGGCGTTCGGAAAACCATCCTGAGGGCAACGCAACGATACTACTGGCCAGGACTACACCGAGACGTGCGACGGTACGTGCAGGGCTGCGTAAGCTGTCAGAAGTTCAAAGCCACGCAGCGCAAGGCCGTGGGCAGGATGCTCACACGTAAAGCCGAAGAACCCTTCGCCACCCTGTGTGCCGATTTCGTCGGACCATTACCACGGTCCAAGCACGGGAACACCATCTTACTGGTATTCTTCGACACCTTCTCCAAGTAGGTCGAACTGGTACCCCTCAAGAAAGCGACAACAGCGAACCTCGAACGAGCCTCCAGAGAACGAATACTGAGCAGCTTCGGCGTGCCGAAACTATTTGTCTGCGACAACGGGACCCAGTTCACTAGCCGATCGTTCAGAACATTCATGCGAAGCGCAGGCGTGGAGCTGCAACACACAGCCCCGTATTGCCCCCAAGAAAACCCGACTGAGAGAGCCAATCGGACTGTGAAAACGATGATCGCCCAGTTCGTCGACGACCACCAGAATACATGGGACGAGCTCCTACCCGAGATGACATTGGCGACCAACTCCAGCGTCTCCGAGACGACCGGATTCAGCCCCGCCTTCCTCCTGCAAAGAAGTATTCGCCATCGTCCGGAATAACATCCAGAGAACCAGTCAAGAACAAGGGAGACATTACAACCTCCGCCGGTGACTATGGCGCCCCGCCGTCGGATCACTGGTACTACTACGCCAACACCACCTCTCAAACGCCGCTGAGGGCTTTGCGGCAAAGCTAGCCCCGAAGTTCAACGGCCCCTACCGGGTCAAGAGTTTTCCATCGCCAAACATCACCAAATTACAACATTGCGAAAGCCGGAAACACAAAACCGCAAATATCAACGACCTGGGAGAGTTCCACGACCACGAGTCCGAAGAACCCACGGACCTACTCGAGAATGCTGACATCGACGAGGAAAGCACCGCAGAGTCAGCAAAACCCGGGACGCCCGGCCAAAAGACAGCAGCAGCAGAAAGCGTGCCCGACGACACAATACCGCCGAAAACGCAAGCGCAGCTAACCGCGCGACCACCGATCAATCGAACGGCGCTGGTGCCGGCGAGAGAAGTAACGTAACGCTCACGACCGCGCGCCCCACAAACCCGCTGACGAAGCGAAGAGAACGCGGAAACCCCAACGCAGACCCGCCGACGGGGCAAGAAACGAGATGATAGCAAAGCGGCAGGCGATCCCAAAACACACTCCCGGTGCAACACGGAAGCGAAAAAAAATAGCTTGCTCCGCGAGTATAGCGCCGGTTTAAATAGCCGCGGCTCTGGCCCACATCGATCAGTGCACTCTCACCAAGAGAAGACGAAGTCATCCGAGCCAGCGACCCTCAGTCAAAGACTAACCCAACCAACCGCCGCACCGAGACACCCCGCCACATCCGAGTATCACCCCACGACGAAGAGACACCCAAAACATGAATACCCTACTAGCACTCCTCACACTCACTGTTTCCGCCCAAGCATCAGTCAAACTGAACGACTATTCCACGGCGAGCTATATCCCGATCGTCGACGGCGACGTCGTCATCTGGGACAGGCCCGGATACTTGAGCCACACCACCAACGTCACGTCCTACGAAGATTACGCCGACCGAACCCAACGGGTTCGAAGAGTTCAGGGTGAACAGGATGGCTCAGGTGATACGCGCCGACCTAGAGCGCATCAGGGACCTGGTCGCCACCCTGCGGATCCACCATCGGGAAACCCGAAGCATCAACGTACTCGGAACCGCGCTGAAAGTGGTAGCCGGGACCCCCGACTTCGACGACTGGGAGCAGATGAAAGTCAAGCAGACCCAACTGGTAGACGCCAGCAACAGGCAGATCGAGATCAACGCGAAGATTCAGGCCCGCCTAAACGAGATGACCGGACTGATGAACCACATTTCGAAATCGGATGACGCAGAGGACAGCCTGCTGGCGGAGTGCATGGTAGCCAGAAACCGAATCGTGATCACCGACTTAGAGAATCTCATCCTGGGGCTGACACTAGCCAAGATCAAGATGGTGAGCCCGATCCTCCTCGCCGGCACCGACATCCGAGAGCTGAACGAGCAGCACTTCGCCAACATAAGCCTGGTGGAACTCCTGGAAGTCTCCAACGTCACCGTCTTCCAGGACGCCGACCTACTACGGTTTCTGATAAGGTTCCCCCAGCCCAAGCTCATCTGCAAGAAATTGCTCATATTCCCGGTCCAACACGGGAACAAAATCTTGGATTTCAGCGACGAAGAAGCGGTGGCCGAGTGCGGGACCCGGGTACTCAACATCGGCAGCTGCGAACCCAGCGTCGCCGCAACATTTTGCAAGGAGCGACGAATAACTACCTGCGCGCAAAAACTAGTAGCGGGATCCACTGCACACTGCGCCACGCTACCCGGACATCTGGACCCAATAACAACAGGCGACCACGGCACGATCATCGTAAACGACGCCAACGTGACCGTCATCGACGACGCAGGGGCCACACACGACATCTCGGGGCCGTACCTCATCTCGTACTCCAGCCGAGTCGCACTGAACGGCACCTGGTACATCAACGACCTGGGCGATTCCAAAAGGAAAGCAGTAGTATCAGCTATGGCCCGAGTCAACGTGACGGACCACCACGAGAAGCTCAGCTTACCGTTCTTACGAGAACTAAGCCTGAAGAATCTCAACCACATCGACAACCTGCGCGACTTACTGACAGTGAAGAGTACGTCATCGTACGTTCTCACACTCGTCACCGTCGTACCCCTCTGCGTCATCATCGGAATGTTATACCGCCGCCGCAACGTAAAGGCGCCGGAAAAAAAACGCACCCGTCAGCAGGAGGGCCCGGGAGCACTGTCGAAACAGCCCGAGGATCCAATTGAACCACAGAACCGCTGACGAGGACCTTCATCGAGGTACAACGCTAAAAGGAAAAACAACACTGCCGATGCGACAAAAGCCATCTCCGCAACATCAGCTTTAACCCTCGTTAAATAGCGCCACCTCTTATTCTAAGGCCACCACTAGCCACCGCAATGAACGCCGCACCTGAAGACCACGTCGGAACGAACGAAATCGTCGACCTCACGGGGGACACCGACTCGGAGAGGTCCGACGTCTACACGGACACGGAGAGCGAAACGTCGTCCGGCAACAGCACGGACGACGAAGAAGAGTACACCACGGACTCGGAGGAGGAGGAGGAAGAGACCCCCGTGACCCGGAGGTACGACCCCGCCGCCATACTCCTGCCACTGCCCACCGGGCAGCATCACTTTGCAAGGAGGGCCGTCGGAGCTGCCCTCGTACCAGCAGGCACTAGGAGGCACCCTACCACGCGTCCTTCGGATCCCGGCCCTTCGTTTTCCCCATGGGCGATAGATTCGACGACTACTCTAGGCCCCGCGACGCGACCCCCGATCTCCGCGGGCACATCGCCACCGACGAAGAGGACAGTCCCGACGAGGACACCAGCCACCAGGGAACCACTACCCCTAACGAGGACCCCAACGCCGACGAACCCATGGAGATTGACGACTGCGCGGAGATGTCAACACCACGCACCCCGACGCCTGCGGTGTACGAGCTATCTGCTGCCGAGTACGCCGCCCGTTGGACGGTGGCTTCGCCAGAGTGGACAAAGAACACCGCCAACCGAATCCTGCCGACGCCTTTAATCCAGGAAGTACTGTGGCGACTAGAGCCGCAGGGTCGGACCCTATTCGACAGTTGGTGGTTCGAGCAAAGGTACCGGATCCACCGCCGCACACCCGACGCACGAGTCTTCGTAACTCTCGTCGGGGAAGAAAGGGGAGGGTGTAACGAACCTAAAAGGTTTCGATACAATCCGTCCCCCGACTTATAATGAGCGCATCGCATCACGCCCCGCAACCAACGCCCCCTCTCCGCAAGCAACCACCGATCAACACGCGCCAACTCCATAACGCTGAGCAAAGACATCAGGTCACGCGGACTTTCCCCACTCCAGGCCAAGCCATCGGCCAAGTGCGGTCTTCCGGGTTCATCGACTGAGGAAAGTCGACGCCGCAAAAATCTGCGACGATCACCAAGAACGGCAATGTGCACCCCGACGCGGAAGTGCATTTTCAAACCGGAGTACAGACGTTGTACCCGGAACTCACAAGAAAACATCGGCGACCGATTAAACTAAGTTCATTTAAAGTGCTAAGAATTATAATAAAGTGTCGAATTATCAAAGTAAAACACCCGATTGCGTAGGTTCACTCCATTTAGCCGAGGCACCGACACCACCCCACCCCGAGTCCACGCAGCCGTTTCGTATACACGACGAGCGACGCCCATTCTAGCCCCGATCCACCTCTCTATGATAGGCCGCCCCCCTGACGACGCCCTTAAGGTTCCATCTATTCCTACAAATTTCTTGTGGATTGACCCCTGGACGTGACTGAGCTTACCTCAGCCTGAAATAGGTCCATCACACTTGTAAATTGATGTTGCTTTCAGAAGAACGGCGACGCATATGCTTCTATCTGTGGATAATATAAATCTCTATGAATTTTTTTTTTATTTTCAGGTTTTTGTCTTCGGTTTGTGGTAAAAGGATGGTAAGCTATTTAATTTGTATTTTGGCTGATTTTAATATTATTTTATTTTCAGGTTTATGTTTTGTAAGTTTGGTGATAAAGTGTCAGGAATCCAGTTAGGTAATTTGTGTTGTTATATTTTGTAAGGCAACACATATTAACCCTAACCAACCCCATATTAGCCCTTACCGATATTAACCCTAACCAACCCCATATTAGCCCTTACCGATATTAACCCTTACCGATCCCGATATTATACTGCGATAAGTTCTATGCGATATTATTCTGCGATATGATACGGCGATAAGTCGGAGGGATGATTTGGACGATCGACAAGAGAGAAAAGACGTGAAATAAATAAGTTAATAAAAATTAAACGAAGAACTGCGCCACAACTTCAGAAGTGGGATACGCAATCCAAAGCAACTTTAAAAACGCCTACAGTTATTTAAATTTTAAACAAAGTCATTATGAACCCCGCTGCCATTGAGAAGCAGCAGCTGTTGGACTGGATAGACGGGCAAGGAATTGCGCACTCGAGCAATGCAACTTTGCGGCAGCTGCAGAAACTCGCGTACGAAAATGGTTATGTCCCTGATCGTCCAACCAGCCCTGTAGTTCCGACCAAATTTAACGCTTCAGCCGAAGACGACTCCGAAATTCCAGCCGACTCTAACCTTAATTTGGAAAACGACGCCGACACGCTGGTGCCGGTGGTCGGCAAGGCACGCATGCCAGAAGAAGAAGAGTTAGATGCCGCCATTAGAATATTACAAAAAAGGGCTTTGCTCACAAAACTAATGGCGGAGAGCAGCAGCGTCAAAGAAGTGATCCGAGCAATGGTCCCATTCTCGAATCCGAGGGACCAAGACGCTGGGTTGTGGATTACGAAATTAGAGCGTGCTTGTTCAGCTGTTGATGAAAGTGACGCCTACAAACTACGATGCGCACGCTTATTAATGGCACCAAATTCAGAGGCAGACACATTTATGCGGCTCGACACTTCAGAAAATTATGACCAATTTAAAATCAACTTTCTGAAAACATTTGATAAGGCATGTTCGACAACCGAATTAGTGATGCAACTTCAGAGAACTTTCTACATTTGCCGAGCTTGAGCATGCTAAAAATAAAAATTTCTGAAGAAGCGAATAGGCAGGAAGATAGCATTAGCAAGGAAATTACAAGTAGCGCGGAACTACACGTCAGTTATGACAACAGCAATTTTAAGAAAAACTTTAAGAAGGGCAAAAAGTGTTTTAAGTGCGGAAAGGAAGGGCATTTTAAATCGGAATGCCGTGCTAAAAGCAAGCAGGAAGGAGCAAACAACAAGGGCGCAAACAGTAAAAGCATAGACAGTGGCGCAACGGCGCATCTATGTTGTGACAAGGAACGCTTTGTGTCGTTCACGGAAGATAATCAAAAAGTATTTTTAGCCGGCGGTAAATCACTTATTGCTGAAGGGCATGGAACTGTTCAAGTAAAGTTCGGTGATAGATCCGTTACGCTGGAAAAGGTTATCTTGGTACCAGATTTGCAGTACAATTTTATATCGGTCACAAAACTATTAAAACATGGAAAAAAAGTTGTGTTTGAGAAAAATCAAGCGATGATTTTTAAAAAAGGGAAAAATAGTTATAAAGGCACATCTGGAAAATGGATTGTTTATGGTTCAGGACAATCAGGAAAAGTGTATGAACATTGTAAATGTTGAGGCATATGCATTCAAATGGCACAATAGGTTCGGCCATGTACATTTTGACGCATTAAAGGAAATGGTTAACAAGGAGATGGTAATAGGTCTCAAGGGCATATACAAGCCAAAACAAGTGTGTGCAACATGCGCAAAAAGTAAAATTTGCGTGCAACCATTTCAATCGAGCACAAACAGGTCAAAGGGCGTTCTAGATTTAATACATACTGATGTATGCGGTCCAATGCAAAAGCAGTCATTGGGAGGCAATCGATATTTCGCCACATTTATTGATGATTGTTCAAGATATGTATCAGTAAGTTTCCTAAAAACCAAAGATCAGGTTTTCGAGGCTTTTAAAGAATTTAAAAGTCAAGTTGAGTGCCAAACTGGGAGAAAAGTCAAGGTTTTACGAAGCGACAATGGCCGAGAATACATATCAAACGTTTTTGATAATTACCTAAACCAAAATGGAATAAAGCGAAACTTAACAGTGCCATATACACCTCAACAAAACGGAGTTGCAGAAAGGGCCAACAGAACATTGGTAGAAATGGCAAGAAGTATGCTGCTGCATGCTGGGTTAAGTGAATGCTATTGGGCAGAAGCGATTCGAACTGCCACGTATTTGCGAAATAGAGTGGCAAGCAGCTGCTTGAGCGGGGTGACAACTTTTGAAATATGGACAGGTAGAAAGCCAGTGGTATCGCATTTAAGAGTTTTTGGCTCAGTAGCGATAGCTCTAGATAAAACAAAGAAATCAAAGTTCGCACAGAAAGGCTTAGAGTATATAATGGTGGGCTACTCGGATACGGCCAAAGCATACCGTTTGGTCAGTAAAGAAACCAGGAAACTCGTAGAGAGTAGGGATGTCATTTTTGTAGAACCTGAAGGGGGCAAACTAGATGCATCCTGTTCCAATGACATGGCATCAATTGGGGTTCAACAAAACCAGGACTCTGAACCCGAAATGGATAGCGAGCAATTTAAAGATCCAGAAAATGAGCCAGAAAATCAGGAGGAGATTAGGTCTAGTAATGACATTCTTGTAATTCCAGAACCAATAAGAGGACCAGGACGCCCAACCGGACGGGCAAACCAGGACGACCAAGGAAGCAGTATCATATGCTCAATGCGATACTGGCAGCAGACGTACAAGTTCCACAAAACTACGCACAAGCTGAACGGTCTACTGAAGGCGAGATATGGAAAGCATCAATGAAGGACGAGTACGAATCTCTCGTGAAGAACGGCACGTGGTCGCTTACTGAATTGCCTAGCGGGAAAAAGTCCATTGGATGCAGATGGGTATACGCAGTTTAGTCCAATCCGGATGGAAGCGTGAACAGGCTCAAATCACGTCTGGTGGCGAAAGGTTGTAGCCAACGCTACGGGATCGACTACAAGGAAACACTTGCACCAGTTGTACGCCACGCAACTATCAGGTTGATAAATGCACTTGCAGTCGAACATGGTCTCCACCTACATCAAATGGATGTTGTCACGGCGTATCTCAACGGCGAATTGGAAGATGAGGTTTTTATGAGACAACCTGAGGGCTTCATCAGCGAAGTTCACCCAAATCACGTTTTGAGGCTTCACAAAAGTATATATGGCCTAAAACAATCAGGAAGAGTGTGGAACTCTACGTTGGATGCAACGCTGAGACGCATTGGTTTTATACCGACTGTCAACGAACCCTGTCTGTATTGTAAGCCAGGTAACAATATGTGTCTAATAGCTGTCTACGTAGATGACATTATTTTGGCGTGTAAGGACCTAGATGATATATCTGATATCAAAATAAAGATCGCAGCAGAATTTGATGTGGTTGACATCGGGCCTATGCAATACTCTTTAGGTATTGAAGTGAAACGTGAAGGCAGTACGGGTGCGATTTCAATCAGCCAACGGAAGTATATTAGAGAGTTGCTCGAACAGTACAATTTGAAAGATTGTTGACAGACGTCCACGCCTCTTGAAGCTGGTTACCAGGTGGCATGCAACAAAGAGGACTGCCGCAGGGTCGACATCACATCGTTCCAAAAGCTAATTGGAGAGTTATCTTATCTTGCTGTTATGACTCGTCCGGACATTGCGCATTCGGTGAACAAATTAGCACAACGTAACAAGGATCCTCATTCCGAGCATGAAGCGGCAGCCAAGCACATCCTTCGATATTTGGCAAAAACTATCGACTGGGAGATATGCTACACAAAGCAAGGAAAGGCAATTGAGTGTTTTGTTGATGCAGATTGGGCAAGTGATATGACGAACCGAAAGTCATTCACTGGTTATGTATGCATGTTGGCAGGAGGAGCGGTTTCTTGGGAGTCAAGAAAGCAATCGACGGTTGCCCTCAGTTCCACGAAGGCAGAGTACATAGCCTTATCATCTGCAGCAAAAGAGGCGATATACTTTCGCAGCCTACTGATTGACTTGAAGCTGATGTCCAAGGATTCAGCTATTCAGATGTACGGCGACAACATTGGAGCACAGCAGCTTGCTAGAAACCCCATGTTTCATGCACGTACAAAGCACATCGACGTCAAGATACATCATATTCGAGAGGTTCTCAAGAGAGGTGAAGTCAACATTGCGTATCTGCCAACCGATGAGATGATAGCAGATGTCCTCACAAAGAACTTAGCCAAGGTTAAGCACCATAAATTTGTATTCGCATTTGGTTCAAAAGATCGTTTATAAGTGCTTGACATGTTATTGAATATTAGTTAAGTATATTTAAAGTTTGTAAACATGCGTTGTGTTGAGGAGGAGTGTTCAAAGTGACCGCCACGATAATTAGATATTGATCTCTAACAACACGGCGCATGTGCCCTGCTGCATATCGATGTTCTTATATCGATGTTCTCATATCGATGTTCTCATATCGATATTCTTCTTTCGGCGTCTGTCTCTTGCGTATGTTACTCGGAAGCACATATAATTCTGTATACTGATCTTCTGCAGTCTTACAAATAAAATAACTTTAACACTATTAGGTAGACCCTTTTTGAAGAAGTATAAGTTAAAATTATCATTTTATGAACATCATAAGCCCAAGACAAATAAAATTGAAAATTTAAATTTCAAATTAAGTGAAAAAAAAAACATTTCGCCTAGCATGATTGTTGCCAACGATATAGCCTTAGATCAAATAACTCCCACGCATCCAGTTAACACTGCTAATAGTTATGAACCCCTTGAAAAATCAAAAAACCAATTAATAATTCAGAAACATTAGGCCATAGATTGGACAAAATAGGGAATGAGACAGCAGGTAGCATTAAAAAAAACAACCCGAATAACAGTGAACTTCCGATAATTAATGCGCTTCTAGATGTAATTGAGCAAACTTCCGATATTCAGAATATTTACAATATAGAACAAATTGACATTGAGGATTACAATATTGATTACAAACTTAGTGAAAACTCGCGTAGTGAAATCCGAACATTAATTGAATTAAATTATTTAGACCTGCCCAACATACCAGCCATTGAACATAAGTATGAAATGAAGATAAAAATTATGTCACAAGCCCCAATATATTCAACACCAAGAAAGCTTTCATATCATGACAATAGAGTAGCTGACACACTTATTGAAGAATTGCTGGCTGAAGGCCATATCAGACCAAGTGATTCCCCCTATAGCTCTGCAATTGTACTTGTAAAAAAAAAATCAGGTGAGAAAAGGCTGTGCGTTGATTATAGACAATTGAATAAGATAACAGTAAGGGATGGGTACCCATTGCCACTTATAAATAATTGCATAGAAAGAATGGAAGGTAATAAGTATTTCTCCCTTCTGGATCTGAAAAGTAGTTTCCACCAGGAGAAGGTGGCAGAGAACTCAATTCAATTTACATTTTTGTGACACCAAACGGACAATACGAATATCTTAGCATGCCATTCGGTTTGCGAAACGCATCAGCTGTCTTTCAACGATTTGTAAACAATATATTCGGCCCATTAATAAAACAAGGAAATGTAGTTGTATACAATCGGAACGAAAACTATAGAAGAACACTTTGTTGTCTTAAGTAAAGTATTACGCCTCCTAGCAGAATATAGATTATAAATTAAGTTAAGCAAGTGTCTGTTTTGTTACACTAGTATAGAATTTTTGGGTTTCACATTAAGCAAGGATGGAATTAAGCCGAATAATGATCACATCACGACAATTAAGCACCTTCCGAAACCTACTAATTCCGCAGAAATGCAAAAATGTTTAGGATTCTTTTCTTACTTCAGGAGATTCATTCCCGGTTACTCGAAAGTTGCCAAACCATTGCAAGCTCTGACAAAAACTATAGGGAAATTTGAGTTAGATGACAAATTTGTAACAATATTGAATTATCTCTGTGAGAGACAGGCCTCAGCACCAGTTCTAGCCCTGTATAGTCCGACTAAGGAAACAGAACTGCATTGTGATGCTAGTGCCGAAGGGTTTGGAGGAATTTTATTACAAAAACAGGATGATAACAAATTTCATCCAATCTTGTATTTTTCTCAAGCAACAACGTCAGCAGAAAGTAGGTATCATAGTTATGAATTAGAAACTCTAGCCAAAATCTACTCATTGAATAAATTTAAGATTTACCTTGAAGGAATACCTTTCCGAATAATAACCGATTGTAATGCCCTTACTCTAACCTTATGTAAGAAAACTGTAAATTCAAAAATTGCTAGATGGGAAAATTCAATTTCAATTCAAGAATTCAAATTCTTCAAAAATTGGAAGATGGTATTGTTTATAGAAAAGATGCTGATTTCGAATTGCTTTATGTCCCGTCAGAAACGGAAAATAATTTAATAAGAACTATTCACGAAAAATTGTGCCAGTTGGGAGTTGAAAAATGTGTAACCGAAATTAAGAAACATTATTGGTTTCCGAATATGACCGCAAAAGTTGACAGTTTTATAAAAAATTGCATTAAGTGTATTACATTTAGCTTTCCGTCCCATTCCAACAATCGCTCATTGCATAGTATACCGAAAAGACCAATTCCATTCGACACATTGCATATTGACCATTTCGGACCCCTCCCCACAGTCATTAATAAAAAGAAACACATATTGGTAGTCATTGATGGGTTCACAAAGTTTGTTAAATTGTATTCTGCAAACACAACTAGTACTAAGGAAGTTTGCGCATGCTTAACGAAACATTTTGAAAATTATAGCAGACCTAGGAGAATTGTCAGTGAAAGGGGCTTATGTTTCACATCGTTGGAATTCAGTGAGTTTATGCTAAGTAACAACATTGAACATGTTAGAGCAGCAACTGCCTCACCACAGGCAAATGGGCAAGTGGAGAGAGTAAATATGTTAAAGTTATTTTATTTGTAAGACAGCAGAAGATCAGTATACAGAATTATATGTGCTTCCGAGTAACATACGCAAGAGACAGACGCCGAAAGAAGAATATCGATATGAGAACATCGATATGCAGCAGGGCACATGCGCAGTGTTGTTAGAGATCAATATCTTATTATCGTGGCGGTCACTTTGAACAAAATATAACAATGAAAAGAATGGCCTGGCGGCCAGGCATAAAACGCTAGGGGTGGTCCCCCCGAAAAACATTAACCGGTATGGACCTTCGGGCCAAATATGGAGGTAGATAAGGAGCAAACACGGGTTGGGATGTCAACCCAAACGTCGGTGGAAAGCGTGACTGCTACCACCGGCGGGCACGGGGAGGAGCAATCCTCTCTGCGTGTCGCCAGCGGTCACACCTCAGGCATGGCGGGAGCAGGTCATGTCAGTTGTAATACTACTGCCACAAAAACGACGCGTTGCAGGGTGAGCCGCGCGGGTGCCGTTGTCGATGCAGACTCGGACCTGGAGAGCGTGCTATCCCTTAGCAAGACCGTATAGGAAAGCCTTCTCCGCTCGCCGGAACCAGGTACCAGCTCCCTGCGTAGGGAAGGGCCGAAGCGTTCCAGGGAGGGGATGAAGGCAAAAGCTCAGTATAAGGCGGCCCTCAAGTTACTGAGCCGGCTCCAGGGCAAGGCGGATATCTCCCAAGAGGAGAAGTCCAAGCTAGCCTGGGCTGAGCAACGGGTACAGGAGGGCCGCGAATACTACGCGCAGTTGCCGCAGATGAAGGCAACAAACGGTGGATTCGCCAACAAGGTGGAGGAGATGTTGGCCACCAAGAGGCAACGCTCGATCGAGAGTGCTGCCAAAGACACTCCGGCGAGCAAGCGGCAACGCGGGCCCAAGGTGGCCACCCCCAGCCGAAGACGAGGAAGCCGAGGCAGAAGGCCATGAGTGAGGTGTCCAAGAGACATCTCATTGTGGCCTTGATCGATCGCAGCGATGAGAACGGGTAGATGACGGCGGAGCAGTGGAAGTTAGTCCACGCGCAGCTCGTCGAGGCACTGTTCTCGCGAATGGAGGAGGACCCTAGCGCTCCCATGCCCACGTTCGATGGAGCGGGATGGCTAAACTGGGTCAAAATCCTCAAGTGCAACGACGACCCAACGCGGCAGTGGCTGGTGCAGAAGTTGCCCCTACTGGAAGCTCTGTGGAAGGGGGCCAAGCTGGAGGTGGTAGACAGGGAGCTGATCCCGTCCATACCAAAGGCGAAGGTGCTCTTCCCCATTGCTGTCCAGGGGAGCGAGCACTGATGCTGCTGCAGTGGCAAAATCCGGACGTGACAACGGCTGATTGGAAGGTTCTGCATGCCGGTAGCCCACTACCCAACGAGGGGGGCCAGCACGTGATCCTCCAGATCAGCAAGGTGGCGGAGGACATCCTGTATCCCAAGTTCGGGAAGATGGCGTGGGGCGTAGGTAGCGTATACCTACGGCTGAAAAAGCGCCACCCCGAGGATAAAGATGCGCACACCCTCCAGGCAGGCGAGGTCGAGAAGGACCTAGGTCTGGAGACCATGGTGGAGGCCGCCCAGGGTCTTGCGCTGGACGCCTCGGAGGAGGAGGAAGACGGTGACGGTGACCTGACAATCATAGTCAACCCGTCGTGCGAGGTTGAGTTAGCCACCCATGACACTAAGGGTGCTGAAACTCAATCTCCATAAAAGCAAGGTAGCGTCGGCGGAGCTCCTCATTGCCATGGAGCAAGGGCCCGCCGACATAGCTTTAGTCCAGGAGCCGTGGATTGCGTCAGGCAACTCTGTGGCCGGACTAAAGTCCTCAAATTACAGCCTTCTCTACTAAACATCGGTAAGCAGGAACAGAACCGCCGTACTCGTACGGAAGGGAATCCATGCTCATCTTATGTCTCATTACAGCACGGATGACCTGACGGTGGTGATGCTGGAGAGCGAGGAAAAGCGCCTAATGGCAGCTTCCTGCTACATGGCACACGACAGGCCCGCCCCGCCGGAAGAACTTAAGAGTCTGGTGACAGAAGCCGGCTCCAAAAATCTCCAACTCCTCATCGGTGCAGACGCCAACGCCCATCACAATGTGTGGGGAAGCCCTGACACCAACGATAGAGGTGAGTCACTCCTAGACTTTATCTTATCCACTAACTTAGATGTAGCAAACGTGGGGAGGAACACACCTTCGTGGGTCCCACCTCGTCAAACGTGCTAGACCTAACTCTTGTCACGGGAAAGAGTACCTTGGTATCTGACTGGAGAGTCCTCGAAAGACCATCCTTTTCAGACCATAAGTACATTCAGTTCAAGTGCGAATTCAAACACTCTTCGAAGATAACAGTCTATAGAAACCCCCGAAACACAAACTGGGTAAAGTTTAAAAAGACTGTTACTTCGAAGCTCGCGAATCCGGGCTCAGTGAAATCCGCGGAGGATATAGAGAAGTCCCTAAAGACCCTATCCAACGAGTTACTGAACGCCTACCATGCATCGTGCAAACCCTCGAGAACGAAGAGGAGGTCCAAGCCACTCTGGTGGAACCGAGATCTCTCTCTCCAAAGGAACAACCTCAAGGAATTCTTCAAGATCGCCAAACAAGCGAACGAAGAGATTGTCAATGAGGAATATAAAATCCTACTTAGGAGCTACAAGAAGGAAATACGTAAGGCACAAAGGAACTCGTGGATTAACTTCTGCTCCAACATTGAGAAAGTGCCCGAAACCGCTAGGCTCCGGAAGCTGCTCTCAAAGCAGCCCACAGTACAGAGCCAACTAAAACTAGACAACGGACAGTGGACAGAGGGCAGTAAAGAAGCCCTAACAGCACTAATGGAGGCGCACTTCCCTGGATGCACCGAGGTCACTGACGCCAAGGAGCATCAGGACCTAGCAACTGAGGAACAGCACCCCCCAATAGTTCTGTTAACCACTAAGAGAATCCACTGGGCCATAGACTCCTTCGCGGCCATAAAAGCACCAGGACTGGACGGGATATTCCCAGCCATGATGCAGTTGACCAAAGAGGTTATTATCCCATGGCTTCGCAATATACTCAGCATGCCTAAGTACGGGCTATATCCCCATCCAATGGAGAACCTCGAGGGTTGTCTTCCTCCCTAAGGCAGGAAAGTGCAGCCACGTGAGTCCCAAGGATTACAGACCGATAAGCCTTACCTCCTTTCTACTAAAAACACTAGAAAAGCTGTTGGATTTACACATCAGGAATGAGGTAGGAGACTGATGTCAATAAACCAACACGCCTACACCAAGGGGAAATCAGTGGAGACGGCACTACACTCGCTAGTAGCCACCATCAAGAGCGCCCTTCACAACAAAAAGTATGCTTTGGGAGCATTTGTGGACATCTCAGAAGCATTCAACAACGTGGCAACAACCGCAATAACAAGTCGCCTAGAAGCGAATAACATACACCCTGCAATCAACGTCTGGATCAAAAACCTCCTAAGTTGTAGACGGGTGCAATCGGAGTGGGGCACCGCTTCCATGGTAAAGGGGGCACACAGAGGCACACCACAAGGTGGAGTCCTATCGCCACTACTGTGGAGTTTGGTGGTCGACGACCTCATTAAGAGATTTGAAAGGAAGGCCCCAAAAATAACAGCCTATGCAGATGACATAAGCATACTTATTACGGGTGTATGTCCATCGACCCTCAGCTCCATAATGAAACGTACACTCAGGGAGATACGTGAGTGGGCGGAAGAGGTAGGACTCAGTATCAACGCGGACAAGACGGACCTCATCCTCTTTACCAAGAGGTACAAGGTACCGATATGGACCCCCCCGAAAATTGACCAAACTAGGCTGACTCCAAAATCACAGGTGAAATACCTAGGCACAGTACTGGACAGCAAGCTGGCATGGAGGCCCAATGTAGTGGAAAGGGTGAAGAAGGCTACCATTGCGCTTTATGCATCCAAGAAGATGCTCAGCAGCACATGGGGCCTGTCACCTGCTCTAATGCACTGGATCTACAACTCGGTGGTGCGACCAACTCTGCTGTATGGAGCCTTAGTGTGGTGGCAGGCTATTGAAAAGAAGACATACCATAAGCTTATGGAAAAGACTCAGCGACAGGCTCTGCTCTGTATTACAGGGGCGCTGAGGTCAACCCCAACAAAAGCACTCGAAACTATACTCGGAATCGACCCCCTGGACATTTACGCTCGCCTGATTGCGGGAAAGGCAGCACAACGCCTTATAGCATCAGGAAACCTATCCATACAGGGATACGGGCACAGTTCAATTGGCAGGGACATGACCAGATCAACTGATTACATGACCCCCCAAACTTGCCTTGACGTCAAAACAACCACATCTTTGGGACCTGAAGACTGGAAAATTGGAAGGGACCAAACTGAGCACCTCAATATATACACAGACGGCTCCAAGATGGAAGGAGGAGTAGGAGCGGGCCTATACTGTACAGACCCTGAGATAAGGCTGTCGTATAAGCTACCGGACCAATGCAGCATACTCCAGGCAGAAGTTTTTGCCAACGGGAAGGCAGCGGAGGTCGCTCTCCTAACAGAACGAGCACACGATGCGGTCAACCTATTCGTCGACAGCCAAGCGGCGATAAGATCCATGCAGTCGTCCGCGGTCAGTTCCAGAAGTGTCTTGGCGAGCAGGGAGGCATTAGACATCCTAAGCACGACAAAGACAGTGCGGATCTATTGGGTTCCCAGCCACCAGGGCATCGAAGGAAACGAAGCGGCGGACGTACTAGCTAAGGAAGGCGTCGGGCTGGAGAATAGGAGAACCGAGAACGTGCCTGTCTCCCTTAGAACGCTGCAATGCGATCTAGAGAAGCAGGCTAGAACACAGACTGATAACAGGTGGAACAGTACCACCACCTGCAAAACCTCGAAGATAATGTGCAAGGAACGCAACGAGAAACTTAGCCACTACCTACTGCACCTACCACGAAAAGACTGTAGATTGCTAGTGGGAATACTTACAGGTCACTGTCTGTCCCCCCCATCCGGATAACTAAGGGCCATATTGGCCTATGCGTGGCCCCGCTGAGGGCCGTCCGGGTTAACCTAACCTAACCTACATTGGCAATTTACATTTAAGCTTGAATTACAACAATAATGTTCTTTTGAATTTTTGCGGGCAATTGACATTAACATTAACATCTAGAGACATGTTTACATTCTATCAGTCCGGCAGCCCTATTTCGACATTCGCAACAATTGACGTACATTTATACAAACAGGTGGTCACAAAGAGATGAGTATTGAACAAAATTGCAACATTAATGACATTTATAGACTAATTTAATTCTATTTATTTTCTATTTCAGGTACTGGAGGATCATCGTCGTCGTCCGGAGCAGTGCGGATGGCACAGGGCGCATCCGCCTCAGCGCTATAGGTGCACGTGTGTGTGATGCAGCAGATCACGCATCTGCGGCATCAGAATTGGCAGAGGCAGGATCCAGGAGTTGGCGTGAATGGTGATGGTGATGGTGTTTGGCGAGCGACTCTGGTCCGGCCGCCCACGTTGCTTCTACCTGGAGATCTGGGGATTGGCACTGGTCCGGCCAATCAGGGTGCGTTGACCAGTGGAAATGGCCGCAAATGAGTGCGGATTGGCTGCATCCGAGTGGCTGCTGGTCCGGCCACCCAGGATGCACTGTCGATGTAGATGGAGATGGCGCGCTGGCCATTGTCGTCTGAATTGGCTGGCCTCGTCGTTGGATTGCTGCTGCTGTTTTGTTATGATGATGGCGTGACGTCACGGCCATCGGTTGACGGCAGCGTAATCGGAGGGGCGTCCAAATTGGGCCCAACTTGCAACACAATGCTGCGGCTGGTGGTGAGGCAGGTACTGGAGAGGCTGATCTGTGAGTGTATTGTCAGGTAAGTGTGATTAGTAGAAGTATTGGCTATTTTGTGTTGGTGGGGGTATTGATGTTTTTCTCCTTTTAGCGGCAGCCTGTGGATTTGATGTTGTTGGCGACGGCGATAGGGCCTTCAAATTTCGCCCATTTGGCTGGAATTGGATGGCGAAATTGACGTGGCAACTGCTGGAGAGGCAGCTCTATCGGAGGCGTGGCAGGTACGTATGTTTTGTGTGTGTTTGGACCATTTTGTGTTGATGTGTGTATTGACGTCATTTTTGGTTTGTTTACAGTGGCTGCTCTGGACCTGTGCGGTGGATTGTCAGGAGCGTCGTCAATAAATCCTAAAATGTCGTCCAATTGGCATCAAATGTGTGGTGTTGATGACGGGGCAGCTGCTGAAGGGGCAGATCCGTCGGAGGCGTGGCAGGTACGTGTGATTATTGTGAGTTTTGTCCATATTTTGTTGGTATGCGAATTGACGTCATTATACCCGATACTCAAAACGAGTATTGGGGTATATTAGATTTGTGGTAAAAGTGGATGTGTGTAACGTCCAGAAGGAATCGTTTCCGACCCCATAAAGTATATATATTCTTAATCAGCATCAATAGCCGAGTCGATTGAGCCCTGTCTGTCTGTCCGTCTGTCCGTCCGTCCGTCCGTCCGTCCGTCCGTCCCCTTCAGCGCCTATTGCTCAAAGACTATAAGAGCTAGAGCAACGATGTTTTGGATCCAGACATCTGTGATATGTCACTGCTACAAAAAAATTTCAAAACTTTGCCCCGCCCACTTCCGCCCCCACAAAAGACGAAAATCTGTGGCATCCACATTTTTAAAGATACGATAAAACCAAAAACGCAGAATCGTTGAGGATGACTATATGTTTTGGAATGTAAAATCTCAACCAGATCGTATAATTATTATAGCCATAATCAAGAACACAATTTCATTCTTTCTCGCTCTGTCTCTCTCTTCATGGTCTTGGCTTTGCCAATTGCAAAATATGAGTTCAAGGATCTCAGAACCTATAAGATCCAGAGCAACCAAATTTGGTATCCACACTCCTGTGATATCGGACCTTGACCGTTTCGTGTCCAAATTTCGCCACACCCCCTTCCGCCCCCGCAAAGGACGAAAATCTGGGGCATCCACAAATCTCAGAGACTATTAAGGCTAGAGTAACCAAATTTGGTATCCGCACTTCTGTTAGATCTCACTATAAAACGTATATCTCAGAATTTCGCCCCACCCCTTCCGCCCCCACAAAGGACGAAAATCTGTTGCATCCACAATATTGCATATTCGAGAAAACTAAAAACGCAGAATCATAGATAATGACTATATCTATCAGATTGCTGAATCTGGATCAGATCGGATTATTTTTGTAGCCAAAAGCAAGAAATCAATTTGCAGTGGCCACGCAGCGCCCGACGTCACGCTCAGACTGATTTTCTGTCTCTCTCGCACGCACTCTTTGTCGTGTGGTTCAATATTAGCGGCGTCTGCCGCAGGAGAGCCATACTGACTTAGTATCGGGTATAACTGTAGAGTTGCGGTGTACGCAGCAACTCACAACGTTCCCCCTCGTTATACCCGATACTCAAAATGAGTATTGGGGTATATTAGATTTGTGGTAAAAGTGGATGTGTGTAACGTCCAGAAGGAATCGTTTCCGACCCCATAAAGTATATATTTTATATTATATGCAGCTACAGCAGCTGCAACAGCAGCCGCAGCGCGAACAACAACAGCGACAGCAGCAGCAGCAGCTTGCCAATGCACGCTCCCGGCAGAAGATGCAGCCGAAACGCCAATCTTTCGAGGGATCCTGCAGCCAGGCACTGTTGGAGAATACGCAGAGGATGACGCGATTGGAAAAGAGGCTGGAAGTGATGATGTCACTACTCACCTCGCTCATCCAATCCCAGGCAGTGACGGCAACTCCAGCAGTTCCAGAAACCTCGGAAAATCCACCAACAATGGCAGCAGCAACAGTGGTTGCCCCAGCTCCAGCAGCCAGGCCACCACGATCACAGCCACCACAAAAAACGTTAGGGCCAACGCCAGCTGCCATTCCAGAGACGGATCCTGAAATGGATGAAGAAAATGATGACGATGAGATGTGGACAGATGACATTAAGGCCTACGCCCGCAACATGAGGTACCAGCTTGACAACTAATTGGACACATCTCTGCCACTGCATTGGATTAAATGAACAACGGACGCTGCCGCCATCAAAGCCATTAAATAAAACATAAACGAATAAAAATGCTGCCATACACACTTGCAAAATAATACGGCCGGACAAATTCAAATCGAATGCAGTGCGTTGGTGATTGCTAGAATAGCCAAAAACAGACACACACACACAAACACCCATTACACTTGGGCGGCTGGACCTGTGCCGTTCGAGTTATGTGTGTCGTGTCCGCCATCGTCCTTAGTTGGTGGCCGGATCCAGTGCCATGGCATTCAGAGTGCCCTATGGTCCTGGAAAAGGAAAAAATCCATCAGCCACACATACGATTAAAAAGGGCTCTCAAAATACTTACCGCCAGCCATTCAGACACACACACATAAACATCCATTACACTTGGGCGGCCGGACCTGTGCCGTTCGAGTAGGTGTGTCATGTCCACCATTGCCCTCAACTGGTTGCTGGAACCAGGTGCCGTGGCATTCAGAGTGCCATGTGCACCTGGAATGGAAATACACACACACACATAAACATCCATTACACTTGGGCGGCCGGACCTGTGCCGTTCGAGTTATGTGTGTCGTGTCCGCCATCGTCCTTAGTTGGTGGCCGGATCCAGTGCCATGGCATTCAGAGTGCCCTATGGTCCTGGAAAAGGAAAAATCCATCAGCCACACATATGATTAAAAAGGGCTCTCAAAATACTTACCGCCAGCCATTCAGACACACACACACAAACATCCATTATACTTGGGCGGCCGGACCTGTGCCGTTCGAGTAGGTGTGTCGTTGACCGCCATTGCCCACAGCTGGTGGCCGCACCAGTGCCACTCGCTCTACATTAGGGCCACAATTGCCGACGCACACACACACTCACATCCATTTCACTTTGGCGGCCGGACCCGTGTCGCCACAGTAATATGTGTGCCGTTTACTCCTGGCTCCCAGCTGGTGGCCGGACCAGTGCCACTGGTTCTCCAAGAGGGCAGCCACAGCCACAACGACGACGAGATGCTAATTGCACCTACTTCTGACGACTTCGGATGACGCCAATTTCGACGACCAGGGGGACGACGGGCTCGGCCGGTATGCAACGCAATGTCTTTACAAGCATTGTGTTTTGCTATGCCGGCCGATGCTCCGCTGTTTCTTGTCTTCCCTGTTATTATAGAAAAAGATATAGACATTATTTTAAATTATGTTTATTGTAATATTGTAAACGTAAATCAATTGTACCTGTTTTGTCTCGTCTTTGTTCCAGTGTAGTATCTCTACTACACTACTACTACTAGTCTACTACTTATCTGTATTGTTATTTCTGCAAGTGCTTGTCTCTTTTTATTTAGTGTATTTCCTCTTATTTTCCACGCAAAGCACCTGCATTGTTTACCTTTTCTCTTTATCTATTCCTCAATTGACTACGTGTTGCAACACTGCACTTTCAGAATTTTCGATCTCATTTCTTTAACCCCTTCTTCCCCCCCCCTCCATTATTATTTTCGTAATTAGTGCGGTTCTCCGACACCCCACTACAAAATTATTACAATCTGTGATAAATCTTCGGCGGCAACGGTGCTGACAATTGATTATCGGTTTCAAATCGACTTTCAAATCAGCATCAGTTGCCAGGCCCAGGTAGCCTATGGGAGGGAACATATACCCCGTATTTTTATACCCGATACTCAAAATGAGTATTGGGGTATATTAGATTTGTGGTAAAAGTGGATGTGTGTAACGTCCAGAAGGAATCGTTTCCGACCCCATAAAGTATATATATTCTTGATCAGCATCAATAGCCGAGTCGATTGAGCCATGTCTGTCTGTCCGTCTGTCCGTCCGTCCGTCTGTTCGTCTGTCCGTCCCCTTCAGCGCCTAGTGCTCAAAGACTATTAGAGCTAGAGCAACGATGTTTTGGATCCAGACTTCTGTGATATGTCACTGATACAAAAATATTTCAAAACTTCGCCCCGCCCACTTCCGCCCCCACAAAGGACGAAAATCTGTGGCATCCACAATTTTAAAGATATGAGAAAACCAAAAACGTAGAATTGTAGAGAATGACCATATCTTTAAGACAGCGGAATCTGAATTGGATCGTTTTATTATTATAGCCAGCATCAAGAAAACAATTTCATTTTTTCTCGCCCTGTCTCTCTCTAACACACACGTAGCATAGGCGGCTTTGCTTAGAGTAAAACATTAGCGCCTAGATCTCAGAGACTATAAAAGCTAGAGCAACCAAATTTGGTATCCACACTCCTAATATATCGGACCGAGACGAGTTTGTTTCAAAATTTCGCCACACCCCCTTCCGCCCCCGCAAAGGACGAAAATCTGGGGTTATTCACAAATCTCAGAGACTATTAAGGCTAGAGTAACCAAATTTAGTATTCGCACTCCTGTCCGATCTCACTATAAAACGTATATCTCAAAATTTCGCCCCACCCCCTTCCGCCACAACAAAGGACGAAAATCTGTTGCATCCACAATATTGAGAATACGAGAAAACTAAAAACGCAGAATCATAGATAATGATCATATCTATCAGATTACTGAATCTGGATCAGATCAGATAATTTTTATATCCACAAGGAACAAATCAATTTGCACTGGCTACGCAGCGCCCGACGTCACGCTCAGACTGATTTTCTGTCTCTCTCGCACGCACTCTTTGTCGTGTGGTTCAATATTAGCGGCGTCTGCCGGAGGAGAGCCATACTGACTTAGTATCGGGTATAACTGTAGAGTTGCGGTGTCCGCAGCAACTTACAACGTTCCCCCTCGTTGTATGTAGTTTTGTGTAGTTTATGTTGTTATATTTGTTGACTTTTGAGGACTTTAATTGTTTTATTTCAGGTTTGCGGCAGATTTGGTAAGTGTTTTGAATTGTATTTTGGCTGAATTTAATTTAATTTTATTTGCTGGTTTATATTTTGTAGGTTTGGTGGTAGAGTGTCAGCAATCAAGTTAAGTAATTATACCCGATACTCAAAATGAGTATTGGGTATATTAGATTTGAGGTAAAAGTGGATGTGTGTAACGTCCAGATGGAATCGTTTCCGACCCCATAAAGTATATATATTCTTGATCATCATCAATAGCCGAGTCGATTGAGCCATGTCTGTCTGTCCGTCTGTCCGTCCCCTTCAGCGCCTAGTGCTCAAAGACTATAAGAGCTAAAGTAACGATGTTTTGGATCCAGACTTCTGTGACATGTCACTGCTACAAGAATATTTCAAAACTTTGCCCCGCCCACTTCCGCCCCCACAAAGGGCGAAAATCTGTGGCATCCACAATTTCGACGATACGAAAAAACTAAAAACGCAGAATCGTAGGGAATGACTATATCTGACTATAAGAGCTAGAGCAACCAAATTTGGTATTCACACTCCTGTGATATCGGACCTTGACCGTTTCGTGTCCAAATTTCGCCACACCCCCTTTCGCCCACGCAAAGGACGAAAATCTGGGGCATCCACAATATTGCAGATTCGAGAAAACTAAAAACGCACAATCATAGAGAATGACCATATCTATCCGGTTGCTGAATTTGGATCAGAACGCGTCATTTTTTATTACCAAAAGGAACAAATCTATTTGCAGTGGCTATGCATCGCCCGACGTCACGCTCAGACTGATTTTCTGTCTCTCTCGCACGCACTCTTTGTCGTGTCGTTTAATATACGCGGCGTCTGCCGGAGGAGAGCCATACTGACTAAGTATCGGGTATAAATGTAGAGTAGCGGTCTCCGCAGCAACTCACAACGTTCCCCCTCGTTATACCCGATACTCAAAATGAGTATTGGGGTATATTAGATTTGTGGTGAAAATGGATCTACCTATTCCTGCTGTGTAGTTTAGTTTTTCCAAAAGAGGTACTATTGTTTTTACTCCTGAGATGTAAATGGAAGGTACCCTCTTACTCCTTGGCACTTCCTGCCATGGGAATAGGTCCGGCTGGTCAATCTGATCAGTATTGTTGGCAGTGAGAATTTCGCTGTGCCTGCTATTTGGGGGAAGTGGTTGACGTTGAAGATTGTTTGGCCCAGAACTGTCTTGGAATTCCCCTGTGTCAAGATCTTTCATATTGGAAGGTTGTGTTAATGGCTGATCTGTCTTTGTAGGGTTACGAACTTTAACTTTATTGAATTCTGAGGCAAATCTTTTGGCAGTGTCACTCTTGAATTTAGGGGTGTTGAAATCAAGATCTTGATTTAGTATTTCATGAAAGGATTGGTCCTCGTCTGTTGTGTCCATTTCTCTATTTTGCCTTTTTCCCGGGTATGGTTGGGGGATGAGAAGACAGCCAAATTAGGGAGCGTGGTTGCTGGCATATCGCTAATCCAATTATTTATAATGTCATTACAATTTTCTAGCTCAGTCAGAGGAGGGGATTGGATGATAGTCATACTCGTACGAGATGCCGTAGTCAGGGATTCTAATAGACTCTTTTCTGCTTTGATATTCGTTTTAGGAGACTTTTTTTTATTTTTGGTATTGTTTGTTTTAGGTTTGGAATTGTTTTTATTTTTGTCAATATATAGGTATGAATTGTCAGTGGTTTTATTAGTGGCTGCATGTATTTGATCATCAGCAGCAACATCGTCAGCAACATGTCTATAATCTGTATCAGCAACATTAAAAAGAAGCGGGGCAGTAAGCTCTCTCTCCGCAGCATGTTGCTGGCCGTGTCGCTTTCGGGTGGAGAGAGCGAGATGATATCGTGCTCCAGTTTGGAGAGTTTTCTGGAGCTTGATTTTGGAGCCGTTTCCCTGGACATCTACCGCAGGAAGGTGGCAGGCTCGCCGATCAGGCACCTTTTCAGGGCAAGTGCCGTCCTCATTGAGTGACTCCCAGGAACAAGATGGATCTACGGACATTTCGTGGAGAGGAGATGGATCTCCCCGTGCCTGTCTCAGCCCAGTTCTCTGGGGGAGCACCCATCAAGCTCCGAGCTAGAGCTGGAAGAAAGTGTGATCCACGCACCTGTCAGATCCAGTTGAGCAATGGTTGTCTTGTCTATTTGGTGGCTGGTCTCCATTTTCTTCTCTTCCTTCTCTTCCTTCATGCACTTTGGTCTTTGGTCCCCCATTTTTTCTTCCATGTAGTCAGTTTTCCAATTCCTCGCTACCACTACTTTCCTTGCTTTTATTGGCTTTTCTTTAATACTTTCAATGGCCTTTACTTGTATTTAATTTAATTTGATTTTTTTGATGTTTTTTGATGGTTTTTAATTTTGATTTTAACGGGTTTTTTATTTTTTAATGGTTGGACTGGCTCAGGGCACTTTTTTGATGGTTCTGATGGTAAACTTGCTCAGGGCACTTAGTGTGACCCTGAAGCATACTTTATTAATGTTCTTATTACTAGGTGCAACATCTAACATTATTTATGGAAACATTACAATTTGTTTAACATTTAGTTATTTTTTTTACTTTACGGTAACATTGATAAAACCAGACAGAAAAATACTAGACAGTTATCGATTATTGACTATTGTAAACACAAGTTAAGATCGGCTTGTTTTTTTTTTTGTGCTTATTTTTTTTCTGTTTTAGGCGTCGGTCGAAAAATTTATTACCAAATCCAACCAAAGCCAATCCAGCGCAGCTATGCCACGCGGATCCACTGCCAGAAGAGGACGACGACGACGAGGACCACACGGCGTCACAGCCAGGGATCGCCCCAAATCAGCCATTTCCACTGCCAGCTCCGACAGCGCCGCCGACGGCGAAGCCAGCGCCGACAGCGCAGCCACCGGCACCGTGGCAAACGCAGCGATACTGAGACGCCAATCCACTGACTCCACCACCTGGTTGGAGGCACTTCCTCCAATTCCTGGACCGGCTCCAGCCACCATTACCGGGTATGTGAGGACCACAAATGCCGACACCACCATCACGGCCACTCCGGCCACAAGCCCCATCCCCGACCCCGACCTGCCCTGCCCCAACAGCTGGGCGGCCATTCCCAATCTCACCAGCCAGGAGCAGTTCCAGATCGGCGACTGGGTGGAGGCGGCTCATACCCAGGAACGCCAGCAGCAGCAGCAGACCATCAGCAGCAGCAGCGGTAGTCGCCGGCTTGAGGCATTGGCGGCGTCGGCAGCGGCAGCGGCGTCAGCCAAAGCACCGCAATGTCAAGCCAAGCCAAGCCAAGCGGTACCAAGCGCGCCAATAATTCCGCTTCCCACACTCCAACACACACAGACACGTATCGATGCACCGTATGCCGATGCATCGTGTGGAGAGAGCCGGAAACAGCAAGGAGCGAGAGAACACAACCACAAATACAATGATGACATACATCAGCACACAAACAGCGACATCAAACACAAAAACGACAACTACAATTACGTCGGCAGCCAGACGATGCCTGTTAACAGCAATGTTAACAGGCGGACCCCCCCCCCCCCCCCCCCACCACCACCAACGCCGCCAGAGGAACAACAGCAGCAGCAAACACATCAACAACAACAACATCAGCCAACGGCAACAAACACAGCCAATACCGATGATATCCCATCCACCTCTGCTGCAGCGGCCCGTTCGCCACTGAAGCGCGTCCGCGCCGAGGTGGATGATGATGACGATGATGACAGTGATGTTATGGTTGTTTAGTTTGATGACGATGACGACGACAATTTGGATGCCAATCATGCATCGGCCAAACGACGACTCCGGGAAAGTAACCAACAGGCAAGCAAATCCCATATCCCCCAAATTCAAAACCATCCCCATCACCAACAATCAAACCAGCAACAACATCAGCGGACAATTACACAAAATGCCCCTGCCCCTGCCCCTGCCACTGCCAATGCTCCACTAGCTCTACCTCACTCACCTGCAAATGCAACTAGAAGTTGCGGCACAGGAACCCACAGCAGCAGCGGCGGCGGCGTTGGGCTGCTCCACCTGCCCTCCTTGAGTATGCCCAATGCCAGACAAATTCGGATGCTGCAGCGACAGCACCAACCAACGACAATTATTCCCCCCCCCATCATTCTGCCAGCTGTCCCCGACATTATGCCCATTCTGGACAAGCTGCAGAATGACCCGAGGGTGGGCAACAGTAGCTATCACACCAAGCTCATCAGCCGCAATGGTGTCCGTATCCAGGCCCGCGACATGGCTACCAGGGATGCCATCATGGCAATCCTGGGCGATGGCGGCGCCAACGAGGCGATGACTGGCCACTACCCACACCAGCACAAGAGTGACCGTGGGCTACGGATCGTCGTGCGAGATCTCCACCACTCCACAAGCACCCAACTAATAACAAATCAGATGGCCGAACTGGGCTATTCAGTTAAATTTATTAGAGCCATTAAAGCGAGATCCGATGGACAGCCACTCGACCAGTTCGAGTTGGAGATAGCCCCCAAGCCGGATGAAAGCCACCACGATGTGCTCCAATTAACCCAGCTGAGCAACCAGTTGGTGATCGTTGAGAGGCAGGCCAAGCCGGTGGTCCCAGCCCAGTGCCACAGATGTCAGGCTTTTGGGCACACCCGCACCTACTGCAGGCGTTCATTCGTCTGTATGAAGTGTGCGGGTGCCCACGCGTCCACGGCATGTGCCAAGCCAAGGGCAGACGCCCCTAAATGCGCCAATTGCCAGGGCGCCCACATCAGCGCCTACAAGGGATGTCCGGCATTTAAGGCAGCAAGGGGCCGCCTTCTGTCGCACCGAGTGGCCATGCAGGAGTTGCGTCGCAAGCGCAGCTCGCTTCTGCAGCCATGGCCAGAGCAGCAGCCACCAGCAAAAACAACACCAGCACATCCAGGGCGCCGACAGCAGCAGCAACAGCCAGCTCAAACGCCAGCCAATCCCTGGCGCGGACAGCAGCAGCAGGCAGCATGGACGCCACTCAATGTCTCCTCTCCTGGGCGACGAAGAGGACAACAACATCAGCAGAAGCAGCAGCAGCCAATACAGACAAAAAAATAGACGCCTGCTGCCTCTGGGCCACGCACTGGGCGACGACGTCCAGAGCAGCCATTGAGCCGTTCCCAGGCACAACAGCAGAAGCTACAGCAGCTGCAATAGCAGCCGCAGCGCGAACAACAACAACAGCGACAGCAGCAGCAGCAGCTTGCCAGCAACCGCTCCCGGCAGAAGATGCAGCCGAAACGCCAATCTTTCGAGGGATCCTGCAGCCAGGCACTGTTGGAGAATACGCAGAGGATGACGCGATTGGAAAAGAGGCTGGAAGTGATGATGTCACTACTCACCTCGCTCATCCAATCCCAGGCAGTGACGGCAACTCCAGCAGTTCCAGAAACATCGGAAAATCCACCAACAATGGCAGCAGCAACAGTGGTTGCCCCAGCTCCAGCAGCCAGGCGGTCAAAGAAACCACCACGATCACAGCTACCACAAAAAACGTTAGGGCCAACGCCAGCCGCCATTCCAGAGACGGATCCTGAAATGGATGAAGAAAATGATGACGATGAGATGTGGACAGATGACGACTCCATGGATGACATTAAGGCCTACGCCCGCAACATGAGGTACCAGCTTGACAACCAGATATCCTGGAACGCTGTGTTCTAATTGGACACATCTCTGCCACTGCATTGGATTAAATGACAAATGCATATCACTCGCATGCCACAACATAAATGAACAACGGACGCTGCCGCCATCAAAGCCATTAAATAAAACATAAACGAATAAAAATGCTGCCATACACTTTTGCAAAATCATACGGCCGGACAAATTCAAATCGAATGCAGTGCGTTGGTGATTGCTAGAATAGCCAAAAACAGACACACACACACAAACATCCATTAAACTTGGGCGGCCGGACCTGTGCCGTTCGAGTAGGTGCGTCGTTGTCCGCCATTGCCCACAGCTGGTGGCCGGACCAGTGCCACTCGCTCTACATTAGGGCCACAATTGCCGACGCACACACACCCTCACATCCATTTCACTTTGGCGGCCGGACCCGTGTCGCCACAGTAATATGTGTGCTGTCTACTCCTGGCTCCCAGCTGGTGGCCGGACCAGTGCCACTGGTTCTCCAAGAGGGCAGCCACAGCCACAACGAGGACGAGGTGCTAATTGCAACTACTTCTGACGACTTCGGATGACGCCAATTTCGACGACCAGGGGGACGACGGGGTCGGCCGGTATGCAACGCAATGTCTTAACAAGCCTTGTGTTTTGCTATGCCGGCCGATGCTCCGCTGTTTCTTGTCTTCCCTGTAATTATAGAAAAAGATATAGACATTATTTTAAATTGTTATGTTTATTGTAATATTGTAAACGTAAATCAATTGTACCTGTTTTGTCTCGTCTTTGTTCCAGTGTAGTATCTCTTTTATTACCTGTTTTTCCGTCGTCTTCACTCCAGTCTACTACTTATCTGAATTGTTATTTCTGCAAGTGCTTGTCTCTTTTTATTTAGTGTATTTCCTCTTATTTTCCACGCAAAGCACCTGCATTGCTTACCTTTTCTCTTTTACTATTCCTCAATTGACTACGTGTTGCAACACTGCACTTTCTGAATTTTCTATCTCATTTCTTTAACCCCTTCTTCCCCCCCCCCCCCCCCCCCCCCCATTGTTATTTTCGTAATTAGTGCGGTTCTCCGACACCCCACTACAAAATTATTACAATCTGTGATAAATCTTCGGCGGCAACGGTGCTGACAATTGATTATCGGTTTCAAATCGACTTTCAAATCAGCATCAGTTGCCGCCACACCACCATTACGGCCTAAATTGAGCCAAAAATGCTAGTCTTCGCATAAAACAATTACGCCCCCTATAAACTGCCCGCCCACATGTACATGCTACATTCCTAGTCGTCTGCCCTCAGCAGGGCAAGACCACATACCGCATTACAGCCAACAAAACATCAAGTTGACGAACTCACAGGGGATTGCAAATCAAATTTTAAGTTAGGGAGAATTACAAAGAAGAGACAGCATACTTTTGAGCGTGGCCCCACTTCACTTTCTTGACTTACACCACACACACACACACACTTGCCAAATGGAAAGTCGTGTCGTGAACGTTGTGGAGTCGAGACGTGTCTGAGGTTTAGTCCCTCCGTCAAAGTGCCGAATATTTTGTCTCTCTCTTTTTCCCTTTCCCTTCCCTCCAATTCCTGGACCGGCTCCAGCCACCATTACCGGGTATGTGAGGACCACAAATGCCGACACCACCATCACGGCCACTCCGGCCACAAGCGCCATCCCCGACCCCGACCTGCCCTGCCCCAACAACTGGGCGGCCATTCCCAATCTCATCAGCCAGGAGCAGTTCCAGATCGGCGACTGGGTGGAGGCGGCCCATACCCAGGAACGCCAGCAGCAGCAGCAGCAGCGGTAGTCGCCGGCTTGAGGCATTGGCGTCGTCGGCAGCGGCAGCGGCGTCAGCCAAAGCACCGCAATGTCAAGCCAAGCCAAGCCAAGCGGTACCAAGCGCGCCAATAATTCCGCTTCCCCCACTCCAACACACACAGACACGTATCGATGCACCGTATGCCGATGCATCGTGTGGAGAGAGCCGGAAACAGCAAGGAGTGAGAGAGGGCGCAAAGAGAGAGCGGGTAACGACCTCGTACCAGCGACAGTACGAGAGGGCACTCGAGCACTCGAGTGCCCGTTCGGGAGCGAGTTCGAACTCGAACCACAGCCATGGCACAAACCCCGCTCGATCGGCCACAGCAGCGGTTCCAAATGCAATGCCCACAGCCAATACCACAACCACAAACACAAATACAGTGATGACGTACATCAGCACACAAACAGCGACATCAAACACAAAAACGACAACTACGATTACGTCGGCAGCCAGACGATGCCTGTTAACAGCAATGTTAACAGGCGGACCCCCCCCCCCCCCCACCACCACCAACGCCGCCAGAGGAACAACAGCAGCAGCAAACACATCAACAACAACAACATCAGCCAACGGCAACAAACACAGCCAATACCGATGATATCCCATCCACCTCTGCTGCAGCGGCCCGTTCGCCACTGAAGCGCGTCCGCGCCGAGGTGGATGATGATGACGATGATGACAGTGATGTTATGGTTGTTGAGTTTGATGACGATGACGACGACAATTTGGATGCCAATCATGCATCGGCCAAACGACGACTCCGGGAAAGTAACCAACAGGCAAGCAAATCCCATATCCCCCAAATTCAAAACCATCCCCATCACCAACAATCAAACCAGCAACAACATCAGCGGACAATTACACAAAATGCCCCTGCCCCCGCCCCTGCCCCTGCCCCTGCCACTGACAATGCTCCACTAGCTCTACCTCACTCACCTGCAAATGCAACTAATAGTTGCGGCACAGGAACCCACAGCAGCAGCGGCGTTGGGCTGCTCCAGCTGCCCTCCCTGAGTATGCCCAATGCCAGACAAATTCGGATGCTGCAGCGACAGCACCAACCAACGACAATTATTCCCCCCCATCATTCTGCCAGCTGTCCCCGACATTATGCCCATTCTGGACAAGCTGCAGAATGACCCGAGGGTGGGCAACAGTAGCTATCACAACAAGCTCATCAGCCGCAATGGTGTCCGTATCCAGGCTGTAAGAGGCTTGTAGCTGAGGGCGTAAACTAAATTGACCGCCAACGGCGTTGTATGGGCAGCCATAGTCTCGCTGCTACAGGGGGTTTTGGAGTCAGGGGCTCTTAAACGGTGCTCTGAAAGGTTGGCTCCCTCTGGGGGTGAGTTAACGCTGATGGCAGGTGAAGAGAAAGAGGAGAAAGCGATGCCATTCGAACGTCATCCAGCGGATCCGACCGGTCTCATAGTGGATGGGAGCGTGTCCATCTTCCTTTTGGAATTTGGATGTCGAGCGACCAACATCGCCCCGAACAGGCTCAGCAAAAATCATTAATGAAAAAGTTCCAAAGTCAAGAAAAGAATATTGTCAAAGCGCGAGTGGTATCCAGCAGCAGCAAAGCAAAAGTCGCGGGACTACGATAACTGAAGCTAGGTCGGCCACTGGGGCCAAGATTGACGGGTAAGAGGAACAAAAAGTGGGATACCACAGATCTTTCGGGGCCGAATACGTTAGACGGTTCTTTCTCCCTGCACTAGATTTGGCGCCTAGCAATTTGGGCTGGCGAAGCAGCGGCGCTCCAAGCAGCTGATCCGTCGCAGCACAGAGCGAGGGAGCAGAGACGCAGAAAAAATTCAGAGAGGCTCGACCTTCGCGGGCAGCCGGATCGACGTCGGTGAGGCGGCGGCCACAAAGCGGGACGGTCGATAATCCGCGATAGCGGAAAGTTCTGCACCGGCGAAATACGAACGGAGAAAAAGGAGGAAAATAGCGCAAATCCTACCTAAACGTGCCGTATGGCAAATACAGTTAACAAGGCCCAATTAAGATCCGCAGTACATAGGGAAGGAAAGAGTTAGTGTGTTGTTGGAGTTCAATACTCAGAGCTGCAAGGGTAATGCCCCAAAAAAATAAAGAGGGCGAGCGGAGCCAAAGGTGATGCGCGCATAGGCAGAGAGTGAAAGCGGGGGAGAGAGAGAACACGCAAGCAGCAAAGGCAGAGCCCAATAGGAGAGCGAGCGAGCTATAAAAACGCTCGCCAGCAACGGAGCCGAAGGGGGCTGGCGATAAGCCGAGAGAAGTAACATAAGTTAACATAAGAGTAAGCAGAATAGTACCGAGCAGCAGAACAGCTATTTAAGTTTACATACATATACATAAAGAAGAAATGCAGAAATGAAGAACAGCAGTGAGGGAGCATAGAGTAGGAAAAGAAGGGAAAGAGGAAGGGTGAATATGAAACTAAAACAAATCCATAAATAGATAACCTTCCATGCACAGATCAAAACAAAAACGAGGGGAACGTTGTGAGTTGCTGCGGACACCGCAACTCTACAGTTATACCCGATACTAAGTCAGTATGGCTCTCCTCCTGCAGACGCCGCTAATATTAAACGACACGACAAAGAGTGCGTGCGAGAGAGACAGAAAATCAGTCTGAGCGTGACGTCGGGCGCTGCGTAGCCAGTGCAAATTGATTTGTTCCTTTTGGCTATAAAAAATATCTGATCTGGTCCAGATTCAGCAATCTGATAGATATGGTCGTTATCTATGATTCTGCGTTTTTAGTTTTCTCAAATGTGCAATATTGTGGATGCAACAGATTTTCGTCCTTTGTGGGGGCGGAAAGGGGTGTGACGAAATTCTGAGATATACGTTTTATAGTGAGATCTAACAGAAGTGCGGATACCAAATTTGGTTACTCTAGCCTTAATAGTCGCTGAGATTTGTGGATGCCCCAGATTTTCGTCCTTTGCGGGGGCGGAAGGGGGTGTGGCGAAATTTGGACACAAAACGGTCAAGGTCCGATATCACAGGAGTGTGGATACCAAATTTGGTTGCTCTGGCTCTTATAGGTTCTGAGATCCATGAACTCATATTTTGCAGTTGGCAAAACCGACCATGAAACCTGTGTGTTAGAGAGAGACAGAGCGAGAAAGAATGAAATTGTTTTCTTGATTCTGGCTATAATAATTATACGATCTGGTTGAGATTTTACATTCTAAAACATATAGTCATCCTCAAAGATTCTGCGTTTTTGGTTTTCTCATATCTTTAAAATTGTGGATGCCACAGATTTTCATCCTTTGTGGGGGCGGAAGTGGGCGGGGCGAAGTTTTGAAATATTTTTGTAGCAGTGACATATCACAGAAGTCTGGACACAAAACATCGTTGCTCTAGCTCTTATAGTCTTTGAGCACTAGGCGCTGAACGGGACGGACAGACGGACAGACGGACGGATTGTAGAGAATTGTAGAGAATGACCATATCTTTAAGACTGCGGAATCTGAATTGGATCGTGTTATTATTATAGCCAGCATCAAGAAAACAATTTCATTTTTTTCTCGCCCTGTCTCTCTCTAACACACACGTAGCATAGCCGGCTTTGCTTAGAGTAAAACATTAGCGCCTAGATCTCAGAGACTATAAAAGCTAGAGCAACCAAATTTGGTATCCACACTCCTAATATATCGGACCGAGACGAGTTTGTTTCAAAATTTCGCCACACCCCCTTCCGCCCCCGCAAAAGACGAAAATCTGGGGATATTCAAAAATCTCAGAGACTATTAAGGCTAGAGTAACCAAATTTGGTATCCGCACTTCTGTTAGATCTCACTTTAAAACGTATATCTCAAAATTTCGCCATACCCCCTTCCGCCACAACAAAGGACGAAAATCTGTTGCATCCACAATATTGAGAATACGAGAAAACTCAAAACGCAGAATCATAGATAATGGTCATATCTATCAGATTACTGAATCTGGATCAGATCAGATAATTTTTATAGCCACAAGGAACAAATCATGAAATCAAGATCTTGATTTAGTATTTCATGAAAGGATTGGTCCTCGTCTGTTGTGTCCATTTCTCTATTTTGCCTTTTTCCCGGGGTATGGTTGGGGGATGAGAAGACAGCCAAATTAGGGAGCGTGGTTGCTGGCATATCGCTAATCCAATTATTTATAATGTCATTACAATTTTCTAGCTCAGTCAGAGGAGGGGATTGGATGATAGTCATACTCGTACGAGATGCCGTAGTCAGGGATTCTAATAGACTCTTTTCTGCTTTGATATTCGTTTTAGGAGACTTATTTTTATTTTTGGTATTGTTTGTTTTAGGTTTGGAATTGTTTTTATTTTTGTCAATATATAGGTATGAATTGTCAGTGGTTTTATTAGTGGCTGCATGTATTTGATCATCAGCAGCAACATCGTCAGCAACATGTCTATAATCTGTATCAGCAACATTAAAAAGAAGCGGGGCAGTAAGCTCTCTCTCCGCAGCATGTTGCTGGCCGTGTCGCTTTCGGGTGGAGAGAGCGAGATGATATCGTGCTCCAGTTTGGAGAGTTTTCTGGAGCTTGATTTTGGAGCCGTTTCCCTGGACATCTACCGCAGGAAGGTGGCAGGCTCGCCGATCAGGCACCTTTTCAGGGCAAGTGCCGTCCTCATTGAGTGACTCCCAGGAACAAGATGGATCTACGGACATTTCGTGGAGAGGAGATGGATCTCCCGTGCCTGTCTCAGCCCAGTTCTCTGGGGGGAGCACCCATCAAGCTCCGAGCTAGAGCTGGAAGAAAGTGTGATCCACGCACCTGTCAGATCCAGTTGAGCAATGGTTGTCTTGTCTATTTGGTGGCTGGTCTCCATTTTCTTCTCTTCCTTCTCTTCCTTCATGCACTTTGGTCTTTGGTCCCCCATTTTTTCTTCCATGTAGTCAGTTTTCCAATTCCTCGCTACCACTACTTTCCTTGCTTTTATTGGCTTTTCTTTAATACTTTCAATGGCCTTTACTTGTATTTAATTTAATTTGATTTTTTTGATGTTTTTTGATGGTTTTTAATTTTGATTTTAACGGGTTTTTTATTTTTTAATGGTTGGACTGGCTCAGGGCACTTTTTTGATGGTTTTGATGGTAAACTTGCTCAGGGCACTTAGTGTGACCCTGAAGCATACTTTATTAATGTTCTTATTACTAGGTGCAACATCTAACATTATTTATGGAAACATTACAATTTGTTTAACATTTAGTTATTTTTTTTACTTTACGGTAACATTGATAAAACCAGACAGAAAAATACTAGACAGTTATCGATTATTGACTATTGTAAACACAAGTTAAGATCGGCTTGTTTTTTTTTTTGTGCTTATTTTTTTTCTGTTTTAGGCGTCGGTCGAAAAATGTATTACCAAATCCAACCAAAGCCAATCCAGCGCAGCTATGCCACGCGGATCCACTGCCAGAAGAGGACGACGACGACGAGGACCACACGGCGTCACAGCCAGGGATCGCCCCAAATCAGCCATTTCCACTGCCAGCTCCGACAGCGCCGCCGACGGCGAAGCCAGCGCCGACAGCGCAGCCACCGGCACAGTGGCAAACGCAGCGATACTGAGACGCCAATCCACTGACTCCGCCACCTGGTTGGAGGCACTTCCTCCAATTCCTGGACCGGCTCCAGCCACCATTACCGGGTATGTGAGGACCACAAATGCCGACACCACCATCACGGCCACTCCGGCCACAAGCCCCATCCCCGACCCCGACCTGCCCTGCCCCAACAGCTGGGCGGCCATTCCCAATCTCACCAGCCAGGAGCAGTTCCAGATCGGCGACTGGGTGGAGGCGGCTCATACCCAGGAACGCCAGCAGCAGCAGCAGACCATCAGCAGCAGCAGCGGTAGTCGCCGGCTTGAGGCATTGGCGGCGTCGGCAGCGGCAGCGGCGTCAGCCAAAGCACCGCAATGTCAAGCCAAGCCAAGCCAAGCGGTACCAAGCGCGCCAATAATTCCGCTTCCCACACTCCAACACACACAGACACGTATCGATGCACCGTATGCCGATGCACCGTGTGGAGAGAGCCGGAAACAGCAAGGAGCGAGAGAAGGCGCAAAGAGAGAGCGGGTAACGACCTCGTACCAGCGACAGTACGAGAGGGCACTCGAGCAGCCTCTGCACGAACAGCAGCCAACAAAAGATTCGTGTTCGAGTGCCCGTTCGGGAGCGAGTTCGAACTCGAACCACAGCCATGGCACAAACCCCGCTCGATCGGCCACAGCAGCGGTTCCAAATGCAATGCCCACAGCCAATACCACAACCACAACCACAAATACAATGATGACATACATCAGCACACAAACAGCGACATCAAACAGAAAAACGACAACTACAATTACGTCGGCAGCCAGACGATGCCTGTTAACAGCAATGTTAACAGGCGGACCCCCCCCCCAACCACAACGCCACCAGAGGAACAACAGCAGCAGCAAACACATCAACAACAACAACATCAGCCAACGGCAACAAACACAGCCAATACCGATGATATCCCATCCACCTCTGCTGCAGCGGCCCGTTCGCCACTGAAGCGCGTCCGCGCCGAGGTGGATGATGATGACGATGATGACAGGGATGTTATGGTTGTTGAGTTTGATGACGATGACGACGACAATTTGGATGCCAATCATGCATCGGCCAAACGACGACTCCGGGAAAGTAACCAACAGGCAAGCAAATCCCATATCCCCCAAATTCAAAACCATCCCCATCACCAACAATCAAACCAGCAACAACATCAGCGGACAATTACACAAAATGCCCCTGCCCCTGCCCCTGCCACTGCCAATGCTCCACTAGCTCTACCTCACTCACCTGCAAATGCAACTAGAAGTTGCGGCACAGGAACCCACAGCAGCAGCGGCGGCGGCGTTGGGCTGCTCCACCTGCCCTCCTTGAGTATGCCCAATGCCAGACAAATTCGGATGCTGCAGCGACAGCACCAACCAACGACAATTATTCCCCCCCCATCATTCTGCCAGCTGTCCCCGACATTATGCCCATTCTGGACAAGCTGCAGAATGACCCGAGGGTGGGCAACAGTAGCTATCACACCAAGCTCATCAGCCGCAATGGTGTCCGTATCCAGGCCCGCGACATGGCTACCAGGGATGCCATCATGGCAATCCTGGGCGATGGCGGCGGCAACGAGGCGATGACTGGCCACTACCCACACCAGCACAAGAGTGACCGTGGGCTACGGATCGTCGTGCGAGATCTCCACCACTCCACAAGCACCCAACTAATAACAAATCAGATGGCCGAACTGGGCTATTCAGTTAAATTTATTAGAGCCATTAAAGCGAGATCCGATGGACAGCCACTCGACCAGTTCGAGTTGGAGATAGCCCCAAGCCGGATGAAAGCCACCACGATATCCTCCAATTAACCCAGCTGGGCAACCAGTTGGTGATCGTTGAGAGGCAGGCCAAGCCGGTGGACCCAGCCCAGTGCCACAGATGTCAGGCTTTTGGGCACACCCGCACCTACTGCAGGCGTTCATTCGTCTGTATGAAGTATGCGGGTGCCCACGCGTCCACGGTATGTGCCAAGCCAAGGGCAGACGCCCCTAAATGCGCCAATTGCCAGGGCGCCCACATCAGCGCCTACAAGGGATGTCCGGCATTCAAGGCAGCAAGGGGCCGCCTTCTGTCGCACCGAGTGGTCATGCAGGAGTTGCGTCGCAAGCGCAGCTCGCTTCTGCAGCCATTGCCAGAGCAGCAGCCACCAGCAAAAACAACACCAGCACATCCAGGGCGCCGACAGCAGCAGCAACAGCCAGCTCAAACGCCAGCCAATCCCTGGCGCGGACAGCAGCAGCAGGCAGCATGGACGCCACTCAATGTCTCCTCTCCTGGGCGACGAAGAGGACAACAACAACATCAGCAGAAGCAGAAGCAGCAGCAGCCAATACAGACAAAAAAACAGACGCCTGCTGCCTCTGGCCCACGCACTGGGCGACGACGTCCAGAGCAGCCATTGAGCCGTTCCCAGGCACCACAGCAGCAGCAGCTACAGCAGCCGCAGCGCGAACAACAACAGCGACAGCAGCAGCAGCAGCTTGCCAATGCACGCTCCCGGCAGAAGATGCAGCCGAAACGCCAATCTTTCGAGGGATCCTGCAGCCAGGCACTGTTGGAGAATACGCAGAGGATGACGCGATTGGAAAAGAGGCTGGAAGTGATGATGTCACTACTCACCTCGCTCATCCAATCCCAGGCAGTGACGGCAACTCCAGCAGTTCCAGAAACCTCGGAAAATCCACCAACAATGGCAGCAGCAACAGTGGTTGCCCCAGCTCCAGCAGCCAGGCGGTCAAAGAAACCACCACGATCACAGCCACCACAAAAAACGTTAGGGCCAACGCCAGCTGCCATTCCAGAGACGGATCCTGAAATGGATGAAGAAAATGATGACGATGAGATGTGGACAGATGACGACTCCATGGATGACATTAAGGCCTACGCCCGCAACATGAGGTACCAGCTTGACAACCAGATATCCTGGAACGCTGTGTACTAATTGGACACATCTCTGCCACTGCATTGGATTAAATGAACAACGGACGCTGCCGCCATCAAAGCCATTAAATAAAACATAAACGAATAAAAATGCTGCCATACACACTTGCAAAATAATACGGCCGGACAAATTCAAATCGAATGCAGTGCGTTGGTGATTGCTAGAATAGCCAAAAACAGACACACACACACAAACACCCATTACACTTGGGCGGCTGGACCTGTGCCGTTCGAGTTATGTGTGTCGTGTCCGCCATCGTCCTTAGTTGGTGGCCGGATCCAGTGCCATGGCATTCAGAGTGCCCTATGGTCCTGGAAAAGGAAAAAATCCATCAGCCACACATACGATTAAAAAGGGCTCTCAAAATACTTACCGCCAGCCATTCAGACACACACACATAAACATCCATTACACTTGGGCGGCCGGACCTGTGCCGTTCGAGTAGGTGTGTCATGTCCACCATTGCCCTCAACTGGTTGCTGGAACCAGGTGCCGTGGCATTCAGAGTGCCATGTGTACCTGGAATGGAAATACACACACACACACAAACACCCATTACACTTGGGCGGCTGGACCTGTGCCGTTCGAGTTATGTGTGTCGTGTCCGCCATCGTCCTTAGTTGGTGGCCGGATCCAGTGCCATGGCATTCAGAGTGCCCTATGGTCCTGGAAAAGGAAAAATCCATCAGCCACACATATGATTAAAAAGGGCTCTCAAAATACTTACCGCCAGCCATTCAGACACACACACACAAACATCCATTATACTTGGGCGGCCGGACCTGTGCCGTTCGAGTAGGTGTGTCGTTGACCGCCATTGCCCACAGCTGGTGGCCGCACCAGTGCCACTCGCTCTACATTAGGGCCACAATTGCCGACGCACACACACACTCACATCCATTTCACTTTGGCGGCCGGACCCGTGTCGCCACAGTAATATGTGTGCCGTTTACTCCTGGCTCCCAGCTGGTGGCCGGACCAGTGCCACTGGTTCTCCAAGAGGGCAGCCACAGCCACAACGACGACGAGGTGCTAATTGCACCTACTTCTGACGACTACGGATGACGCCAATTTCGATGACCAGGGGGGACGACGGGGTCGGCCGGTATGCAACGCAATGTCTTTACAAGCATTGTGTTTTGCTATGCCGGCCGATGCTCCGCTGTTTCTTGTCTTCCCTGTAATTATAGAAAAAGATAAAGACATTATTTTAAATTATGTTTATTGTAATATTGTAAACGTAAATCAATTGTACCTGTTTTGTCTCGTCTTTGTTCCAGTGTAGTATCTCTTTTATTACCTGTTTTTCCGTCGTCTTCACTCCAGTCTACTACTTATCTGTATTGTTATTTCTGCAAGTGCTTGTCTCTTTTTATTTAGTGTATTTCCTCTTATTTTCCACGTAAAGCACCTGCATTGTTTACCTTTTCTCTTTATCTATTCCTCAATTGACTACGTGTTGCAACACTGCACTTTCAGAATTTTCGATCTCATTTCTTTAACCCCTTCTTCCCCCCCTCCATTATTATTTTCGTAATTAGTGCGGTTCTCCGACACCCCACTACAAAATTATTACAATCTGTGATAAATCTTCGGCGGCAACGGTGCTGACAATTGATTATCGGTTTCAAATCGACTTTCAAATCAGCATCAGTTGCCGCCACACCACCACTACGGCCTAAATTTAGCCAAAAATGCTAGTCTTCGCATAAAACAATTACGCCCCCTATAAACTGCCCGCCCACATGTACATGCTACATTCCTAGTCGTCTGCCCTCAGCAGGTGGCAAGGGTAGTAGAGGGGACTGAAGACCACATACCGCATGACAGCCAACAAAACATCAAGTTGACGAACTCACAGGGGATTGCAAATCAAATTTTAAGTTAGGGAGAATGGGACACCAAATGGAAAGTCGTGTCGTGAACGTTGTGGAGTCGAGACGTGTCTGAGGTTTAGTCCCTCCGTCAAAGTGCCGAATATTTTGTCTCTCTCTTTTTCCCTTTCCCCCCTTTCTTGATGGCAACGAGTAACATTTATTTGATAAGTATGTTGGACTTAAAATTATAACAGCTCCAAGTTTTACAAGTATGTTTGTGACTAATTATATGCGTGTACGTCTGATGCGTGGCTGAACTGACAACTGACTCATCTCTCTCTCTCTTGCTATCGGCTCTCTCAGAGCCGATTACTGCTCTATCCCGACGACACGACGAAAACACGACCGCTTCGTGTCTCTCTCTTTCCTTCGTTTCCTACATTCGGCTGTCCTGACGGACCATTCGCCTCGGATGGGTCTAGCCAAGGTTTCATATATTCTGAAACTGTAGAGGTCTTATAGGGACCCTCAGTATCCCCAATCTTCTCGACTTCGTACCTTCCATGATTCTTTACCCTAACCACCTTATACGGCCCTAGATCCTTTCCTTTTAGCTTTAATCCAGTACCATACAGAGTACGCTTGATAGCTACTAGCTCATTAACCTCATACTGTCTATCTAGTTTCCTTTTTAAGTCAAAAATCTTCTTGTTTTCCTGCTGTAACCGTGCAATGTTTTCAACTACTTCCTTTCTAATTTTTTCGCGGTCCTTGTTCAACTCTTCGATAAGTGATTCTTCCAATATTTCTTTTATTTTTGGATCCATTCCTATACGCATGTCTAGCCCACTCAATATCTTGAAAGGTGTTACCTTGGTACTTCGCGGCTCAAGACTGTTGATCATTTGCTGTACTTTTCCTAGATGCTTATACCAACTACCGGAATTACCCTGACACAATTTCGACAACATAGGCACCACTATCTTGTGCATCCTTTCGACTTGACCATTCCCACGTGGAACGCCTGTGGCAATCATTAAATGCTGTATTTTCTCTCTCTCACAATATTCACGAAACAAATTGGACATAAACGCTGCACCCCTATCCGTCACTATTCTGTTCGGATTACCAAAACTAGTCCCCTGAATTTCCAAACACTTAACGACCTCTTCAACACCTGTACTACGTGTAGAATATAACCAAACTAACTTATATAATCCATCATCGATAACCAGTATATAATTGTACTGTTTTTTAGTCATTTCCATTGGTCCAACGTGATCAATGTGATACGTTTGTAACGGCCTATCACCCTTGTCTATTGGTTGCAAATAACCCTCACGTTTTCCTGACTTTTCATTGACAATGATACACTCGACACAACTATTTATTACGCGCCATACTTTGTCTTTTAACTTCGGAATATAATACGACTTTTTAATGATATCTTGTGTCTTTTTAACTGAAAAATGTCCTTGCTTATGTGCTATTGATATAATCTCATTTTCCAACTGAGCTGGTACTACGATAAGCTCCTTATCCGGATCCTTAAACAAAATCTGATTCTGAATATAATAATCCTCATATTCCTTGTCCTCCACAATACTTTTAACAGCCTTAACCCAATCGTCGGTTAGCTGAGCTTCTTTCAAACGATGAGCTATACTTTCGGTCACCATAAAACAAGATACATGACTCAACGCGTCAACGTGCCTCATCTTCGTTCCTGAGCGATGTTCTATAACATAATTAAAATCTTGTAGGTACATGGCCCAACGTGCTACTCTCAAAGGAACGTCTTTCTTTTTGATCGTCATTGTAAATGCATTACAATCTGTGACAATTTTGAACTTAATACCCAAAACGCCATTTCGCTAAAGCTTCGATAATTGCCAGAACCTCAAGGTCATAGGCAGGATATTTCTCTTCACATGGCTTAGTCCTACGGCTCATATATTGAACTGGATGGAATTGGCTGTCTTCCAAACTCTTTTGCAGTAACACGGCTCCATACCCCCATTTTGATGCATCAGTATGGATTTCTGTCTCCAACTTCGGGTTGTACATTTCTAAAACAGGTCTACTAATCAATGCTACCTTTAGTTGTTCAAACGCAACCTGATGTATCTCCTTAAATTCAAATTTAACATCCTTCCGCAGCAGATCTGTCAATGGTTTTGCAATAACAGCATAACCCTCAATAAACTTTCGGAAATAAGAAGTCAATCCTATGAAACGCTGCACTGCTTTTTTATCAACTGGCACTGGGAACTTTTCAACTACCCTCGTCTTCTCATCACTTGGTCTTATCGTATTCTTTTCTATTATATACCCCAGAAAATTAACCTTTGGTCGTATCAGCTGACACTTTCTCCAATTTATACGTAGCCCATTCATTTCCGCTATCTTCAATACTTTTCTCAACTTTAACAAACCCTCTTCTATATCTTGACTACAAATAATAACGTCATCCATATAGACTGCTGCTTCATTATTCTTTACCAAATCTCTCAACACAGCCGTTATAAATCTGGTAAACACCGCTGGAGAATTTGAAATTCCAAATGGTACATATAAAAATTCGAACTGACCATTCTGAGTCACAAAAGACGTATATTTTTGAGACTCGACTTCTACAGGCACATGGAAAAAACCATTCGTTAAATCCAACGTGGTGAAATACTTTGCACCCTGCAGTTTCTCCAACACTGTATCCATATGTGACATTGGAAAGTTATCGCGAACTATTTTCTCATTCAGCTTTCGGTAATCACAGCATAGTCTCTTGCTACCGTTCTTTTTGGGTACCAACACTACTGGTGATGCATACTCCGATGTACTTGGCTTTATAATCTTCTGAGCCAGCCACTCTTCCACTTGCTTGTCCACGATTTCCTGTTTACACAACGGTAATCGTCTCGGATGCTGGAAAACTGGTATCTCATCCACTAATACAATTTTCATTTTTATCGGCGCTTCTACATTTCTCTGAGGTTGGTACTTTCCTACCACACCCTAACCTCTCTAGCATGTACTTCACTGAGATGACCAACATCAATTGAAAACTCCTTCTCAACTTCGTCAATACTTGACATGCAAATGCCTTTATATTCATTAAACAATTCCACGCATGAGGACGATGCTACCTGATCAAGTTTCTTATCTTTATCCTCGCCACAAACTCTACGAACAAATCTTGTTCCTGTCTTAGAAGCTTGCATGTCCACATGATCCAGAATAGTCCTTCCTAAAATGGCTTCAAAACCAATATCCTCGTCTGGAATGACATGAAATTCTACCTCCATTTCAATCTCATCGATTTTCACTGGTATCGAAAAGCTACCAAAAGTTACAACTTGACTATCTCCAATACCTGTTAAACATTTCTCCTGGCCGATCAGTTCAAGATTTCCAAATTTCAAAAATACCCTCCTGCGAATTAAACACAAATCTGCTCCAGTATCAATCAAACCTTGGAATACCAAATTCGCGTACTTAATATCCTTTAATTCCAAACCTGATGGAGTGAAAATACCTGACGGCTTATCAACGACTTCCTTATCTCGAATAATGTTCGTATTCGATCTCTTTTCTTGTCTGGTTTCGACCTTGACATTACAGCTTGCAGCACGGTCTCCTGGTTGGCCACATTTGAAACAACAAAAATCATTTTTGGGACAATCTTTCCTCAAATGCGATTTGTCTCCACACTTAAAACATTTCCTAAAATTCACTGCCATCGACCCTTTCACCGAACTCTCACTTTTATTACTCAGCGGCCAATTCTTACTCATCGGCTTGGATCCGCCTCTAGCTTTCTGGTAAACATCGATCTGAAATTTAAGCTCCTTTAAGTTTCTAGCTTGGTACAGCATTGCCTTACTTGCCCTAGCGTCTGGTATACCATCCACAAAATATTCGATTAAACTCTCATCATCTAGTTTAATTGGCTTCGCTATCTCCATTAACGCATACAAAAACTCATGCAACGACTCTCCTTTTTTCTGCTGGCGCTTTTGCAACATTCTATGTACTTCTACGGACGACAGTTTAACACTAAACTCATCCAACAGAGCTGCCTTCAACGAATTCCAGTTACGAATATCACGCAAACTACGAGCGAAAGATTTTGCTGCACCAACTAACAACTGCTTGGCATAAATGAATAATTGTAATTGACTCCATTGAACAGTAGCTGCGCATTCTTCTAATTCCTCTATCCATTGATTGATGTCGGGGTTATTAGAACCAGAAAATTGTGACACACTACCTTCCACGTCTTTTAGCGTAAACCAAGATTTATACTCTGCCTGTCGCGTACGTGGTTGAACTGCTACGGTATCATCAACTGCTGTTACTACGGACTCATCCTCTGACTCTTCTTCATTCTCAACTGGAAAGCCGTGATGTATTAATAGTCTATCTTGCAAATCGCGCTTTCGTCCCGTCGTCTTCAACGCAAGCTCTCTTAACTTCTCTCGCAAATCTGCGACTCTCAGTGTCATTATCTCTTCAACTTGCATCGTGACGATTTAAATACAAAATAATTGATATTAGCTTATATCTAAGAAAATGTAATTAAATCAACTTAAACAACCTTATTACTGCTGGCCTGTTAACAATTTTCCAGCTAACATCGACTCCGAAAACGCCTTTAAAGTCGTCACTGTTATCGACCGCTTCTCTGTTAACGCTCACCTTACTATGGGTTTACCCTTGTTAACTCTCGCTTCTGCGCAGAACTTTCCAGACTCCAAATTTGACGCACACACACCACCATATATATACACACCAGGTATATATAATAATGATTTTATTTTAAACGAAGATAGAAAATATAATTAAACAAAAAAAGCCTCAAAATTATATTTTCTATCTTCATTTAAAATAAAATCATTATTATATATATGTACCTCTCTGAAAAGGTAAAACTTCAAGCTTTATTCCCTCATTAAATTTTTTTTATTTTTTTGTAGTTTAATGCATTTTATTCGAGTTTGAAGTTGAAAAAAAAAATGCCGAATATTAAAGTTACCCACTGTATATTGAAAAAAATATAATTTGGCTTGACAAAAACTCCACTCGCGTCGGTCGAAAAATGTATTACCAAATCCAACCAAAGCCAATCCAGCGCAGCTATGCCACGCGGATCCACTGACAGAAGAGGACGACGACGACGAGGACCACACCGCGTCACAGCCAGGGATCGCCCCAAATCAGCCATTTCCACTGCCAGCTCCGACAGCACCGCCGACGGCGAAGCCAGCGCCGACAGCGCAGCCACCGGCACCGTGGCAAACGCAGCGATACTGAGACGCCAATCCAACGACTCCGCCACCTGGTTGGAGGCACTTCCTAAAATTCCTGGACCGGCTCCAGCCACCATTACCGGGTATGTGAGGACCACAAATGCCGACACCACCACCACGGCAACTCCGGCCACAAGCCCCATCCCCGACCTGCCCTGCCCCAACAGCTGGGCGGCCATTCCCAATCTCACCAGCCAGGAGCAGTTCCAGAGCGGCGACTGGGTGGAGGCGGCCCATACCCAGGAACGCCAGCAGCAGCAGCAGCAGACCATCAGCAGCAGCAGCGGTAGTCGCCGGCTTGAGCATTGGCGGCGTCGGCAGCGGCAGCGGCGTCAGCCAAAGCACCGCAATGTCAAGCCAAGCCAAGCCAAGCGGTACCAAGCGCGCCAATAATTCCGCTTCCCACACTCCAACACACACAGACACGTATCGATGCACCGTATGCCGATGCATCGTGTGGAGAGAGCCGGAAACAGCAAGGAGCGAGAGAAGGCGCAAAGAGAGAGCGGGTAACGACCTCGTACCAGCGACAGTACGAGAGGGCACTCGAGCAGCCTCTGCACGAACAGCAGCCAACAAAAGATTCGTGTTCGAGTGCCCGTTCGGGAGCGAGTTCGAACTCGAACCACAGCCATGGCACAAACCCCGCTCGATCGGCCACAGCAGCGGTTCCAAATGCAATGCACACAGCCAATACCACAACCACAACCACAAATACAATGATGACATACATCAGCACACAAACAGCGACATCAAACACAAAAACGACAAACTACGATTACGTCGGCAGCCAGACGATGCCTGTTAACAGCAATGTTAACAGGCGGACCCCACCCCACCGACGCCGCCAGAGGAACATCAGCAGCAGCAAACACATCAAGAACAACAACATCAGCCAACGGCAACAAACACAGCCAATACCGATGATATCCCATCCACCTCTGCTGCAGCGGCCCGTTCGCCACTGAAGCGCGTCCGCGCCGAGGTGGATGATGATGACGATGATGACAGTGATGTTATGGTTGTTGAGTTTGATGACGATGACGACGACAATTTGGATGCCAATCATGCATCGGCCAAACGACGACTCCGGGAAAGTAACCAACAGGCAAGCAAATCCCATATCCCCCAAATTCAAAACCATCCCCATCACCAACAATCAAACCAGCAACAACATCAGCGGACAATTACACAAAATGCCCCTGCCCCGCCCCTGCCTCAGCCCCTGCCCCTGCCACTGACAATGCTCCACTAGCTCTACCTCACTCACCTGCAAATGCAACTAATAGTTGCGGCACAGGAACCCACAGCAGCAGCGGCAGCGGCGGCGTTGGGCTGCTCCAGCTGCTCCCAAGCCGGATGAAAGCCACCACGATGTCCTCCAATTAACCCAGCTGGGCAACCAGTTGGTGATCGTTGAGAGGCAGGCCAAGCCGGTGGACCCAGCCCAGTGCAACAGATGTCAGGCTTTTGGGCACACCCGCACCTACTGCAGGCGTTCATTCGTCTGTATGAAGAGTGCGGGTGCCCACGCGTCCACGGCATGTGCCAAGCCAAGGGGAGACGCCCCTAAATGCGCCAATTGCCAGGGCGCCCACATCAGCGCCTACAAGGGATGTCCGGCATTCAAGGCAGCAAGGGGCCGCCTTCTGTCGCACCGAGTGGTCATGCAGGAGTTGCGTCGCAAGCGCAGCTCGCTTCTGCAGCCATTGCCAGAGCAGCAGCCACCAGCAAAAACAACACCAGCACATCCAGGGCGCCGACAGCAGCAGCAACAGCCAGCTCAAACGCCAGCCAATCCCTGGCGCGGACAGCAGCAGCAGGCAGCATGGACGCCACTCAATGTCTCCTCTCCTGGGCGACGAAGAGGACAACAACAACATCAGCAGAAGCAGAAGCAGCAGCAGCCAATACAGACAAAAAAACAGACGCCTGCTGCCTCTGGCCCACGCACTGGGCGACGACGTCCAGAGCAGCCATTGAGCCGTTCCCAGGCACCACAGCAGCAGCAGCTACAGCAGCTGCAACAGCAGCCGCAGCGCGAACAACAACAGCGACAGCAGCAGCAGCAGCTTGCCAATGCACGCTCCCGGCAGAAGATGCAGCCGAAACGCCAATCTTTCGAGGGATCCTGCAGCCAGGCACTGTTGGAGAATACGCAGAGGATGACGCGATTGGAAAAGAGGCTGGAAGTGATGATGTCACTACTCACCTCGCTCATCCAATCCCAGGCAGTGACGGCAACTCCAGCAGTTCCAGAAACCTCGGAAAATCCACCAACAATGGCAGCAGCAACAGTGGTTGCCCCAGCTCCAGCAGCCAGGCGGTCAAAGAAACCACCACGATCACAGCCACCACAAAAAACGTTAGGGCCAACGCCAGCTGCCATTCCAGAGACGGATCCTGAAATGGATGAAGAAAATGATGACGATGAGATGTGGACAGATGACGACTCCATGGATGACATTAAGGCCTACGCCCGCAACATGAGGTACCAGCTTGACAACCAGATATCCTGGAACGCTGTGTACTAATTGGACACATCTCTGCCACTGCATTGGATTAAATGAACAACGGACGCTGCCGCCATCAAAGCCATTAAATAAAACATAAACGAATAAAAATGCTGCCATACACACTTGCAAAATAATACGGCCGGACAAATTCAAATCGAATGCAGTGCGTTGGTGATTGCTAGAATAGCCAAAAACAGACACACACACACAAACACCCATTACACTTGGGCGGCTGGACCTGTGCCGTTCGAGTTATGTGTGTCGTGTCCGCCATCGTCCTTAGTTGGTGGCCGGATCCAGTGCCATGGCATTCAGAGTGCCCTATGGTCCTGGAAAAGGAAAAAATCCATCAGCCACACATACGATTAAAAAGGGCTCTCAAAATACTTACCGCCAGCCATTCAGACACACACACATAAACATCCATTACACTTGGGCGGCCGGACCTGTGCCGTTCGAGTAGGTGTGTCATGTCCACCATTGCCCTCAACTGGTTGCTGGAACCAGGTGCCGTGGCATTCAGAGTGCCATGTGTACCTTGAATGGAAATACACACACACACACAAACATCCGTACACTTGGGCGGCCGGACCTGTGCCGTTCGAGTTATGTGTGTCGTGTCCGCCATCGTCCTTAGTTGGTGGCCGGATCCAGTGCCATGGCATTCAGAGTGCCCTATGGTCCTGGAAAAGGAAAAATCCATCAGCCACACATATGATTAAAAAGGGCTCTCAAAATACTTACCGCCAGCCATTCAGACACACACACACAAACATCCATTATACTTGGGCGGCCGGACCTGTGCCGTTCGAGTAGGTGTGTCGTTGACCGCCATTGCCCACAGCTGGTGGCCGCACCAGTGCCACTCGCTCTACATTAGGGCCACAATTGCCGACGCACACACACACTCACATCCATTTCACTTTGGCGGCCGGACCCGTGTCGCCACAGTAATATGTGTGCCGTTTACTCATGGCTCCCAGCTGGTGGCCGGACCAGTGCCACTGGTTCTCCAAGAGGGCAGCCACAGCCACAACGACGACGAGGTGCTAATTGCTCCTACTTCTGACGACTTCGGATGACGCCAATTTCGATGACCAGGGGGGACGACGGGGTCGGCCGGTATGCAACGCAATGTCTTTACAAGCATTGTGTTTTGCTATGCCGGCCGATGCTCCGCTGTTTCTTGTCTTCCCTGTAATTATAGAAAAAGATATAGACATTATTTTAAATTATGTTTATTGTAATATTGTAAACGTAAATCAATTGTACCTGTTTTGTCTCGTCTTTGTTCCAGTGTAGTATCTCTTTTATTACCTGTTTTTCCGTCGTCTTCACTCCAGTCTACTACTTATCTGTATTGTTATTTCTGCAAGTGCTTGTCTCTTTTTATTTAGTGTATTTCCTCTTATTTTCCACGTAAAGCACCTGCATTGTTTACCTTTTCTCTTTATCTATTCCTCAATTGACTACGTGTTGCAACACTGCACTTTCAGAATTTTCGATCTCATTTCTTTAACCCCTTCTTCCCCCCCCTCCATTATTATTTTCGTAATTAGTGCGGTTCTCCGACACCCCACTACAAAATTATTACAATCTGTGATAAATCTTCGGCGGCAACGGTGCTGACAATTGATTATCGGTTTCAAATCGACTTTCAAATCAGCATCAGTTGCCGCCACACCACCACTACGGCCTAAATTTAGCCAAAAATGCTAGTCTTCGCATAAAACAATTACGCCCCCTATAAACTGCCCGCCCACATGTACATGCTACATTCCTAGTCGTCTGCCCTCAGCAGGTGGCAAGGGTAGTAGAGGGGACTGAAGACCACATACCGCATGACAGCCAACAAAACATCAAGTTGACGAACTCACAGGGGATTGCAAATCAAATTTTAAGTTAGGGAGAATGGGACACCAAATGGAAAGTCGTGTCGTGAACGTTGTGGAGTCGAGACGTGTCTGAGGTTTAGTCCCTCCGTCAAAGTGCCGAATATTTTGTCTCTCTCTTTTTCCCTTTCCCCCCCTTTCTTGATGGCAACGAGTAACATTTATTTGATAAGTATGTTGGACTTAAAATTATAACAGCTCCAAGTTTTACAAGTATGTTTGTGACTAATTATATGCGTGTACGTCTGATGCGTGGCTGAACTGACAACTGACTCATCTCTCTCTCTCTTGCTATCGGCTCTCTCAGAGCCGATTACTGCTCTATCCCGACGACACGACGAAACCCCGACCGCTTCGTGTCTCTCTCTTTCCTTCGTTTCCTACATTCGTCTGTCCTGACGGACCATTCGCCTCGGATGGGTCTAGCCAAGGTTTCATATATTCTGAAACTGTAGAGGTCTTATAGGGACCCTCAGTATCCCCAATCTTCTCGACTTCGTACCTTCCATGATTCTTTACCCTAACCACCTTATACGGCCCTAGATACTTTCCTTTTAGCTTTAATCCAGTACCATACAGAGTACGCTTGATAGCTACTAGCTCATTAACCTCATACTGTCTATCTAGTTTCCTTTTTAAGTCAAAAATCTTCTTGTTTTCCTGCTGTAACCGTGCAATGTTTTCAACTACTTCCTTTCTAATTTTTTCGCGGTCCTTGTTCAACTCTTCGATAAGTGCTTCTTCCAATATTTCTTTTATTTTTGGATCCATTCCTATACGCATGTCTAGCCCACTCAATATCTTGAAAGGTGTTACCTTGGTACTTCGCGGCTCAAGACTGTTGATCATTTGCTGTACTTTTCCTAGATGCTTATACCAACTACCGGAATTACCCTGACACAATTTCGACAACATAGGCACCACTATCTTGTGCATCCTTTCGACTTGACCATTCCCACGTGGAACGCCTGTGGCAATCATTAAATGCTGTATTTTCTCTCTCTCACAATATTCACGAAACAAATTGGACATAAACGCTGCACCCCTATCCGTCACTATTCTGTTCGGATTACCAAAACTAGTCCCCTGAATTTCCAAACACTTAACGACCTCTTCAACACCTGTACTACGTGTAGAATATAACCAAACAAACTTAGATAATCCATCAACGACAACCAGTATATAATTGTACTGTTTTTTAGTCATTTCCATTGGTCCAACGTGATCAATGTGATACGTTTGTAACGGCCTATCACCCTTGTCTATTGGTTGCAAATAACCCTCACGTTTTCCTGACTTTTCATTGACAATGATACACTCGACACAACTATTTATTACGCGCCATACTTTGTCTTTTAACTTCGGAATATAATACGACTTTTCAATGATATCTTGTGTCTTTTTAACTGAAAAATGTCCTTGCTTATGTGCTATTGATATAATCTCATTTTCCAACTGAGCTGGTACTACGATAAGCTCCTTATCCGGATCCTTAAACAAAATCTGATTCTGAATATAATAATCCTCATATTCCTTGTCCTCCACAATACTTTTAACAGCCTCGGTTAGCTGAGCTTCTTTCAAACGATGAGCTATACTTTCAGTCACCATAAAACAAGATACATGACTCAACGCGTCAACGTGCCTCATCTTCGTTCCTGAGCGATGTTCTATAACATAATTAAAATCTTGTAGGTACATGGCCCAACGTGCTACTCTCAAAGGAACGTCTTTCTTTTTGATCGTCATTGTAAATGCAATACAATCTGTGACAATTTTGAACTTTATACCCAAAACGCCATTTCGCTAAAGCTTCGATAATTGCCAGAACCTCAAGGTCATAGGCAGGATATTTCTCTTCACATGGCTTAGTCCTACGGCTCATATATTGAACTGGATGGAATTGGCTGTCTTCCAAACTCTTTTGCAGTAACACGGCTCCATACCCCCATTTTGATGCATCAGTATGGATTTCTGTCTCCAACTTCGGGTTGTACATTTCTAAAACAGGTCTACTAATCAATGCTACCTTTAGTTGTTCAAACGCAACCTGATGTATCTCCTTAAATTCAAATTTAACATCCTTCCGCAGCAGATCTGTCAATGGTTTTGCAATAACAGCATAACCCTCAATAAACTTTCGGAAATAAGAAGTCAATCCTATGAAACGCTGCACTGCTTTTTTATCAACTGGCACTGGGAACTTTTCAACTACCCTCGTCTTCTCATCACTTGGTCTTATCGTATTCTTTTCTATTATATACCCCAGAAAATTAACCTTTGGTCGTATCAGCTGACACTTTCTCCAATTTATACGTAGCCCATTCATTTCCGCTATCTTCAATACTTTTCTCAACTTTAACAAACCCTCTTCTATATCTTGACTACAAATAATAACGTCATCCATATAGACTGCTGCTTCATTATTCTTTACCAAATCTCTCAACACAGCCGTTATAAATCTGGTAAACACCGCTGGAGAATTTGAAATTCCAAATGGTACATATAAAAATTCGAACTGACCATTCTGAGTCACAAAAGACGTATATTTTTGAGACTCGACTTCTACAGGCACATGGAAAAAACCATTCGTTAAATCCAACGTGGTGAAATACTTTGCACCCTGCAGTTTCTCCAACACTGTATCCATATGTGACATTGGAAAGTTATCGCGAACTATTTTCTCATTCAGCTTTCGGTAATCACAGCATAGTCTCTTGCTACCGTTCTTTATGGGTACCAACACTACTGGTGATGCATACTCCGATGTACTTGGCTTTATAATCTTCTGAGCCAGCCACTCTTCCACTTGCTTGTCCACGATTTCCTGTTCACACAACGGTAATCGTCTCGGATGCTGGAAAACTGGTATCTCATCCACTAATACAATTTTCATTTTTATCGGCGCTTCTACATTTCTCTGAGGTTGGTACTTTCCTACCACACCCCTAACCTCTCTAGCATGTACTTCACTGAGATGACCAACATCAATTGAAAACTCCTTCTCAACTTCGTCAATACTTGACATGCAAATGCCTTTATATTCATTAAACAATTCCACGCATGAGGACGATGCTACCTGATCAAGTTTCTTATCTTTATCCTCGCCACAAACTCTACGAACAAATCTTGTTCCTGTCCTAGAAGCTTGCATGTCCACATGATCCAGAATAGTCCTTCCTAAAATGGCTTCAAAACCAATATCCTCGTCTGGAATGACATGAAATTCTACCTCCATTTCAATCTCATCGATTTTCACTGGTATCGAAAAGCTACCAAAAGTTACAACTTGACTATCTCCAATACCTGTTAAACATTTCTCCTGGCCGATCAGTTCAAGATTTCCAAATTTCAAAAATACCCTCCTGCGAATTAAACACAAATCTGCTCCAGTATCAATCAAACCTTGGAATACCAAATTCGCGTACTTAATATCCTTTAATTCCAAACCTGATGGAGTGAAAATACCTGACGGCTTATCAACGACTTCCTTATCTCGAATAATGTTCGTATTCGATCTCTTTTCTTGTCTGGTTTCGACCTTGACATTACAGCTTGCAGCACGGTCTCCTGGTTGGCCACATTTGAAACAAAAAAAATCATTTTTGGGACAATCTTTCCTCAAATGCGATTTGTCTCCACACTTAAAACATTTCCTAAAATTCACTGCCATCGACCCTTTCAGCGAACTCTCACTTTTATTACTCAGCGGCCAATTCTTACTCATCGGCTTGGATCCGCCTCTAGCTTTCTGGTAAACATCGATCTGAAATTTAAGCTCCTTTAAGTTTCTAGCTTGGTACAGCATTGCCTTACTTGCCCTAGCGTCTGGTATACCATCCACAAAATATTCAATTAAACTCTCATCATCTAGTTTAATTGGCTTCGCTATCTCCATTAACGCATACAAAAACTCATGCAACGACTCTCCTTTTTTCTGCTGGCGCTTTTGCAACATTCTATGTACTTCTACGGACGACAGTTTAACACTAAACTCATCCAACAGAGCTGCCTTCAACGAATTCCAGTTACGAATATCACGCAAACTACGAGCGAAAGATTTTGCTGCACCAACTAACAACTGCTTGGCATAAATGAATAATTGTAATTGACTCCATTGAACAGTAGCTGCGCATTCTTCTAATTCCTCTATCCATTGATTGATGTCGGGGTTATTAGAACCAGAAAATTGTGACACACTACCTTCCACGTCTTTTAGCGTAAACCAAGATTTATACTCTGCCTGTCGCGTACCTGGTTGAACTGCTACGGTATCATCAACTGCTGTTACTACGGACTCATCCTCTGACTCTTCTTCATTCTCAACTGGAAAGCCGTGATGTATTAATAGTCTATCTTGCAAATCGCGCTTTCGTCCCGTCGTCTTCAACGCAAGCTCTCTTAACTTCTCTCGCAAATCTGCGACTCTCAGTGTCATTATCTCTTCAACTTGCATCGTGACGATTTAAATACAAAATAATTGATATTAGCTTATATCTAAGAAAATGTAATTAAATCAACTTAAACAACCTTATTACTGCTGGCCTGTTAACAATTTTCCAGTTAACATCGACTCCGAAAACGCCTTTAAAGTCGTCACTGTTAACGACCGCTTCTCTGTTAACGCTCACCTTACTATGGGTTTACCCTTGTTAACTCTCGCTTCTGCGCAGAACTTTCCAGACTCCAAATTTGACGCACACACACCACCATATATATACACACCAAGTATATATAATAATGATTTTATTTTAAACGAAGATAGAAAATTTAATTAAACAAAAAAAGCCTCAAAATTATATTTTCTATCTTCATTTAAAATAAAATCATTATTATATATATGTACCTCTCTGAAAAGGTAAAACTTCAAGCTTTATTCCCTCATTAAATTTTTTTTATTTTTTTGTAGTTTAATGCATTTTATTCGAGTTTGAAGTTGAAAAAAAAAATACCGAATATTAAAGTTACCCACTGTATATTGAAAAAAATATAATTTGGCTTGACAAAAACTCCACTCGCGTCGGTCGAAAAATGTATTACCAAATCCAACCAAAGCCAATCCAGCGCAGCTATGCCACGCGGATCCACTGACAGAAGAGGACGACGACGACGAGGACCACACCGCGTCACAGCCAGGGATCGCCCCAAATCAGCCATTTCCACTGCCAGCTCCGACAGCACCGCCGACGGCGAAGCCAGCGCCGACAGCGCAGCCACCGGCACCGTGGCAAACGCAGCGATACTGAGACGCCAATCCAACGACTCCGCCACCTGGTTGGAGGCACTTCCTAAAATTCCTGGACTGGCTCCAGCCACCATTACCGGGTATGTGAGGACCACAAATGCCGACACCACCATCACGGCCACTCCGGCCACAAGCCCCATCCCCGACCTGCCCTGCCCCAACAGCTGGGCGGCCATTCCCAATCTCACCAGCCAGGAGCAGTTCCAGATCGGCGACTGGGTGGAGGCGGCCCATACCCAGGAACGCCAGCAGCAGCAGCAGCAGACCATCAGCAGCAGCAGCGGTAGTCGCCGGCTTGAGGCATTGGCGGCGTCGGCAGCGGCAGCGGCGTCAGCCAAAGCACCGCAATGTCAAGCCAAGCCAAGCCAAGCGGTACCAAGCGCGCCAATAATTCCGCTTCCCACACTCCAACACACACAGACACGTATCGATGCACCGTATGCCGATGCATCGTGTGGAGAGAGCCGGAAACAGCAAGGAGCGAGAGAAGGCGCAAAGAGAGAGCGGGTAACGACCTCGTACCAGCGACAGTACGAGAGGGCACTCGAGAAGCCTCTGCACGAACAGCAGCCAACAAAAGATTCGTGTTCGAGTGCCCGTTCGGGAGCGAGTTCGAACTCGAACCACAGCCATGGCACAAACCCCGCTCGATCGGCCACAGCAGCGGTTCCAAATGCAATGCACACAGCCAATACCACAACCACAACCACAAATACAATGATGACATACATCAGCACACAAACAGCGACATCAAACACAAAAACGACAAACTACGATTACGTCGGCAGCCAGACGATGCCTGTTAACAGCAATGTTAACAGGCGGACCCCACCCCACCGACGCCGCCAGAGGAACATCAGCAGCAGCAAACACATCAAGAACAACAACATCAGCCAACGGCAACAAACACAGCCAATACCGATGATATCCCATCCACCTCTGCTGCAGCGGCCCGTTCGCCACTGAAGCGCGTCCGCGCCGAGGTGGATGATGATGACGATGATGACAGTGATGTTATGGTTGTTGAGTTTGATGACGATGACGACGACAATTTGGATGCCAATCATGCATCGGCCAAACGACGACTCCGGGAAAGTAACCAACAGGCAAGCAAATCCCATATCCCCCAAATTCAAAACCATCCCCATCACCAACAATCAAACCAGCAACAACATCAGCGGACAATTACACAAAATGCCCCTGCCCCCGCCCCTGCCTCAGCCCCTGCCCCTGCCACTGACAATGCTCCACTAGCTCTACCTCACTCACCTGCAAATGCAACTAATAGTTGCGGCACAGGAACCCACAGCAGCAGCGGCAGCGGCGGCGTTGGGCTGCTCCAGAGTGCCATGTGTACCTGGAATGGAAATACACACACACACACAAACATCCATTAAACTTGGACGGCCGGACCTGTGCCGTTCGAGTTATGTGTGTCGTGTCCGCCATCGTCCTTAGTTGGTGGCCGGATCCAGTGCCATGGCATTCAGAGTGCCCTATGGTCCTGGAAAAGGGAAAATCCATCAGCCACACATATGATTAAAAAGGGCTCTCAAAATACTTACCGCCAGCCATTCAGACACACACACACAGACATCCATTATACTTGGGCGGCCGGACCTGTGCCGTTCGAGTAGGTGTGTCGTTGACCGCCATTGCCCACAGCTGGTGGCCGGACCAGTGCCACTCGCTCTACATTAGGGCCACAATTGCCGACGCACACACACACTCACATCCATTTCACTTTGGCGGCCGGACCCGTGTCGCCACAGTAATATGTGTGCCGTTTACTCCTGGCTTCCAGCTGGTGGCCGGACCAGTGGCACTGGTTCTCCAAGAGGGCAGCCACAGCCACAACGACGACGAGGTGCTAATTGCACCTACTTCTGACGACTTCGGATGACGCCAGTTTCGACGACCAGGGGGGACGACGGGGTCGGCCGGTATGCAACGCAATGTCTTTACAAGCATTGTGTTTTGCTATTCCGGCCGATGCTCCGCTGTTTCTTGTCTTCCCTGTAATTATAGAAAAAGATATAGACATTATTTTAAATTATGTTTATTGTAATATTGTAAACGTAAATCAATTGTACCTGTTTTGTCTCGTCTTTGTTCCAGTGTAGTATCTCTTTTATTACCTGTTTTTCCGTCGTCTTCACTCCAGTCTACTACTTATCTGTATTGTTATTTCTGCAAGTGCTTGTCTCTTTTTATTTAGTGTATTTCCTCTTATTTTCCACGCAAAGCACCTGCATTGTTTACCTTTTCTCTTTATCTATTCCTCAATTGACTACGTGTTGCAACACTGCACTTTCAGAATTTTCGATCTCATTTCTTTAACCCCTTCTTCCCCCCCCCTCCATTATTATTTTCGTAATTAGTGCGGTTCTCCGACACCCCACTACAAAATTATTACAATCTGTGATAAATCTTCGGCGGCAACGGTGCTGACAATTGATTATCGGTTTCAAATCGACTTTCAAATCAGCACCAGTTGCCGCCACACCACCACTACGGCCTAAATTGAGCCAAAAATGCTAGTCTTCGCATAAAACAACTACGCCCCCTATAAACTGCCCGCCCACATGTACATGCTACATTCCTAGTCGTCTGCCCTCAGCAGGTGGCAAGGGTAGTAGAGGGGACTGAAGACCACATACCGCATTACAGCCAACAAAACATCAAGTTGACGAACTCACAGGGGATTGCAAATCAAATTTTAAGTTAGGGAGAATTACAAAGAAGAGACAGCATACTTTTGAGCGTGGCCCCACTTCACTTTCTTGACTCACACTACACACACACACACACTTGACACCAAATGGAAAGTCGTGTCGTGAACGTTGTGGAGTCGAGACTTGTCTGAGGTTTAGTCCCTCCGTCAAAGTGCCGAATATTTTGTCTCTCTCTTTTTCCCTTTCCCCCCCCCCCCCTGCTTGCAGCGGGCCTAGTCGAGGTTACAAGTGTAACCACAAACAAACATTACACAAACAAAAATGTACATAAATTAAATTAAGACATATACTGCCCATTATTAATAAAGCAACGCGCTTGGTTGCTGGCGGCTCACACCCCAGCCAACCCTGTGGAGCACTGAGAGCCCTCAACCCAAAGCGGGTATATATTGAAAAAAAAAAGCTTGACAAAAACTACACTCGCGTCGGTCGAAAAATTTATTACCAAATCCAACCAAAGCCAATCCAGCGCAGCTATGCCACGCGGATCCACTGCCAGAAGAGGACGGCGACGACGAGGACCACACGGCGTCACAGCCAGGGATCGCCCCAAATCAGCCATTTCCACTGCCAGCTCCGACAGCGCCGCCGACGGCGAAGCCAGCACCGACAGCGCAGCCACCGGCACCGTGGCAAACGCAGCGATACTGAGACGCCAATCCACCGACTCCGCCACCTGGTTGGAGGCACTTCCTCCAATTCCTGGACCGGCTCCAGCCACCATTACCGGGTATGTGTGACCCGCGATGGCGGCGGCAACGAGGCGATGACTGGCCACTACACACACCAGCACAAGAGTGACCGTGGGCTACGGATCGTCGTGCGAGATCTCCACCACTCCACAAGCACCCAACTAATAACAAATCAGATGGCCGAACTGGGCTATTCAGTTAAATTTATTAGAGCCATTAAAGCGAGATTCGATGGACAGCCACTCGACCAGTTCGAGTTGGAGATAGCCCCCAAGCCGGATGAAAGCCACCCCGATGTCCTCCAATTAACCCAGCTGGGCAACCAGTTGGTGATCGTTGAGAGGCAGGCCAAGCCGGTGGACCCAGCCCAGTGCAACAGATGTCAGGCTTTTGGGCACACCCGCACCTACTGCAGGCGTTCATTCGTCTGTATGAAGAGTGCGGGTGCCCACGCGTCCACGGCATGTGCCAAGCCAAGGGGAGACGCCCCTAAATGCGCCAATTGCCAGGGCGCCCACATCAGCGCCTACAAGGGATGTCCGGCATTCAAGGCAGCAAGGGGCCGCCTTCTGTCGCACCGAGTGGCCATGCAGGAGTTGCGTCGCAAGCGCAGCTCGCTTCTGCAGCCATTGCCAGAGCAGCAGCCACCAGCAAAAACAACACCAGCACATCCAGGGCGCCGACAGCAGCAGCAACAGCCAGCTCAAACGCCAGCCAATCCCTGGCGCGGACAGCAGCAGCAGGCAGCATGGACGCCACTCAATGTCTCCTCTCCTGGGCGACGAAGAGGACAACAACAACATCAGCAGAAGCAGAAGCAGCAGCAGCCAATACAGACAAAAAAACAGACGCCTGCTGCCTCTGGCCCACGCACTGGGCGACGACGTCCAGAGCAGCCATTGAGCCGTTCCCAGGCACAACAACAACAGCGACAGCAGCAGCAGCAGCTTGCCAACAACCGCTCCCGGCAGAAGATGCAGCCGAAACGCCAATCTTTCGAGGGATCCTGCAGCCAGGCACTGTTGGAGAATACGCAGAGGATGACGCGATTGGAAAAGAGGCTGGAAGTGATGATGTCACTACTCACCTCGCTCATCCAATCCCAGGCAGTGACGGCAACTCCAGCAGTTCCAGAAACATCGAAAAATCCACCAACAATGGCAGCAGCAACAGTGGTTGCCCCAGCTCCAGCAGCCAGGCGGTCAAAGAAACCACCACGATCACAGCCACCACAAAAAACGTTAGGGCCAACGCCAGCCGCCATTCCAGAGACGGATCCTGAAATGGATGAAGAAAATGATGACGATGAGATGTGGACAGATGACGACTCCATGGATGACATTAGGGCCTATGCCCGCAACATGAGGTACCAGCTTGACAACCAGATATCCTGGAACGCTGTGTACTAATTGGACACAACTCTGCCACTGCATTGGATTAAATGACAAATGCATATCACTCGCATGCCACAACAAAAATGAACAACGGACGCTGCCGCCATCAAAGCTAATTAAATAAAACATAAACGAATAAAAATGCTGCCATACACACTTGCAAAATCATACGGCCGGACAAATTCAAATCGAATGCAGTGCGTTTGATTGCTAGAATAGCCAAAAACAGACACACACACACAAACACCCATTACACTTGGGCGGCCGGACCTGTGCCGTTCGAGTTATGTGTGTCGTGTCCGCCATCGTCCTTAGTTGGTGGTCGGATCCAGTGCCATGGCATTCAGAGTGCCCTATGGTCCTGGAAAAGGAAAAATCCATCAGCCACACATATGATTAAAAATGGCTCTCAAAATACTTACCGCCAGCCATTCAGACACCCATCCAACATCCATTACACTTGGGCGGCCGGACCTGTGCCGTTCGAGTAGGTGTGTCATGTCCGCCATTGCCCTCAACTGGTTGCTGGAACCAGGTGACGTGGCATTCAGAGTAGCATGTGTACCTGGAATGGAAATACACACACACACACAAACACCCATTACACTTGGAGGACGGAACAACGTCGTAGTCGGAGGCGACTTCAACGCCTGGGCCCTGGAATGGGGGTCCTCCCTTACAAACGCCAGAGGCCGCACGGTGTTGGAGGCTTTTGCCTCTCTGGTCGTCGTCCTTCTGAACGAAGGGTCCCAACAAATTTTCAGCAAGGCAGGTGTAGGGTCTATCATCGATCTCACCTATGCCAGCAGCACGCTAGCCCGGCACGCCCGATGGAGGATCAGCGACGTATATACTGCCAGCGACCACGAGGCCATACTATGCACCCTGGGCACCCTGGGCACCCTTGCCCGATCGAGAGGTACCCCGTTCCGGCATAGGAAGGCGTACCGCCAGGACACGCTGAGGGCCCAAGCCTTCGCAAGCGCCCTTGAGAGCTACTCTGCAAACGATGCAGACGGAGCCAACGATATGGCGACCAAATTGGCGGACGCACTTGGCGCCTGCGACCAGAGCATGCTACCGAGAGGGACGTTCCGAAAGAACAAGGATCCAGTTTTATGGTGGAGCGAAGCGATTGCGGTTCTCCGTAGAACCTGCCACCGGGCCAGAAGGCTGCTCCAGCGAGCCAGAGGCACACCGCGCTTGGCCCGATGCAGCGAGACCTACAAAGCGGCGAGGAAGGATCTGAAGACCGCCATAAGGAACAGCAAGAGGGAATGCTTCCTTAAGCTGTGTGATGCCGCCGAAGAGGACCCCTGGGGAGGCGCGTACAGGATGGTGGTGAAGAGGCTGAACGCGGGCAGTAAAGCTCCAACAGATCCAGATGCACTGGAGGGTATAGTCAGGGCACTGTTTCCTCGAGGACGGCAGATCCCTAGCTCCCTGCGGTTCGAGCATAGCCCGAGCGACATCTGCGAGGTTACGGAAGCCGAGGTGTTGCAGGCAGGCAGAAACCTGATACCTAGGAAGGCTCCGGGTCCGGATGCGATCCCCAACAGCGCGTTGAAGCTGGCACTTCTTCTACTCCCGAGGGAAGTTGAAGTTTCAACAAATGCCTCCAGGAGGGGACGTTCCCCGAGAGGTGGAAAAGGCAACGGCTGCTACTATTAACCAAGCCGGGCAAGCCGCCAGGGGTGGCCTCTTCCTACAGGCCTTCTGAAGCCTCTGCCTTCTGGACTCCATGGGAAAAGTCTTCGAAAGGGTGATCGGTGCGAGGCTGAGCGCAGCCATCGAAGCAGCAGGCGGTCTCTCCCAGAACCAATACGGGTTCAGGAAAGGGATGTCGACGCTGGACGCCATCTTGAGGGTCGTACAAACGGCGGAGGAAGCCATTGCTGGGACTAGGTGGAGAGGCGGAACCAAGTCATATTGTCTGGTGGTGACACTCGACATAAGGAACGCCTTTAACTCGGCCGACTGGACCCGGACGCTGGAGGCACTTCAACATCCCGGGCTACCTACTGAATATAGCGCGCAGCTATTTCAGCAATAGGGTGCTGACAATGGACACATGTCAGGGCTCTAGGGCATACGAAGTCTCAGCCGGAGTCCCGCAGGGCTCCATTTTGGGACCTCTGCTCTGGAACGCCATGTACGACGGGGTCCTACGCCTCCCGATGCCAGCCAACACTAACCTGGTGGGTTTCGCTGACGACGTCGCAATAGTGGCGGTAGCGAAGGAACTTGCCGCAGTGGAGGAGCTTGCCAACGTCGCCATACAAGCCGTCGAGGCGTGGCTAGCCGCCGCGGGGCTGGAACTGGCGGCCCAAAAAACGGAGGCGGTCCTGATATCCAGCCGTAAAGTGGTCGAGACCGCCAGAGTGCAGGTTGGTGGGACCGCGATCGAATCGCAGAGGTCCATCAATTACCTTGGAGTCCTCATTGACACGCGCCTGTCCTTCAAAGAGCATCCATCTGGAATACGTCCACACGAAGGCCGGTGGGACCGCGGAGCGCTATCCAGGATGCTGCTAAACACCAGAGGGCCAAAGCAGGCAAAGAGGAAACTGCTGACGAGCGTCGTGACGTCGCAGATGCTCTACGCCGCACCGGTGTGGGCAGAAGCCGCGAAGGTGAGGAGCTACATGCGAGGAGTGGAGGCAACGTACAGACTGTGCGCCATTAGGATCGCGTGCTCGTTGCGGACCATCTCAGACAAAGCCGCGTTAGTCATTGCCAGGCAAGTTCCGCTCAGGGAGCTGATAAGGGAGAGGAAGGAGATCCATGATGCCATGACGGACAGTGCAGCCGAGGTACGCTCCAAAGCAGAAATTAAGGACGCCGCCAGAAGGACCAGCATAGACAGATGGCAGACTCGATGGGACCACTCACCCAAAGGCCGATGGACCCACACCCTCATCCCAAGCATAGCATGCTGGGTTGAAAGGAAGCACGGCCAGGTGGATTTCTACCTTACCCAGGCACTGAGCGGACATGGCTGCTTCCGCGGCTACCTCAAGCGCTTCGGCCACGAGACAGAGGACTGGTGCCCCGAGTGTGGCATAGGCATAGAGGAGGACGCTCGCCACGTCCTCTTCGACTGCCACAGGTTTGACCTCGAGCGTCAGACATTGGAAACAGCAGCAGGGTCTAGGGTCAGCACCGAGATCAGCGCCGCTGATGCTGGCAGACCCGAAGGTGTGGGAAGCGGCCGCGGAGTTCGCCTCTAGCGTGATGCGCTTAGGTCCTTGGAGAGAAGGCGGAAGGAGCAGACGGAGTAGGTGTCCACGCCACTGCAAAGCAATGCTATGCGGCAGTACCGCAGTCCGCGGGGCCCCTAGTCCCAACATACTCTTGTCCGTTAAATTAAGTTAAATATAAATTGTATAGTATATATTATGGAGCAAATAAATAAGTATATGAATATAAAAAAAAAAAAAAAAACATCCATTTCACTTTGGCGGCCGGACCCGTGTCGGTGTCTCTCTTTTATTACCTGTTTTTCCGTGCTCCTTTAAGTTTCTAGCTTGGTACAGCATTGCCTTACTTGCCCTAGCGTCTGGTATACCATCCACAAAATATTCGATTAAACTCTCATCATCTAGTTTAATTGGCTTCGCTATCTCCATTAACGCATACAAAAACTCATGCAACGACTCTCCTTTTTTCTGCTGGCGCTTTTGCAACATTCTATGTACTTCTACGGACGACAGTTTAACACTAAACTCATCCAACAGAGCTGCCTTCAACGAATTCCAGTTACGAATATCACGCAAACTACGAGCGAAAGATTTTGCTGCACCAACTAACAACTGCTTGGCATAAATGAATAATTGTAATTGACTCCATTGAACAGTAGCTGCGCATTCTTCTAATTCCTCTATCCATTGATTGATGTCGGGGTTATTAGAACCAGAAAATTGTGACATACTACCTTCCACGTCTTTTAGCGTAAACCAAGATTTATACTCTGCCTGTCGCGTACCTGGTTGAACTGCTACGGTATCATCAACTGCTGTTACTACGGACTCATCCTCTGACTCTTCTTCATTCTCAACTGGAAAGCCGTGATGTATTAATAGTCTATCTTGCAAATCGCGCTTTCGTCCCGTCGTCTTCAACGCAAGCTCTCTTAACTTCTCTCGCAAATCTGCGACTCTCAGTGTCATTATCTCTTCAACTTGCATCGTGACGATTTAAATACAAAATAATTGATATTAGCTTATATCTAAGAAAATGTAATTAAATCAACTTAAACAACCTTATTACTGCTGGCCTGTTAACAATTTTCCAGTTAACATCGACTCCGAAAACGCCTTTAAAGTCGTCACTGTTAACGACCGCTTCTCTGTTAACGCTCACCTTACTATGGGTTTACCCTTGTTAACTCTCGCTTCTGCGCAGAACTTTCCAGACTCCAAATTTGACGCACACACACCACCACATCCAGATCTCGCTTGCCTGTCGATGTCGCTGTTGCCGTCCTCTCTTTGTTGCCTTGCCTTGCTCTCGCTGTTCGCCGTTAACTCGTTGTCGCTTCCCGAAGCGTCGCTGCTTCTGCTGTTACAAAATGGTCGTCTCCTTGCTGCTTGTCTCTTCTTGTAGTTGTAGTCTCCGTCCGACGCAGTGCAACACAACAACAATCAATGTTCTTTGATTCTTGCTGTTTGCTGCCGTCGTTTTATCGCTTCTGCTTCCTTTGGAACGAACGCACTCAGATTGTCGTCTCTGTGCCGCTTGTCTCCTTGTAGCTCTAGCCTCTCAGACGCAATGCACAACAACAACAACGAAGGTTTTGATTCTTGCTGTGTTTGCTGCCGTCTGCCGTCGTTTTTTCGCTCCAGCTCTCTTGAATGTCTGCTCACACTAATGCACCTTCTTCGACAAGTGTCTCTCTCGCACTTATAGGCCAGACTGCAATTCAATTTCGCACCGCGACCGATCTCTTGTGTCACCAGTCTCGTGTTCGCCAAAATTTCGAAATACACGCACAAATCTCACTTGCAAATGTTGTTGTCTTGGGCTTCTCCCGGACGAGCCCCCAATTTGTAGTAGTTTAAGTTGCTTGATGGCAACGAGTAACATTTATTTGATAAGTATGTTGGACTTAAAATTATAACAGCTCCAAGTTTTACAAGTATGTTTGTGACTAATTATATGCGTGTACGTCTGATGCGTGGCTGAACTGACAACTGACTCATCTCTCTCTCTCTTGCTATCGGCTCTCTCAGAGCCGATTACTGCTCTATCCCGACGACACGACGAAAACACGACCGCTTCGTGTCTCTCTCTTTTCTTCGTTTCCTACATACAGTGGGTAACTTTAATATTCGGCTTTTTTTTTTTTCAACTTCAAACGCAAATAAAATAAATTAAACTACAAAAAAATAAAAAAATTTTAATGAGGGAATAAAGCTTGAAGTTTTACCTTTTCAGAGAGGTATATATAATAATGATTTTATTTTAAACGAAGATAGAAAATATAATTAAACAAAAAAAGCCTCAAAATTATATTTTCTATCTTCATTTGAAATAAAATCATTATTATATATATGTACCTCTCTGAAAAGGTAAAACTTCAAGCTTTATTCCCTCATTAAATTTTTTTTATTTTTTTGTAGTTTAATGCATTTTATTCGAGTTTGAAGTTGAAAAAAAAAATGCCGAATATTAAAGTTACCCACTGTATATTGAAAAAAATATAATTTGGCTTGACAAAAACTCCACTCGCGTCGGTCGAAAAATGTATTACCAAATCCAACCAAAGCCAATCCAGCGCAGCTATGCCACGCGGATCCACTGACAGAAGAGGACGACGACGACGAGGACCACACCGCGTCACAGCCAGGGATCGCCCCAAATCAGCCATTTCCACTGCCAGCTCCGACAGCACCGCCGACGGCGAAGCCAGCGCCGACAGCGCAGCCACCGGCACCGTGGCAAACGCAGCGATACTGAGACGCCAATCCAACGACTCCGCCACCTGGTTGGAGGCACTTCCTAAAATTCCTGGACCGGCTCCAGCCACCATTACCGGGTATGTGAGGACCACAAATGCCGACACCACCATCACGGCCACTCCGGCCACAAGCCCCATCCCCGACCTGCAGCCAAAGCACCGCAATGTCAAGCCAAGCCAAGCCAAGCGGTACCAAGCGCGCCAATAATTCCGCTTCCCACACTCCAACACACACAGACCCGTATCGATGCACCGTATGCCGATGCATCGTGTGGAGAGAGCCGGAAACAGCAAGGAGCGAGAGAAGGCGCAAAGAGAGAGCGGGTAACGACCTCGTACCAGCGACAGTACGAGAGGGCACTCGAGCAGCCTCTGCACGAACAGCAGCCAACAAAAGATTCGTGTTCGAGTGCCCGTTCGGGAGCGAGTTCGAACTCGAACCACAGCCATGGCACAAACCCCGCTCGATCGGCCACAGCAGCGGTTCCAAATGCAATGCACACAGCCAATACCACAACCACAACCACAAATACAATGATGACATACATCAGCACACAAACAGCGACATCAAACACAAAAACGACAAACTACGATTACGTCGGCAGCCAGACGATGCCTGTTAACAGCAATGTTAACAGGCGGACCCCACCCACCGACGCCGCCAGAGGAACATCAGCAGCAGCAAACACATCAACAACAACAACATCAGCCAACGGCAACAAACACAGCCAATACCGATGATATCCCATCCACCTCTGCTGCAGCGGCCCGTTCGCCACTGAAGCGCGTCCGCGCCGAGGTGGATGATGATGACGATGATGACAGTGATGTTATGGTTGTTGAGTTTGATGACGATGACGACGACAATTTGGATGCCAATCATGCATCGGCCAAACGACGACTCCGGGAAAGTAACCAACAGGCAAGCAAATCCCATATCCCCCAAATTCAAAACCATCCCCATCACCAACAATCAAACCAGCAACAACATCAGCGGACAATTACACAAAATGCCCCTGCCCCCGCCCTGCCTCAGCCCCTGCCCCTGCCACTGACAATGCTCCACTAGCTCTACCTCACTCACCTGCAAATGCAACTAATAGTTGCGGCACAGGAACCCACAGCAGCAGCGGCAGCGGCGGCGTTGGGCTGCTCCAGCTGCTCCCCCCCCCCACCACCCCATCATTCTGCCAGCTGTCCCCGACATTATGCCCATTCTGGACAAGCTGCAGAATGACCCTAGGGGGGGCAACAGTAGCTATCACACCAAGCTCATCACCCGCAATGGTATCAGTATCCAGGCCCGCGACATGGCTACCAGGGATGCCATCATGGCAATCCTGGGCGATGGCGGCGGCAACGAGGCGATGACTAGCCACTACACACACCAGCACAAGAGTGACCGTGGGCTACGGATCGTCGTGCGAGATCTCCACCACTCCACAAGCACCCAACTAATAACAAATCAGATGGCCGAACTGGGCTATTCAGTTAAATTTATTAGAGCCATTAAAGCGAGATCCGATGGACAGCCACTCGACCAGTTCGAGTTGGAGATAGCCCCCAAGCCGGATGAAAGCCACCACGATGTCCTCCAATTAACCCAGCTGGGCAACCTGTTGGTGATCGTTGAGAGGCAAGCCAAGCCGGTGGACCCAGCCCAGTGCCACAGATGTCAGGCTTTTGGGCACACCCGCACCTACTGCAGGCGTTCATTCGTCTTGCCAGGGCGCCCACATCAGCGCCTACAAGGGATGTCCGGCATTCAAGGCAGCAAGGGGCCGCCTTCTGTCGCACCGAGTGGTCATGCAGGAGTTGCGTCGCAAGCGCAGCTCGCTTCTGCAGCCATTGCCAGAGCAGCAGCCACCAGCAAAAACAACACCAGCACATCCAGGGCGCCGACACCAGCAGCAACAGCCAGCTCAAACGCCAGCCAATCCCTGGCGCGGACAGCAGCAGCAGGCAGCATGGACGTCACTCAATGTCTCCTCTCCTGGGCGACGAAGAGGACAACAACAACATCAGCAGAAGCAGAAGCAGCAGCAGCCAATACAGACAAAAAAACAGACGCCTGCTGCCTCTGGCCCACGCACTGGGCGACGACGTCCAGAGCAGCCATTGAGCCGTTCCCAGGCACCACAGCAGCAGCAGCTACAGCAGCTGCAACAGCAGCCGCAGCGCGAACAACAACAGCGACAGCAGCAGCAGCAGCTTGCCAATGCACGCTCCCGGCAGAAGATGCAGCCGAAACGCCAATCTTTCGAGGGATCCTGCAGCCAGGCACTGTTGGAGAATACGCAGAGGATGACGCGATTGGAAAAGAGGCTGGAAGTGATGATGTCACTACTCACCTCGCTCATCCAATCCCAGGTAGTGACGGCAACTCCAGCAGTTCCAGAAACATCGGAAAATCCACCAACAATGGCAGCAGCAACAGATGTTGCCCCAGCTCCAGCAGCCAGGCGGTGAAAGAAACCACCACGATCACAGCCACCACAAAAAACGTTAGGGCCAACGCCAGCCGCCATTCCAGAGACGGATCCTGAAATGGATGAAGAAAATGATGACGATGAGATGTGGACAGATGACGACTCCATGGATGGAATTAAGGCCTACGCCCGCAACATGAGGTACCAGCTTGACAACCAGATATCCTGGAACGCTGTGTACTAATTGGACACATCTCTGCCACTGCATTGGATTAAATGACAAATGCATATCACTCGCATGCCACAACAAAAATGAACAACGGACGCTGCCGCCATCAAAGCCATTAAATAAAAAATAAAACATAAACGAATAAAAATGCTGCCATACACACTTGCAAAATCATACGGCCGGACAAATTCAAATCGAATGCAGTGCGTTGGTGATTGCTAGAATAGCCAAAAACAGACACACACACACAAACACCCATTACACTTGGGCGGCCGGACCTGTGCCGTTCGAGTTATGTGTGTCGTGTCAGCCCTCGTCCTTAGTTGGTGGCCGGATCCAGTGCCATGGCATTCAGAGTGCCCTATGGTCCTGGAAAAGGAAAAAATCCATCAGCCACACATACGATTAAAAAGGGCTCTCAAAATACTTACCTCCAGCCATTCAGACACACACACACAAACATCCATTACACTTGGGCGGCCGGACCTGTGCCGTTCGAGTAGGTGTGTCATGTCCACCATTGCCCTCAACTGGTTGCTGGAACCAGGTGCCGTGGCATTCAGAGTGCCATGTGTACCTGGAATGGAAATACACACACACACACACAAACATCCATTAAACTTGGACGGCCGGACCTGTGCCGTTCGAGTTATGTGTGTCGTGTCCGCCATCGTCCTTAGTTGGTGGCCGGATCCAGTGCCATGGCATTCAGAGTGCCCTATGGTCCTGGAAAAGGAAAAATCCATCAGCCACACATATAATTAAAAAGGGCTCTCAAAATACTTACCGCCAGCCATTCAGACACACACACACAGACATCCATTATCCTTGGGCGGCCGGACCTGTGCCGTTCGAGTAGGTGTGTCGTTGACCGCCATTGCCCACAGCTGGTGGCCGGACCAGTGCCACTCGCTCTACATTAGGGCCACAATTGCCGACGCACACACACACTCACATCCATTTCACTTTGGCGGCCGGACCCGTGTCGCCACAGTAATATGTGTGCCGTTTACTCCTGGCTTCCAGCTGGTGGCCGGACCAGTGCCACTGGTTCTCCAAGAGGGCAGCCACAGCCACAACGACGACGAGGTGCTAATTGCACCTACTTCTGACGACTTCGGATGACGCCAATTTCGACGACCAGGGGGGACGACGGGGTCGGCCGGTATGCAACGCAATGTCTTTACAAGCATTGTGTTTTGCTATTCCGGCCGATGCTCCGCTGTTTCTTGTCTTCCCTGTAATTATAGAAAAAGATATAGACATTATTTTAAATTATGTTTATTGTAATATTGTAAACGTAAATCAATTGTACCTGTTTTGTCTCGTCTTTGTTCCAGTGTAGTATCTCTTTTATTACCTGTTTTTCCGTCGTCTTCACTCCAGTCTACTACTTATCTGTATTGTTATTTCTGCAAGTGCTTGTCTCTTTTTATTTAGTGTATTTCCTCTTATTTTCCACGCAAAGCACCTGCATTGTTTACCTTTTCTCTTTATCTATTCCTCAATTGACTACGTGTTGCAACACTGCACTTTCAGAATTTTCGATCTCATTTCTTTAACCCCTTCTTCCCCCCCTCCATTATTATTTTCGTAATTAGTGCGGTTCTCCGACACCCCACTACAAAATTATTACAATCTGTGATAAATCTTCGGCGGCAACGGTGCTGACAATTGATTATCGGTTTCAAATCGACTTTCAAATCAGCACCAGTTGCCGCCACACCACCACTACGGCCTAAATTGAACCAAAAATGCTAGTCTTCGCATAAAACAACTACGCCCCCTATAAACTGCCCGCCCACATGTACATGCTACATTCCTAGTCGTCTGCCCTCAGCAGGCGGCAAGGGTAGTAGAGGGGACTGAAGACCACATACCGCATGACAGCCAACAAAACATCAAGTTGACGAACTCACAGGGGATTGCAAATCAAATTTTAAGTTAGGGAGAATTACAAAGAAGAGACAGCATACTTTTGAGCGTGGCCCCACTTCACTTTCTTGACTCACACTACACACACACACACACTTGACACCAAATGGAAAGTCGTGTCGTGAACGTTGTGGAGTCGAGACTTGTCTGAGGTTTAGTCCCTCCGTCAAAGTGCCGAATATTTTGTCTCTCTCTTTTTCCCTTTCCCCCCCCCCCCCTGCTTGCAGCGGGCCTAGTCGAGGTTACAAGTGTAACCACAAACAAACATTACACAAACAAAAATGTACATAAATTAAATTAAGACATATACTGCCCATTATTAATAAAGCAACGCGCTTGGTTGCTGGCGGCTCACACCCCCTCCAACCCTGTGGAGCACTGAGAGCCCTCAACCCAAAGCGGGTATATATTGAAAAAAAAAAGCTTGACAAAAACTCCACTCGCGTCGGTCGAAAAATTTATTACCAAATCCAACCAAAGCCAATCCAGCGCAGCTATGCCACGCGGATCCACTGCCAGAAGAGGACGGCGACGACGAGGACCACACGGCGTCACAGCCAGGGATCGCCCCAAATCAGCCATTTCCACTGCCAGCTCCGACAGCGCCGCCGACGGCGAAGCCAGCACCGACAGCGCAGCCACCGGCACCGTGGCAAACGCAGCGATACTGAGACGCCAATCCACCGACTCCGCCACCTGGTTGGAGGCACTTCCTCCAATTCCTGGACCGGCTCCAGCCACCATTACCGGGTATGTGTGACCCGCGATGGCGGCGGCAACGAGGCGATGACTGGCCACTACACACACCAGCACAAGAGTGACCGTGGGCTACGGATCGTCGTGCGAGATCTCCACCACTCCACAAGCACCCAACTAATAACAAATCAGATGGCCGAACTGGGCTATTCAGTTAAATTTATTAGAGCCATTAAAGCGAGATTCGATGGACAGCCACTCGACCAGTTCGAGTTGGAGATAGCCCCCAAGCCGGATGAAAGCCACCACGATGTCCTCCAATTAACCCAGCTGGGCAACCAGTTGGTGATCGTTGAGAGGCAGGCCAAGCCGGTGGACCCAGCCCAGTGCAACAGATGTCAGGCTTTTGGGCACACCCGCACCTACTGCAGGCGTTCATTCGTCTGTATGAAGAGTGCGGGTGCCCACACGTCAACGGCATGTGCCAAGCCAAGGGCAGACGCCCCTAAATGCGCCAATTGCCAGGGCGCCCACATCAGCGCCTACAAGGGATGTCCGGCATTCAAGGCAGCAAGGGGCCGCCTTCTGTCGCACCGAGTGGCCATGCAGGAGTTGCGTCGCAAGCGCAGCTCGCTTCTGCAGCCATTGCCAGAGCAGCAGCCACCAGCAAAAACAACACCAGCACATCCAGGGCGCCGACAGCAGCAGCAACAGCCAGCTCAAACGCCAGCCAATCCCTGGCGCGGACAGCAGCAGCAGGCAGCATGGACGCCACTCAATGTCTCCTCTCCTGGGCGACGAAGAGGACAACAACAACATCAGCAGAAGCAGAAGCAGCAGCAGCCAATACAGACAAAAAAACAGACGCCTGCTGCCTCTGGCCCACGCACTGGGCGACGACGTCCAGAGCAGCCATTGAGCCGTTCCCAGGCACAACAGCAGCAGCTACAGCAGCTGCAACAGCAGCCACAGCGCGAACAACAACAACAGCGACAGCAGCAGCAGCAGCTTGCCAACAACCGCTCCCGGCAGAAGATGCAGCCGAAACGCCAATCTTTCGAGGGATCCTGCAGCCAGGCACTGTTGGAGAATACGCAGAGGATGACGCGATTGGAAAAGAGGCTGGAAGTGATGATGTCACTACTCACCTCGCTCATCCAATCCCAGGCAGTGACGGCAACTCCAGCAGTTCCAGAAACATCGAAAAATCCACCAACAATGGCAGCAGCAACAGTGGTTGCCCCAGCTCCAGCAGCCAGGCGGTCAAAGAAACCACCACGATCACAGCCACCACAAAAAACGTTAGGGCCAACGCCAGCCGCCATTCCAGAGACGGATCCTGAAATGGATGAAGAAAATGATGACGATGAGATGTGGACAGATGACGACTCCATGGATGACATTAGGGCCTACGCCCGCAACATGAGGTACCAGCTTGACAACCAGATATCCTGGAACGCTGTGTACTAATTGGACACAACTCTGCCACTGCATTGGATTAAATGACAAATGCATATCACTCGCATGCCACAACAAAAATGAACAACGGACGCTGCCGCCATCAAAGCTAATTAAATAAAACATAAACGAATAAAAATGCTGCCATACACACTTGCAAAATCATACGGCCGGACAAATTCAAATCGAATGCAGTGCGTTTGATTGCTAGAATAGCCAAAAACAGACACACACACACAAACACCCATTACACTTGGGCGGCCGGACCTGTGCCGTTCGAGTTATGTGTGTCGTGTCCGCCATCGTCCTTAGTTGGTGGTCGGATCCAGTGCCATGGCATTCAGAGTGCCCTATGGTCCTGGAAAAGGAAAAATCCATCAGCCACACATATGATTAAAAAGGGCTCTCAAAATACTTACCGCCAGCCATTCAGACACCCACACACAAACATCCATTACACTTGGGCGGCCGGACCTGTGCCGTTCGAGTAGGTGTGTCATGTCCGCCATTGCCCTCAACTGGTTGCTGGAACCAGGTGCCGTGGCATTCAGAGTGCCATGTGTACCTGGAATGGAAATACACACACACACACAAACACCCATTACACTTGGAGGACGGAACAACGTCGTAGTCGGAGGCGACTTCAACGCCTGGGCCCTGGAATGGGGGTCCTCCCTTACAAACGCCAGAGGCCGCACGGTGTTGGAGGCTTTTGCCTCTCTGGTCGTCGTCCTTCTGAACGAAGGGTCCCAACAAATTTTCAGCAGGGCAGGTGTAGGGTCGATCATCGATCTCACCTATGCCAGCAGCACGCTAGCCCGGCACGCCCGATGGAGGATCAGCGACGTATATACTGCCAGCGACCACGAGGCCATACTATGCACCCTGGGCACCCTGGGCACCCTTGCCCGATCGAGGGTACCCCGTTCCGGCATAGGAAGGCGTACCGCCAGGACACGCTGAGGGCCCAAGCCTTCGCAAGCGCCCTTGAGAGCTACTCTGCAAACGATGCAGACGGAGCCAACGATATGGCGACCAAATTGGCGGACGCACTTGAAGGCGCCTGCGACCAGAGCATGCTACCGAGAGGGACGTTCCGAAAGAACAAGGATCCAGTTTTATGGTGGAGCGAAGCGATTGCGGTTCTCCGTAGAACCTGCCACCGGGCCAGAAGGCTGCTCCAGCGAGCCAGAGGCACACCGCGCTTGGCCCGATGCAGCGAGACCTACAAAGCGGCGAGGAAGGATCTGAAGACCGCCATAAGGAACAGCAAGAGGGAATGCTTCCTTAAGCTGTGTGATGCCGCCGAAGAGGACCCCTGGGGAGGCGCGTACAGGATGGGGGTGAAGAGGCTGAACGCGGGCAGTAAAGCTCCAACAGATCCAGAGGCACTGGAGGGTATAGTCAGGGCACTGTTTCCTCGAGGACGGCAGATCCCTAGCTCCCTGCGGTTCGAGCATAGCCCGAGCGACATCTGCGAGGTTACGGAAGCCGAGGTGTTGCAGGCAGGCAGAAACCTGATACCTAGGAAGGCTCCGGGTCCGGATGCGATCCCCAACAGCGCGTTGAAGCTGGCACTTCTTCTACTCCCGAGGGAAGTTGAGGGCCTTTTCAACAAATGCCTCCAGGATGGGACGTTCCCCGAGAGGTGGAAAAGGCAACGGCTGCTACTATTAACCAAGCCGGGCAAGCCGCCAGGGGTGGCCTCTTCCTACAGGCCTTCTGAAGCCTCTGCCTTCTGGACTCCATGGGAAAAGTCTTCGAAAGGGTGATCGGTGCGAGGCTGAGCGCAGCCATCGAAGCAGCAGGCGGTCTCTCCCAGAACCAATACGGGTTCAGGAAAGGGATGTCGACGCTGGACGCCATCTTGAGGGTCGTACAAACGGCGGAGGAAGCCATTGCTGGGACTAGGTGGAGAGGCGGAACCAAGTCATATTGTCTGGTGGTGACACTGGACATAAGGAACGCCTTTAACTCGGCCGACTGGACCCGGACGCTGGAGGCACTTCAACATCCCGGGCTACCTACTGAATATAGCGCGCAGCTATTTCAGCAATAGGGTGCTGACAATGGACACATGTCAGTGCTCTAGGGCATACGAAGTCTCAGCCGGAGTCCCGCAGGGCTCCATTTTGGGACCTCTGCTCTGGAACGCCATGTACGACGGGGTCCTACGCCTCCCGATGCCAGCCAACACTAACCTGGTGGGTTTCGCTGACGACGTCGCAATAGTGGCGGTAGCGAAGGAACTTGGCGCAGTGGAGGAGCTTGCCAACGTCGCCATACAAGCCGTCGAGGCGTGGCTAGCCGCCGCGGGGCTGGAACTAGCGGCCCAAAAAACGGAGGCGGTCCTGATATCCAGCCGTAAAGTGGTCGAGACCGCCAGAGTGCAGGTTGGTGGGACCGCGATCGAATCGCAGAGGTCCATCAATTACCTTGGAGTCCTCATTGACACGCGCCTGTCCTTCAAAGAGCATCCATCTGGAATACGTCCACACGAAGGCCGGTGGGACCGCGGGAGCGCTATCCAGGATGCTGCTAAACACCAGAGGGCCAAAGCAGGCAAAGAGGAAACTGCTGACGAGCGTCGTGACGTCGCAGATGCTCTACGCCGCACCGGTGTGGGCAGAAGCCGCGAAGGTGAGGAGCTACATGCGAGGAGTGGAGGCAACGTACAGACTGTGCGCCATTAGGATCGCGTGCTCGTTGCGGACCATCTCAGACAAAGCCGCGTTAGTCATTGCCAGGCAAGTTCCGCTCAGGGAGCTGATAAGGGAGAGGAAGGAGATCCATGATGCCATGACGGACAGTGCAGCCGAGGTACGCTCCAAAGCAGAAATTAAGGACGCCGCCAGAAGGACCAGCATAGACAGATGGCAGACTCGATGGGACCACTCACCCAAAGGCCGATGGACCCCCACCCTCATCCCAAGCATAGCATGCTGGGTTGAAAGGAAGCACGGCCAGGTGGATTTCTACCTTACCCAGGCACTGAGCGGACATGGCTGCTTCCGCGGCTACCTCAAGCGCTTCGGCCACGAGACAGAGGACTGGTGCCCCGAGTGTGGCATAGGCATAGAGGAGGACGCTCGCCACGTCCTCTTCGACTGCCACAGGTTTGACCTCGAGCGTCAGACATTGGAAACAGCAGCAGGGTCTAGGGTCAGCACCGATACTCTGGTGCCGCTGATGCTGGCAGACCCGAAGGTGTGGGAAGCGGCCGCGGAGTTCGCCTCTAGCGTGATGCGCTTAGGTCCTTGGAGAGAAGGCGGAAGGAGCAGACGGAGTAGGTGTCCACGCCACTGCAAAGCAATGCTATGCGGCAGTACCGCAGTCCGCGGGGCCCCTAGTCCCAACATACTCTTGTCCGTTAAATTAAGTTAAATATAAATTGTATAGTATATATTATGGAGCAAATAAATAAGTATATGAATATAAAAAAAAAAAAAAAAACATCCATTTCACTTTGGCGGCCGGACCCGTGTCGCCACAGTAATATGTGTGCCGTCTACTCCTGGCTCCCAGCTGGTGGCCGGACCAGTGCCACTGGTTCTCCAAGAGGGCAGCCACAGCCACAACGACGACGAGGTGCTAATTGCACCTACTTCTGACGACTTCGGATGACGCCAATTTCGACGACCAGGGGGGCCGACGGGGTCGGCCGGTATGCAACGCAATGTCTTTACAAGCATTGTGTTTTGCTATGCCGGCCGATGCTCCGCTGTTTCTTGTCTTCCCTGTAATTATAGAAAAAGATATAGACATTATTTTAAATTATGTTTATTGTAATATTGTAAACGTAAATCAATTGTACCTGTTTTGTCTCGTCTTTGTTCCAGTGTAGTATCTCTTTTATTACCTGTTTTTCCGTCGTCTTCACTCTAGTCTACTACTTATCTGTATTGTTATTTCTGCAAGTGCTTGTCTCTTTTTATTTAGTGTATTTCCTCTTATTTTCCACGTAAAGCACCTGCATTGTTTACCTTTTCTCTTTATCTATTCCTCAATTGACTACGTGTTGCAACACTGCACTTTCAGAATTTTCGATCTCATTTCTTTAACCCCTTCTTCCCCCCCCTCCATTATTATTTTCGTAATTAGTGCGGTTCTCCGACACCCCACTACAAAATTATTACAATCTGTGATAAATCTTCGGCGGCAACGGTGCTGACAATTGATTATCGGTTTCAAATCGACTTTCAAATCAGCATCAGTTGCCGCCACACCACCACTACGGCCTAAATTTAGCCAAAAATGCTAGTCTTCGCATAAAACAATTACGCCCCCTATAAACTGCCCGCCCACATGTACATGCTACATTCCTAGTCGTCTGCCCTCAGCAGGTGGCAAGGGTAGTAGAGGGGACTGAAGACCACATACCGCATGACAGCCAACAAAACATCAAGTTGTCAGGCTTTTGGGCACACCCGCACCTACTGCAGGCGTTCATTCGTCTGTGTGCGGGTGCCCACGCGTCCACGGCATGTGCCAAGAGGGAAAGGGAAAAAGAGAGAGACAAAATATTCGGCACTTTGACGGAGGGACTAAACCTCAGACAAGTCTCGACTCCATAACGTTCACGACACGACTTTCCATTTGGTGTCAAGTATGTGTGTGTGTGTAGTGTGAGTCAAGAAAGTGAAGTGGGGCCACGCTCAAAAGTATGCTGTCTCTTCTTTGTAATTCTCCCTAACTTAAAATTTGATTTGCAATCCCCTGTGAGTTCGTCAACTTGATGTTTTGTTGGCTGTAATGCGGTATGTGGTCTTCAGTCCCCTCTACTACCCTTGCCGCCTGCTGAGGGCAGACGACTAGGAATGTAGCATGTACATGTGGGCGGGCAGTTTATAGGGGGCGTAGTTGTTTTATGCGAAGACTAGCATTTTTGGCTCAATTTAGGCCGTAGTGGTGGTGTGGCGGCAACTGGTGCTGATTTGAAAGTCGATTTGAAACCGATAATCAATTGGGGTTAAAGAAATGAGATCGAAAATTCAGAAAGTGCAGTGTTGCAACACGTAGTCAATTGAGGAATAGATAAAGAGAAAAGGTAAACAATGCAGGTGCTTTGCGTGGAAAATAATAGGAAATACACTAAATAAAAAGAGACAAGCACTTGCAGAAATATCAATACAGATAAGTAGTAGACTGGAGTGAAGACGACGGAAAAACAGGTAATAAAAGAGATCCTACACTGGAACAAAGACGAGACAAAACAGGTACAATTGATTTACGTTTACAATATACGCCAACACCAACCAGACAAGGGTCGCCACAAATAACATCCAAACGCCGACAGTACCTGCAAATAAACATAAATTAAAATCAAAGCCAAAACAAACACCTCCTCATCTGGGTGGCCGGACCAGCAGCCACTCAAAACGCCATTACAATCCGACGACGAACGTGGCCGAGGAGGCCAGGCCAATACAATGACAACACATCGTGGGTGGCCGGACCAGCAGCCACTCGGATGCGGCCAACAACAACAAAATCGACAACGCATCCTGGTGGCCGGACCAGTTCGCCACTTGGATGCGGCCAATATCATGATTCGTTGGCATCACACACCGATGTCAATGCCACTCCATTCCACGATCGCATCTCGGGTGGCCGGACCAGTGCCACTCGATTGGATGCGCCATCTCCACCTGACAGATGCAACGTGGGCGGCCGGACCAGAGCCGCTCGTCAATGAACACCTTTGCCCAAGATGCACGCCATCTCCAAGTCCGGCCAGCCAATAAACAACACACAGGGGGACAACAGAGCCGGCCGGTATACAGCGTAATGTTCGCATTGCGTTTTTTATGCCGGCCGGTGCTCCGTTGTTGTTTGTCCTCCTGTTAGAAATAAAATAAATATAATTAATATGTTTATATGTTGTAAATGTATGTCAATTATCGTTTATTTTACCTTGTCTGCATCAATGTATTTGTTGTAGATGTCAATCCTGTTGTTTTCTGTAGTTTTTGCAAGTCCGTAGATAGTTTGTCCATAGTTTTAGTTACTTGCCTGTGATATTAGGAATAAGTTTTTGTAAATTAATGTAGTTTTTCTGTAGTTAATTGTATATTTTTCGTAGTTTTCTGATTAGTTTTATTACCTTCTTACTCTTCTTCCCAACCTATTTGCCATTCCCATAACTCCCCTTGACACGTGGTATTACCAAAAATACCACGCAAATACTAGACTCCGACCGATAACACACCAAAAAGCCAATACAAATTCAAATTGCATTTCTCAATGCCAGTGTGTTATCGGTCGCAAATTCGGCAATTACGCCCAGCCATTTCCTCCCCACCCCCTACCCACTTCAAAGCAACTAAAGACCAAATGCGGTTGAGCAGGAACAAAATGAACACTGCCAATCTACGCCACTCTGCCAAATGCCCCAACAAAGCCATTTCAACCGCCCACATGATGCTATGCGGTCGACTCTTCGGAGCGTCACGCGCCCGGATCGTAAGATCCGGAAGTTGAAAGTATTTGGGTGGTTATACGGGAGCAGGCAAATTTCCCCCTTCCCTTTCCATCCCATCCCCCAACAACAGAGCAGCCAATACACAGAGCCAAAGAACATAAGACACTAGCCATTAACCAACGACAACACAGACAGCCACTATAACAAACGGCCATTCCAATTCTCCATTGCCTACTTATCGGTGCTGCTGCCCTCGGACTACTTTCATCTCAATCAATATTGGGGTGAGTGAAAGTGGAACCGGCGATCGGGTCTCCCGAGTGGGGGGGGACAGTGTGAAAGTTGGTGGACATGTGAGAGCTCCACCATGAACCTCGTCCGCCACTCTCATCTCGTCCACCCGCTCGAGAGGTCGCGATCGTCGGACGTGCTATAACCGTTTCGTGTCGTTTCGTGTCGCATTTTCGTTGTTCTTTGCCGTGTCGCCATTGACGTTTTTCTGTGTTGCCCTGTTCTTTTGTGGTGTCTGTCGTGTGCCGTGCCGTGCCGTGCCGCCCTTCCTCCACCACACCCATTACTATCCTTGACAAACTTTTGTTCCCGGAACTCCGGAAGTTTATCCTCCCGCGTAGTAATGGACAACGTCAGGAACAACCAAATCCAGATCTGGATCCGACTCGATACTATTCCGAAGCTGAGCGCAAAGTTATAGTAGAGAAGTATGTACCCATCCTGAGGAAAGGACTTCCTACTCTGCTGAGGTTAGAAAATGAAGAACAGGAAAGACTGGAAAACGCTAAAATGGACAATAGAGAGGCCGAACGGAAGAAAAAACCATACAAACACCCGGACAGATTCTGCGAACTACAAATAAACGTGTACAGAAAAATGTATGCTCAAGGGAAATACACTAGGGAAACAATACTTGAAAGAATCAGGGGCCAACCATTGGGTATACAAAGAATTATAGTGCCAGACCACAGAGGGGATGAAGAGGAAGGCGTCTTCTAGCCGAATGGTTAAGACTTGGTCCAATGGCACAGCAAAAATGGACACATTATCACCAAATCCAGAAAATATAAGCCTACAAATAAAACCTATTAAAAACAGCCAAAACATAACTTAAACCGCTTACCAAATCACCTCCAAGCAAACCAATCAAAACCTGCAAATAAAATACAATCAAAATTAGCCAAAACAGAAATAAACTCGTTCACCAAATTCAACGCACACCTCCAAATAAACCAATTGAACCTGCAAATAAAATACAATTAAAATCAGTCAAAACACAAATTAATTTACTTACCACGCTAGCTTCCAAACAAACCAATCAAAACCTGCAAATGGAATACAATCAAAATCAGCCAAAACAGAAATAGACTCGCTTACCAAACACAACGAAAACCTCCAAATAAACCAATTGAACCTGCAAATAGAATACATTCAATAATCAGTCAAAACACAAATTAATTCACTTACTACGCTACCTTCCAAACAAACCAATCAAAACCTGCAAATAAAATACAATCAAAATCAGCCAAAACAGAAATAAACTGACTTACCAAATTCAACACAAACCTCTAAATAAATTAATTTAGCCTTCAAATAAAATGTAGCTAAAATTAACCAAAGGAAAAGCACAAATAGACTTACTTACCAAACTCAACGCAAACCTCCCAATGGACCAATCGAACCTGTAAATAGAAAATAATTAAAATCAGTCAAAACAAAGGTTAAAAATTCAATAAATATAACAACACAAATTACCTAACTGGATTCCTGACACTTGATCGCCAAACCTACAAAACACAAACCTGAAAATAAAATAATATTAAAATCAGCCAGGAGTTTCATATCATTCACAGAAAGAAGCATATGCGTCGCCGTTCTTCTTAGAGTGGCATCGGCTGGATTCGGCCAGGAAGGGAGGAACGAGACGATGCCGCGCTTGCGTTGCCGATGCTTGGAGGTCTCCCTGTCGTCCATGCCTCCGTTTCGCACCGGATGAGGGGTCCAGGAGCAGCGTCACAAAATTGTTATGCCTAAGTCAGAAAAAAGAAAACACAAGCCGATCTTAACTTAACTTTTGTTTACAAGAGCAATTATCGATAACTGTCTAGTATTTTTCTGTCTGTTATTATCAATGTTACCGTAAAGTAAAAAAAAAATACCTAAATGTTAATATAATTGTAATGTTTCCATAAATAATGTTATATGTTGCACCTAGTAATAAGAACATTAAAAAAAAACGCTTCAGGGTCCCACTAAGTGCCCTGAGCAAGTTTACAAATCAAAAAATCACATCCCCAATGTTGGAAAGGCAGATGAGCATCAGCGGGATGCCGACGATGGCGTAGAAATCGTTGTCACCTTGCCCCAGTCGGATTTTAAGGTCTTTTAAGGCTTTATTTAGCTGTCACAAAATTGAAAAGAGTAAACGTGTACATTTCCAAGTGCCGGAAACAAAAGTTTCACACCATATTTTGGGTGGCATCATTTTTACGCGCTAAAAAGTGAATTTTGAGTTTTGTGCTGTAAAATGGACACATCGAACAACGTACGCCTGCAACTTCAGCAGCAGCAGGCACGCAAATCGAATCAAAACATTCAGGTCTATGTACGCGTTAGGTGAGTGCCCAATCTACGGGTAGTAGATCGCCCAATAAGTACGATTTCCATCCCTGCAGGCCGCTGAATCCACGCGAGCGATGCATACGCTCCGCAGAGGTTGTGGATGTGCTCAATCCACGCGAGATCCTCACACGCCACACCCTCGACTCGAAGTTGACGAAGAAGTTTACGTTTGATCGGAGCTTCGGCCCCGCGTCCAAGCAATGCGATGTCTATGCGGTGGTGGTGTCGCCCCTGATCGAAGAGGTGCTAAGCGGCTACAATTGTACGCTTCCAAGGCCAAAACAAACACCTCCTCATCTGGGTGGCCGGACCAGCAGCCACTCAAAACGCCATTACAATCCGACGACGAACGTGGCCGAGGAGGCCAGGCCAATACAATGACAACACATCGTGGGTGGCCGGACCAGCAGCCACTCGGATGCGGCCAACAACAACAAAATCGACAACGCATCCTGGTGGCCGGACCAGTTCGCCACTTGGATGCGGCCAATATCATGATTCGTTGGCATCACACACCGATGTCAATGCCACTCCATTCCACGATCGCATCTCGGGTGGCCGGACCAGTGCCACTCGATTGGATGCGCCATCTCCACCTGACAGATGCAACGTGGGCGGCCGGACCAGAGCCGCTCGTCAATGAACACCTTTGCCCAAGATGCACGCCATCTCCAAGTCCGGCCAGCCAATAAACAACACACAGGGGGACAACAGAGCCGGCCGGTATACAGCGTAATGTTCGCATTGCGTTTGTTATGCCGGCCGGTGCTCCGTTGTTGTTTGTCCTCCTGTTAGAAATAAAATAAATATAATTAATATGTTTATATGTTGTAAATGTATGTCAATTATCGTTTATTTTACCTTGTCTGCATCAATGTATTTGTTGTAGATGTCAATCCTGTTGTTTTCTGTAGTTTTTGCAAGTCCGTAGATAGTTTGTCCATAGTTTTAGTTACTTGCCTGTGATATTAGGAATAAGTTTTTGTAAATTAATGTAGTTTTTCTGTAGTTAATTGTATATTTTTCGTAGTTTTCTGATTAGTTTTATTACCTTCTTACTCTTCTTCCCAACCTATTTGCCATTCCCATAACTCCCCTTGACACGTGGTATTACCAAAAATACCACGCAAATACTAGACTCTGACCGATAACACACCAAAAAGCCAATACAAATTCAAATTGCATTTCTCAATGCCAGTGTGTTATCGGTCGCAAATTCGGCAATTACGCCCAGCCATTTCCTCCCCACCCCCTACCCACTTCAAAGCAACTAAAGACCAAATGCGGTTGAGCAGGAACAAAATGAACACTGCCAATCTACGCCACTCTGCCAAATGCCCCAACAAAGCCATTTCAACTGCCCACATGATGCTATGCGGTCGATTCTTCGGAGCGTCACGCGCCCGGATCGTAAGATCCGGAAGTTGAAAGTATTTGGGTGGTTATACGGGAGCAGGCAAATTTCCCCCTTCCCTTTCCATCCCATCCCCCAACAACAGAGCAGCCAATACACAGAGCCAAAGAACATAAGACACTAGCCATTAACCAACGACAACACAGACAGCCACTATAACAAACGGCCATTCCAATTCTCCATTGCCTACTTATCGGTGCTGCTGCCCTCGGACTACTTTCATCTCACTCAATATTGGGGTGAGTGAAAGTGGAACCGGCGATCGGGTCTCCCGAGTGGGGGGGGGGGGGGGGAGAGTGTGAGAGTTGGTGGACATGTGAGAGTTCCACCATGAACCTCGTCCGCCACTCTCATCTCGTCCACCCGCTCGAGAGGTCGCGATCGTCGGACGTGCTATAACCGTTTCGTGTCGTTTCGTGTCGCATTTTCGTTGTTCTTTGCCGTGTCGCCATTGACGTTTTTCTGTGTTGCCCTGTTCTTTTGTGGTGTCTGTCGTGTGCCGTGCCGTGCCGTGCCGCCCTTCCTCCACCACACCCATTACTATCCTTGACAAACTTTTGTTCCCGGAACTCCGGAAGTTTATCCTCCCGCGTAGTAATGGACAACGTCAAGAACAACCAAATCCAGATCTGGATCCGACTCGATACTATTCCGAAGCTGAGCGCAAAGTTATAGTAGAGAAGTATGTACCCATCCTGAGGAAAGGACTTCCTACTCTGCTGAGGTTAGAAAATGAAGAACAGGAAAGACTGGAAAAGGCTAAAATGGACAATAGAGAGGCCGAACGGAAGAAAAAACCATACAAACACCCGGACAGATTCTGCGAACTACAAATAAACGTGTACAGAAAAATGTATGCTCAAGGGAAATACACTAGGGAAACAATACTTGAAAGAATCAGGGGCCAACCATTGGGTATACAAAGAATTATAGTGCCAGACCACAGAGGGGATGAAGAGGAAGGCGTCTTCCAGCCGAATGGTTAAGACTTGGTCCAATGGCACAGCAAAAATGGACACATTATCACCAAATCCAGAAAATATAAGCCTACAAATAAAACTTATTAAAAGCAGCCAAAACAGAACTTAAACCGCTTACCAAATCACCTCCAAGCAAACCAATCAAAACCTGCAAATAAAATACAATCAAAATTAGCCAAAACAGAAATAAACTCGTTCACCAAATTCAACGCACACCTCCAAATAAACCAATTGAACCTGCAAATAAAATACAATTAAAATCAGTCAAAACACAAATTAATTTACTTACCACGCTAGCTTCCAAACAAAACAAATCAATACCTGCAAATGGAATACAATCAAAATCAGCCAAAACAGAAATAGACTCGCTTACCAAACACAACGAAAACCTCCAAATAAACCAATTGAACCTGCAAATAGAATACATTCAATAATCAGTCAAAACACAAATTAATTCACTAACTACGCTACCTTCTAAACAAACCAATCAAAACCTGCAAATAAAATACAATCAAAATCAGCCAAAACAGAAATAAACTGACTTACCAAATTCAACACAAACCTCTAAATAAATTAATTTAGCCTTCAAATAAAATGTAGCTAAAATTAACCAAAGGAAAAGCACAAATAGACTTACTTACCAAACTCAACGCAAACCCCCCAATGGACCAATCGAACCTGTAAATAGAAAATAATTAAAATCAGTCAAAACAAAGGTTAAAAATTCAATAAATATAACAACACAAATTACCTAACTGGATTCCTGACACTTGATCGCCAAACCTACAAAACACAAACCTGAAAATAAAATAATATTAAAATCAGCCAGGAGTTTCATATCATTCACAGAAAGAAGCATATGCGTCGCCGTTCTTCTTAGAGTGGCATCGGCTGGATTCGGCCAGGAAGGGAGGGACGAGACGATGCCGCGCTTGCGTTGCCGATGCTTGGAGGTCTCCCTGTCGTCCATGCCTCCGTTTCGCACCGGAGGAGGGTTCCAGGAGCAGCGTCACAAAATTTTTATGCCTAAGTCAGAAAAAAGAAAACACAAGCCGATCTTAACTTAACTTTTGTTTACAAGAGCAATTATCGATAACTGTCTAGTATTTTTCTGTCTGTTATTATCAATGTTACCGTAAAGTAAAAAAAAAAATACCTAAATGTTAATAAAATTGTAATGTTTCCATAAATAATGTTATATGTTGCACCTAGTAATAAGAACCTTAAAAAAAAACGCTTCAGGGTCACACTAAGTGCCCTGAGCAAGTTTACAAATCAAAAAATCACATCCGTAATGTTGGACAGGCAGATGAGCATCAGCGGGATGCCGACGATGGCATCGAAATCGTTTTCACCTTGCCCCAGTCGGATTTTAAGGTCTTTTAAGGCTTTATTTAGCTGTCACAAAATTGAAAAGAGTAAACGTGTACATTTCCAAGTGCTGGAAACAAAAGTTTCACACCATATTTTGGGTGGCATCATTTTTACGCGCTAAAAAGTGAATTTTGAGTTTTGTGCTGTAAAATGGACACATCGAACAACGTACGCCTGCAACTTCAGCAGCAGCAGGCACGCAAATCGAATCAAAACATTCAGGTCTATGTACGCGTTAGGTGAGTGCCCAATCTACGGGTAGTAGATCGCCCAATAAGTACGATTTCCATCCCTGCAGGCCGCTGAATGCACGCGAGCGATGCATACGCTCCGCAGAGGTTGTGGATGTGCTCAATCCACGCGAGATCCTCACACGCCACACCCTCGACTCGAAGTTGACGAAGAAGTTTACGTTTGATCGGAGCTTCGGCCCCGCGTCCAAGCAATGCGATGTCTATGCGGTGGTGGTGTCGCCCCTGATCGAAGAGGTGCTAAGCGGCTACAATTGTACGGTGTTCGCGTACGGACAGACGGCTACTGGCAAGACGCACACGATGGTGGGGAATGAGACCGCGGAGTTGAAGTCCTCTTGGGAAGATGTGAGTAGAGGGGAACCAGTTTTCTAATTCCTAGAATCGGACGAGGGAGGCGGTTCAAACGTTAATTGCTGCTCTACCTGCTTTTTGTCTTTGGCTTTTGGCCCTTTTGTAGGACTCTGATGTGGGCATCATACCGCGTGCCTTGAGTCACCTTTTCGACGAACTCCGCATGATGGAAGTTGAGATTACGATGCGCATCTCCTACCTGGAGCTGTACAACGAGGAGCTGTGCGACCTCCTCTCCACCGATGACTCCACAAAGATACGCATCTTCGACGACAGCACAAAGAAGGGTTCGGTGATCATTCAGGGCCTCGAGGAGATCACTGTCCAGAGCAAGGACGATGTCTACAAGCTCCTGGAGAAGGGCAAGGAGCGACGCAAGACCGCGACCACCCTGATGAACGCGCAGTCCTCGCGCAGCCACACCGTCTTCTCCATAGTGGTGCACATTCGTGAGAACGGCATCGATGGCGAGGATATGCGGAAGATCGGAAAACTCAATCTGGTGGATCTGGCGGGCAGCGAGAACGTCTCCAAGGCGGGCAACGAGAAGGGGATACGCGTGCGCGAGACGGTCAAAATCAACCAGAGCCTCCTGACGCTGGGCCGTGTGATTACCGCTCTGGTGGATCGGGCCCCCATGTCCCGTACCGCGAATCGAAGCTGACGCGTCTGCTGCAGGAGTCGCTGGGCGGCCGGACAAAGACCTCGATCATTGCCACCATCTCGCCAGGGCACAAGGACATTGACGAGACACTCAGCACGCTGGAGTACGCGCATCGGGCGAAGAATATCCAGAATAAGCCAGAAGTCAATCAGAAGCTAACCAAGAAAACGGTCCTCAAGGAGTACACCGAGGAGATTGACAAACTGAAGCGAGATCTCCTCGCAGCGCGAGACAAGAATGGCATCTATCTGGCGGAGGAGACCTACGGGGAGATGACCATGAAAATGGACTCGCAGAATCGAGAGCTCAACGAGATGTTGCTGCTGAAGGCCCTCAAAGATGAGCTTCTGTCGAAGGAAAAGACCTTCAACGAGGTGAGCCTGAGTCTCGTGGAGAAGACCCAGGAGCTGAAGAAAAAGGAACAGCACCTAACCGACACCAAGGGGAGTCTACTGCTGACAAAGAAGGTCCTCACGAAGACCAAGCGCCGCTACAAGGAGAAGAAACAGCTGGTGGCCTCGCACATGAAAACGGAGGAGACGCTCACGACGCAGGCGCACAAAATCCTGACCGTGGCAGATCTGGCCACCAATGAAACGGAGCAGCTTCATGGCACCATCGAACGGCGAAGGGACACCGATGAAAAGATACGCAGTGCCTGCGATCAGTTCAAGGATCGCATGCAGGACAATCTGGAGGTGAGTGGCGGCAGCCTGAGTCTCTATTTGGAGCAGCAGGCGGCCTCCAAGCAGCCTCTGAGCCAGGAATTGGGTGAGCCACGACCAAAAGCTCTCCCTGTGCCAGTTTTCACCTTATTTCTGTTCTATTCTGTTCAGTACCCGTCTGTCCGTACGCGAACACCGTGCAATTGTAGCCGCTTAGCACCTCTTCGATCAGGGGCGACACCACCACCGCATAGACATCGCATTGCTTGGACTCGGGGCCGAAGCTCCGATCAAACGTAAACTTCTTCGTCAACTTCGAGTCGAGGGTGTGGCGTGAGGATCTCGCGTGGATTGAGCACATCGACAACCTCTGCGGAGCGTATGCATCGCTCGCGTGCATTCAGCGGCCTGCAGGGATGGAAATCGTACTTATTGGGCGATCTACTACCCGTAGATGGGGCACTCACCTAACGCGCACATAGACCTGAATGTTTTGATTCGATTTGCGTGCCTGCTGCTGCTGAAGTTGCAGGCGTACGTTGTTCGATGTGTCCATATTACAGCACAAAACTCAAAATTCACTTTTTAGCGCGTAAAAATGATGCCACCCAAAATATGGTGTGAAACTTTTGTTTCCAGCCCTTTGTGACAGCTAAATAAAGCCTTAAAAGACCTTAAAATCCGACTGGGGCAAGGTGACAACGATTTCTATGCCATCGTCGGCATCCCGCTGATGCTCATCTGCCTTTCCAACATTGGGGATGTGATGGCCACGTCATTCCGGTGAGCCTCTGCGCGCTGACATCTCCACAGTTGCGTGACTCCGCCGCTAATGACTCCACTCCACACCACTTCTCTCTTTCATAGTTTTCTCTACTGGCGCATCTGCTGCTATGTATGCACGCGGACGGCCAAGCGGCCGAGGAATGCCCGCTCCAGGCAGCGGTCGGTGAGGGGACAGCGGTATGCCCGCTCCCAGCCGCCACCCTCGTTCCGGCGATCCATGAAGATGACACAGCGATCGGGCAATGACTCCGGGTTCGGTCCCTCCATGGGGCATGCCCATTCCGATCCGGAGCTGCGCATCATGGGGCGGGGCGTCGGCGGCGGCTACGATGATAGGGAGTTTGGCCACCGCAGCAGTGGAGGACGCAATCGCCGCCAGCAGCAGATTGCGGCACAGCCTCGCCAGCAGCGGCACAACATCTACGGGGTGTAGCGCTTGTAGCAGGGAATGCTGAGTTTTTGTGGCGCCATCTAGTGCTCAGAGTGGCAGGCGAACGACAGGTCAAGGGAAAACCAAAAAGACGGTAACAGGTCAAAACGTCAGGCTATCTCTGTTGAAAATGCATCCAGGGACCTGTTAGAGGATTTGCCGCCAGAACGTTGGCGTCCCTATCGGCTATTCCCTCGTGAAAGTCCAGGGGGAAAGAATTTGTGCTGTTCCCTTTCGCCCAGGAGGTGGAAAGGAAACATAGATAACAGTCGGGAGAAAGAGAATAGAAAAAACGAGGGGGAACGTTGTGAGTTGCTGCGGACACCGCAACTCTACGGTGTCTCCTCCTGGCTCTCCTCCGGCAGACGCTGCTAATATTAAACGACACGACAAAGAGTGCGTGCGAGAGAGACAGAAAATCAGTCTGAGCGTGACGTCGGGCGCTGCGTAGCCACTGCACATTGATTTGTTCCTTTTGGCTATAAAAATTATCTGATCTGGTCCAGATTCAGCAATCTGATAGATATGGTCATTATCTATGATTCTGCGTTTTAGTTTGTGATTTTTAGTGATTTTTAGTTTTCTCAAATGTGCAATATGGTGGATGCAACAGATTTTCGTCCTTTGTGGGGGCGGAAGGGGGTGGGGCGAAATTCTGAGATATACGTTTTATAGTGAGATCTAACAGAAGTGCGGATACCAAATTTGGTTACTGTAGCCTTAATAGTCTCTGAGATTTGTGGATGCCCCAGATTTTCGTCCTTTGCGGGGGCGGAAGGGGGTGTGGCGAAATTTGGACACGAAACGGTCAAGGTCCGATATCACAGGAGTGTGGATACCAAATTTGGTTGCTCTGGCTCTTATAGGTTCTGAGATCCTTGAACTCATATTTTGCAATTGGCAAAGCCCACCATGAAACCTGTGTGTTAGAGAGAAACAGAGCGAGAAAGAAACCTACAAAACACAAACCTGAAAATAAAATAATATTAAAATCAGCCAGGAGTTTCATATCATTCACAGAAAGAAGCATATGCGTCGCCGTTCTTCTTAGAGTGGCATCGGCTGGATTCGGCCAGGAAGGGAGGGACGAGACGATGCCGCGCTTGCGTTGCCGATGCTTGGAGGTCTCCCTGTCGTCCATGCCTCCGTTTCGCACCGGATGAGGGGTCCAGGAGCAGCGTCACAAAATTTTTATGCCTAAGTCAGAAAAAAGAAAACACAAGCCGATCTTAACTTAACTTTTGTTTACAAGAGCAATTATCGATAACTGTCTAGTATTTTTCTGTCTGTTATTATCAATGTTACCGTAAAGTAAAAAAAAAAATACCTAAATGTTAATAAAATTGTAATGTTTCCATAAATAATGTTATATGTTGCACCTAGTAATAAGAACCTTAAAAAAAAACGCTTCAGGGTCACACTAAGTGCCCTGAGCAAGTTTACAAATCAAAAAATCACATCCGTAATGTTGGACAGGCAGATGAGCATCAGCGGGATGCCGACGATGGCATCGAAATCGTTTTCACCTTGCCCCAGTCGGATTTTAAGGTCTTTTAAGGCTTTATTTAGCTGTCACAAAATTGAAAAGAGTAAACGTGTACATTTCCAAGTGCTGGAAACAAAAGTTTCACACCATATTTTGGGTGGCATCATTTTTACGCGCTAAAAAGTGAATTTTGAGTTTTGTGCTGTAAAATGGACACATCGAACAAAGTACGCCTGCAACTTCAGCAGCAGCAGGCACGCAAATCGAATCAAAACATTCAGGTCTATGTACGCGTTAGGTGAGTGCCCAATCTACGGGTAGTAGATCGCCCAATAAGTACGATTTCCATCCCTGCAGGCCGCTGAATCCACGCGAGCGATGCATACGCTCCGCAGAGGTTGTGGATGTGCTCAATCCACGCGAGATCCTCACACGCCACACCCTCGACTCGAAGTTGACGAAGAAGTTTACGTTTGATCGGAGCTTCGGCCCCGCGTCCAAGCAATGCGATGTCTATGCGGTGGTGGTGTCGCCCCTGATCGAAGAGGTGCTAAGCGGCTACAATTGTACGGTGTTCGCGTACGGACAGACGGCTACTGGCAAGACGCACACGATGGTGGGGAATGAGACCGCGGAGTTGAAGTCCTCTTGGGAAAATGTGAGTAGAGGGGAACCAGTTTTCTAATTCCTAGAATCGGACGAGGGAGGCGGTTCAAACGTTAATTGCTGCTCTACCTGCTTTTTGTCTTTGGCTTTTGGCCCTTTTGTAGGACTCTGATGTGGGCATCATACCGCGTGCCTTGAGTCACCTTTTCGACGAACTCCGCATGATGGAAGTTGAGATTACGATGTGCATCTCCTACCTAGAGCTGTACAACGAGGAGCTGTGCGACCTCCTCTCCACCGATGACTCCACAAAGATACGCATCTTCGACGACAGCACAAAGAAGGGTTCGGTGATCATTCAGGGCCTCGAGGAGATCACTGTCCAGAGCAAGGACGATGTCTACAAGCTCCTGGAGAAGGGCAAGGAGCGACGCAAGACCGCGACCACCCTGATGAACGCGCAGTCCTCGTGCAGCCACACCGTCTTCTCCATAGTGGTGCACATTCGTGAGAACGGCATCGATGGCGAGGATATGCTGAAGATCGGAAAACTCAATCTGGTGGATCTGGCGGGCAGCGAGAACGTCTCCAAGGCGGGCAACGAGAAGGGGATACGCGTGCGCGAGACGGTCAAAATCAACCAGAGCCTCCTGACGCTGGGCCGTGTGATTACCGCTCTGGTGGATCGGGCCCCCATGTCCCGTACCGCGAATCGAAGCTGACGCGTCTGCTGCAGGAGTCGCTGGGCGGCCGGACAAATACCTCGATCATTGCCACCATCTCGCCAGGGCACAAGGACATTGACGAGACACTCAGCACGCTGGAGTACGCGCATCGGGCGAAGAATATCCAGAATAAGCCAGAAGTCAATCAGAAGCTAACCAAGAAAACGGTCCTCAAGGAGTACACCGAGGAGATTGACAAACTGAAGCGAGATCTCCTCGCAGCGCGAGACAAGAATGGCATCTATCTGGCGGAGGAGACCTATGGGGAGATGACCATGAAAATGGACTCGCAGAATCGAGAGCTCAACGAGATGTTGCTGCTGAAGGCCCTCAAAGATGAGCTTCTGTCGAAGGAGAAGACCTTCAACGAGGTGAGCCTGAGTCTCGTGGAGAAGACCCAGGAGCTGAAGAAAACGGAACAGCACCTAACCGACACCAAGGGGAGTCTACTGCTGACAAAGAAGGTCCTCACGAAGACCAAGCGCCGCTACAAGGAGAAGAAACAGCTGGTGGCCTCGCACATGAAAACGGAGGAGACGCTCACGACGCAGGCGCACAAAATCCTGACCGTGGCAGATCTGGCCACCAATGAAACGGAGCAGCTTCATGGCACCATCGAACGGCGAAGGGACACCGATGAAAAGATACGCAGTGCCTGCGATCAGTTCAAGGATCGCATGCAGGACAATCTGGAGGTGATTGGCGGCAGCCTGAGTCTCTATTTGGAGCAGCAGGCGGCCTCCAAGCAGCATCTGAGCCAGGAATTGGGTGAGCCACGACCAAAAGCTCTCCCTGTGCCAGTTTTCACCTTATTTCTGTTCTATTCTGTTCAGTACCCGTCTGTCCGTACGCGAACACCGTGCAATTGTAGCCGCTTAGCACCTCTTCGATCAGGGGCGACACCACCACCGCATAGACATCGCATTGCTTGGACTCGGGGCCGAAGCTCCGATCAAACGTAAACTTCTTCGTCAACTTCGAGTCGAGGGTGTGGCGTGAGGATCTCGCGTGGATTGAGCACATCGACAACCTCTGCGGAGCGTATGCATCGCTCGCGTGCATTCAGCGGCCTGCAGGGATGGAAATCGTACTTATTGGGCGATCTACTACCCGTAGATGGGGCACTCACCTAACGCGCACATAGACCTGAATGTTTTGATTCGATTTGCGTGCCTGCTGCTGCTGAAGTTGCAGGCGTACGTTGTTCGATGTGTCCATTTTACAGCACAAAACTCAAAATTCACTTTTTAGCGCGTAAAAATGATGCCACCCAAAATATGGTGTGAAACTTTTGTTTCCAGCCCTTGGAAATGTACACGTTTACTCTTTTCAACTTTGTGAAAGCCAAATAAAGCCTTAAAAGACCTTAAAATCCGACTGGGGCAAGGTGACAACGATTTCTATGCCATCGTCGGCATCCCGCTGATGCTCATCTGCCTGTCCAACATTGGGGATGTGATGGCCACGTCATTCCGGTGAGCCTCTGCGCGCTGACATCTCCACAGTTGCGTGACTCCGCCGCTAATCACTCCACTCCACACCACTTCTCTCTTTCATAGTTTTCTCTACTGGCGCATCTGCTGCTATGTGTGCACGCGGACGGCCAAGCGGCCGAGGAATGCCCGCTCCAGGCAGCGGTCGGTGAGGGGACAGCGGTATGCCCGCTCCCAGCCGCCACCCTCGTTCCGGCGATCCATGAAGATGACACAGCGATCGGGCAATGACTCCGGGTTCGGTCCCTCCATGGGGCATGCCCATTCCGATCCGGAGCTGCGCATCATGGGGCGGGGCGTCGGCGGCGGCTACGATGATAGGGAGTTTGGCCACCGCAGCAGTGGAGGACGCAATCGCCGCCAGCAGCAGATTGCGGCACAGCCTCGCCAGCAGCGGCACAACATCTACGGGGTGTAGCGCTTGTAGCAGGGAATGCTGAGTTTTTGTGGCGCCATCTAGTGCTCAGAGTGGCAGCCGAACGACAGGTCAAGGGAAAACCAAAAAGACGGTAACAGGTGAAAACGTCAGGCTATCTCTGTTGAAAATGCATCCAGGGACCTGTTAGAGGATTTGCCGCCAGAACGTTGGCGTCCCTATCGGCTATTCCCTCGTGAAAGTCCATTGAGTCGGTTGCGTATCGGTCCGACGAAAAGGAAAATCCAAAAATTTAGTGAAGAGAAAAACTCTAGGGAATCTAAATATCTAAATCCAAGATTCGACTGCGAGATTCTTGGTTGAAGGCGAGTGGGCTTTCAGTCGTCAGAAGCCGTATAGCGCTGAGTCCGGTTGGGGTAAGTGCTGCGGGAAGAGAAGCGAAGGGCTAAAGGAGAATAAAGAGTTGTCCCATTTGTAGTCTTGGCGCTTAGTAAATCGAGTTAAGCAGTGCGGATTCGATCGTCCAAGGAAGCCAGCCAGCAAACAACGGCAGCCGCAAGCCTAACAAAGTGCCGTTTAAACCTTTGGGATTGTCAGGAAAGCGCTCAGCCATCGGAGAAGCGAGCGTGGAAGCAGAGGGAGAAGACATTTGAGGAGCGCTCGGTCCCCCCAAGCGGCTAGCTTCCCGAGGCGTTGGCGTCGGCACTTTAGTAGTCGAGCGCGACGCGGCAGATAAGGAGGGCCCGTCCCTTGGTCGCGAGCAGATCGGCGGAGAGAAAGTGTCGATCTAGCACCGTCGGAGATTGGCCGTTTGGCCTTTTCTTTGCTTTCGCGTACCTTTCACCTGCAGAAGCAGGGGAAAAGAATTTGTGCTGTTCCCTTTCGCCCAGGAGGTGGAAAGGAAACATAGATAACAGTCGGGAGAAAGAGAATAGAAAAAACGAGGGGAACGTTGTGAGTTGCTGCGGACACCGCAACTCTACGGTTATACCCGATACTAAGTCAGTATGGCTCTCCTCCGGCAGACGCTGCTAATATTAAACGACACGACAAAGAGTGCGTGCGAGAGAGACAGAAAATCAGTCTGAGCGTGACGTCGGGCGCTGCGTAGCCACTGCACATTGATTTGTTCCTTTTGGCTATAAAAATTATCTGATCTGGTCCAGATTCAGCAATCTGATAGATATGGTCATTATCTATGATTCTGCGTTTTAGTTTGTGATTTTTAGTGATTTTTAGTTTTCTCAAATGTGCAATATTGTGGATGCAACAGATTTTCGTCCTTTGTGGGGGCGGAAGGGGGTGGGGCGAAATTCTGAGATATACGTTTTATAGTGAGATCTAACAGAAGTGCGGATACCAAATTTGGTTACTGTAGCCTTAATAGTCTCTGAGATTTGTGGATGCCCCAGATTTTCGTCCTTTGCGGGGGCGGAAGGGGGTGTGGCGAAATTTGGACACGAAACGGGCAAGGTCCGATATCACAGGAGTGTGGATACCAAATTTGGTTGCTCTGGCTCTTATAGGTTCTGAGATCCTTGAACTCATATTTTGCAATTGGCAAAGCCGACCATGAAACCTGTGTGTTAGAGAGAAACAGAGCGAGAAAGAATGAAATTGTTTTCTTGATTCTGGCTATAATAATTATACGATCTGGTTGAGATTTTACACTCTAGAACATATAGTCATCCTCTACGATTCTACGATTTTATCGTATCTTTAAAAATGTGGATGCCACAGATTTTCGTCCTTTGTGGGGGCGGAAGTGGGCGGGGCGAAGTTTTGAAATATTTTTGTAGCAGTGACATATCACAGAAGTCTGGATACAAAACATCGTTGCTCTAGCTCTTATAGTCTTTGAGCACTAGGCGCTGAAGGGGACGGACAGACGGACAGACGGACGGACGGACAGACGGACAGACGGACAGACAGACATGGCTCAATCGACTCGGCTATTGATGCTGATCAAGAATATATATACTTTATGGGGTCGGAAACGATTCCTTCTGGACGTTACACTCATCACCTTTTACCACAAATCTAATATACCCCAATACTCATTTTGAGTATCGGGTATAAAAAGAGGAAGCAACGGATTGACGGAGTAATTGTATTCGTGTTTGTAAATGTGTAATTAATTATGATTTCTGTGCGGAGTTAATTAGGAGAGAGTTAGATTTGATTCCGGTAGTGGCTTCTCGTGACTCTCGCCGATCTGCAAATATGATTTCCCCCAACCTTGTGCCCATTTAAGTGTTCTTCCGCCATAGCAGCTTTAGGTATACATCGAGGAAAGCGCTTTCGCCGATGGAGCCATAAACTGGAGAAAAGGTATGAGTGGACTTAAATCCTGTTATTAATTTTTTTTTTTGTAATGTAATTTAATGCGAGTGCACGACCAAGTTGCGCACACTCGCCCGCCAGATTTGCTACTGGCGGAATTTATTTCAGCTTTTTCTTATTACCCTTTCATTGGCAAATTACATTTAAGCTTAACTTACAACAATAATGTTCTTTTGAATTTTTGCGGGCAATTGACATTAACATTAACATCTAGAGACATGTTTACATTCTATCAGTCTGGCAGCCCTATTTTGACATTCGCAACAATTGACGTAGCCGCAATGGTGTCCGTATCCAGGCCCGCGACATGGCTACCAGGGATGCCATCATGGCAATCCTGGGCGATGGCGGCGGCAACGAGGCGATGACTGGCCACTACACACACCAGCACAAGAGTGACCGTGGGCTACGGATCGTCGTGCGAGATCTCCACCACTCCACAAGCACCCAACTAATAACAAATCAGATGGCCGAACTGGGCTATTCAGTTAAATTTATTAGAGCCATTAAAGCGAGATCCGATGGACAGCCACTCGACCAGTTCGAGTTGGAGATAGCCCCCAAGCCGGATGAAAGCCACCACGATGTCCTCTAATTAACCCAGCTGGGCAACCAGTTGGTGATCGTTGAGAGGCAGGCCAAGCCGGTGGACCCAGCCCAGTGCCACAGATGTCAGGCTTTTGGGCACACCCGCACCTACTGCAGGCGTTCATTCGTCTGTATGAAGTGTGCGGGTGCCCACGCGTCCACGGCATGTGCCAAGCCAAGGGCAGACGCCCCTAAATGCGCCAATTGCCAGGGCGCCCACATCAGCGCCTACAAGGGATGTCCGGCATTCAAGGCAGCAAGGGGCCGCCTTCTGTCGCACCGAGTGGCCATGCAGGAGTTGCGTCGCAAGCGCAGCTCGCTTCTGCAGCCATTGCCAGAGTAGCAGCCACCAGCAAAAACAACACCAGCACATCCAGGGCGCCGACAGCAGCAGCAACAGCCAGCTCAAACGCCAGCCAATCCCTGGCGCGGACAGCAGCAGCAGGCAGCATGGACACCACTCAATGTCTCCTCTCCTGGGCGACGAAGAGGACAACAACAACATCAGCAGAAGCAGAAGCAGCAGCAGCCAATACAGACAAAAAAACAGACGCCTGCTGCCTCTGGCCCACGCACTGGGCGACGACGTCCAGAGCAGCCATTGAGCCGTTCCCAGGCACCACAACAGCAGCAGCTACAGCAGCTGCAACAGCAGCCGCAGCGCGAACAACAACAACAGCGACAGCAGCAGCAGCAGCTTGCCAATGCACGCTCCCGGCAGAAGATGCAGCCGAAACGCCAATCTTTCGAGGGATCCTGCAGCCAGGCACTGTTGGAGAATACGCAGAGGATGACGCGATTGGAAAAGAGGCTGGAAGTGATGATGTCACTACTCACCTCGCTCATCCAATCCCAGGCAGTGACGGCAACTCCAGCAGTTCCAGAAACATCGGAAAATCCACCAACAATGGCAGCAGCAACAGTGGTTGCCCCAGCTCCAGCAGCCAGGCGGTCAAAGAAACCACCACGATCACAGCCACCACAAAAAAACCTTAGGGCCAACGCCAGCCGCTATTCCAGAGACGGATCCTGAAATGGATGAAGAAAATGATGACGATGAGATGTGGACAGATGACGACTCCATGGATGACATTAAGGCCTACGCCCGCAACATGAGGTACCAGCTTGACAACCAGATATCCTGGAACGCTGTGTACTAATTGGACACAGCTCTGCCACTGCATTGGATTAAATGACAAATGCATATCACTCGCATGCCACAACAAAAATGAACAACGGACGCTGCCGCCATCAAAGCCAATTAAATAAAACATAAACGAATAAAAATGCTGCCATACACACTTGCAAAATCATACGGCCGGACAAATTCAAATCGAATGCAGTGCGTTTGATTGCTAGAATAGCCAAAAACAGACACACACACACAAACACCCATTACACTTGGGCGGCCGGACCTGTGCCGTTCGAGTTATGTGTGTCGTGTCCGCCATCGTCCTTAGTTGGTGGCCGGATCCAGTGCCATGGCATTCAGAGTGCCCTATGGTCCTGGAAAAGTAAAAATCCATCAGCCACACATATGATTAAAAAGGGCTCTCAAAATACTTACCGCCAGCCATTCAGACACCCACACACAAACATCCATTACACTTGGGCGGCCGGACCTGTGCCGTTCGAGTAGGTGTGTCATGTCCGCCATTGCCCTCAACTGGTTGCTGGAACCAGGTGCCGTGGCATTCAGAGTGCCATGTGTACCTGGAATGGAAATACACACACACACACACAAACATCCACTACACTTGGGTTCGAGTTATGTGTGTCGTGTCCGCCATCGTCCTTAGTTGGTGGCCGGATCCAGTGCCATGGCATTCAGAGTGCCCCATGGTCCTGGAAAAGGAAAAATCCATCAGCCACACATATGATTAAAAAGAGCTCTCAAAATACTTACCGCCAGCCATTCAGACACACACACACAAACATCCATTATACTTGGGCGGCCGGACCTGTGCTGTTCGAGTAGGTGTGTCGTTGACCGCCATTGCCCACAGCTGGTGGCCGGACCAGTGCCACTCGCTCTACATTAGGGCCACAATTGCCGACGCACACACACACTCACATCCATTTCACTTTGGCGGCCGGACCCGTGTCGCCACAGTAATATGTGTGCCGTTTACTCCTGGCTCCCAGCTGGGGGCCGGACCAGTGCCACTGGTTCTCCAAGAGGGCAGCCACAGCCACAACGACGACGAGGTGCTAATTGCACCTACTTCTGACGACTTCGGATGACGCCAATTTCGACGACCAGGGGGGACGACGGGGTCGGCCGGTATGCAACGCAATGTCTTTACAAGCATTGTGTTTTGCTATGCCGGCCGATGCTCCGCTGTTTCTTGTCTTCCCTGTAATTATAGAAAATGATATAGACATTATTTTAAATTGTTATGTTTATTGTAATATTGTAAACGTAAATCAATTTTACCTGTTTTGTCTCGTCTTTGTTCCAGTGTAGTATCTCTTTTATTACCTGTTTTTCCGTCGTCTTCACTCCAGTCTACTACTTATCTGTATTGATATTTCTGCAAGTGCTTGTCTCTTTTTATTTAGTGTATTTCCTATTATTTTCCACGCAAAGCACCTGCATTGTTTACCTTTTCTCTTTATCTATTCCTCAATTGACTACGTGTTGCAACACTGCACTTTCTGAATTTTCGATCTCATTTCTTTAACCCCAATTGATTATCGGTTTCAAATCGACTTTCAAATCAGCACCAGTTGCCGCCACACCACCACTACGGCCTAAATTGAGCCAAAAATGCTAGTCTTCGCATAAAACAACTACGCCCCCTATAAACTGCCCGCCCACATGTACATGCTACATTCCTAGTCGTCTGCCCTCAGCAGGCGGCAAGGGTAGTAGAGGGGACTGAAGACCACATACCGCATTACAGCCAACAAAACATCAAGTTGACGAACTCACAGGGGATTGCAAATCAAATTTTAAGTTAGGGAGAATTACAAAGAAGAGACAGCATACTTTTGAGCGTGGCCCCACTTCACTTTCTTGACTCACACCACACACACACACACACACTTGACACCAAATGGAAAGTCGTGTCGTGAACGTTATGGAGTCGAGACGTGTCTGAGGTTTAGTCCCTCCGTCAAAGTGCCGAGTATTTTGTCTCTCTCTTTTTCCCTTACCCCCCCCCCCCCCCCACCCCCCCCCCCCCCACCCTGCTGGCTGCGGGCCTAGTCGTGGTTACAAGTGTTTCGTTGTTGCAGATTATATGTTTGTAAATTATTGTGCCATCAAATGTACTAGTGTGTTTGAGTGTCGTTTAAAGTTGAATTGTAAAACAAACAAAAATGTACATAAATTAAATTAAGACATATACTGCCCATTATTAATAAAGCAACGCGCTTGGTTTCTGGCGGCTCACACCCCAGCCTCTCAGCCCCTCCCCTGTGGAGCACTGAGAGCCCTCAACCCAAAGCGGGTATATATTGAAAAATGCCCCTCCAGCAGCTGCCTCGCCACTCCTGCAACTCTATTGAGGCATAATGGACGAAATTTGGAAGCCTCATCAGCAGCACTACCGTCAATTCCTACAGAAGTCCAGAGGCCAGCCACTGCAACAAAGGAAAAAGACGTCAATACGGACAACAACGAAAAACGGCCAAAACACTCAATAATCACACGTACCTGCCAATCACCAGACAGAGCTGACCATCAAGAAGCTGCCTCGCCACCAACATTGACAATTTCCTGCCAAATGGGCGGAAAAGAAGGCCCTTTTTGATGACGCTGCCACCGACCATCACAATGACGTCACGCCACTCCAAACCAGCAGCTGCCATTTACAACGACGACGCAGATGCTGGCGCCTGTTACCGCTCCACTGGGTCGTGCCCGTCTCTCATGCCAATTATGTGAGGGCGGGATGGCCCAGTGTTGAGCCGCCGGACGCCAGCAAATCCTGCAAAAGAAGAAGAAACAGGAGGGAGAAGCAGACAGCCAATACACAAAATACTCACCTGCTGTTTTACGCCAACACCAACCAGACAAGGGTCGCCACAAATAACATCCAAACGCCGACAGTACCTGCAAATAAACATAAATTAAAATCAAAGCCAAAACAAACACCTCCTCATCTGGGTGGCCGGACCAGCAGCCACTCAAAACGCCATTACAATCCGACGACGAACGTGGCCGAGGAGGCCAGGCCAATACAACTGACAACACATCCTGGGTGGCCGGACCAGCAGCCACTCGGATGCGGCCAACAACAACAAAATCGACAACGCATCCTGGTGGCCGGACCAGTTCGCCACTTGGATGCGGCCAATATCATGATTCGTTGGCATCACACACTCCATTCCACGATCGCATCTCGGGTGGCCGGACCAGTGCCACTCGATTGGATGCGCCATCTCCACCTGACAGATGCAACGTGGGCGGCCGGACCAGAGCCGCTCGTCAATGAACACCTTTGCCCACGATGCACGCCAATACACACATCCAGCCAGCCAATAAACAACACACAGGGGGACAACAGAGCCGGCCGGTATGTTATATGTAATTAATATGTTTATATGTTGTAAATGTATGTCAATTATCGTTTTTTTTACCTTGTCTGCATCAATGTATTTGTTGTAGATGTCAATCCTGTTGTTTCTGTAGTTTTTGTATGTCCGTAGATAGTTTGTCCATAGTTTAAGTTGCTAGCCTGTGATATTAGGAATAAGTTTTTGTAAATTAATGTAGTTTTTTCTGTAGTTAATTGTATATTTTTCGTAGTTTCTAATTAGTTTTATTACCTACTTACTCTTCTTCCCAACCTATTTGCCATTCCCATAATTCCCCTTGACACGTGGTATTACCAAAAATGCCACGCAAATACCAGACTCTGACCGATAGCACACCAACAAGCCAATTCAAATTTAAAATGCATTTATCAATGCCGGTGTGTTATCGGTCGCAATTTCGGCAATTTATGCCCAGCCAATTCCTCACCCACCCACCCCCCCCCCCCCCCACCACCCCACAACATCAAATTCCACTAAATGCCAAATGAGGCTGTGCAGGATTAAAATATACACTGCCAACCATCGCCACTCTGCCAAACGGCCCAATAAAGCCATTACAACCGCCCACAAGATGCTATGCGGTCGACTCTTCGTAGCGTCTCGCGCCCGGATCGTAAGATCCGGAAGTTTAAAGTATCCGGGCGGTTATACGGGAGCAGGCAAATTTCCCCCTTCCCTTTCCATCCCATCCCCCGACAACAGAGCAGCCACTACACACAGCACAAACACAAGAACACTAGCCATTGACCAGCAACAACACGAAACAGACAGCCACTAAAACAAACGGCCATTCCAATTCTCCATTGCCTACTTATCGGTGCTGCTGCCCTCGGACCACTTTCATCTCACTCAATATTGGGGTGAGTGAAAGTGGAACCGGGGGTGAGAGCACCGGTAAATGACGATCGGCGATCGGGCCATTCGAGTGTGGGGGAGAGTGTGAGAGTTGGCGGACATGTGAGAGTTGCACCATGAACCTCGTCCGCCACTCTCATCTCGTCCGCCCGCTCGAGAGGTTGTGATCGTCGGACGTGCTATAACCGTTTCGTGTCGTTTTTCGTGTCGCCATCGCCATTTCCGTTGTCTTGCTGTTGTGCCCTGTACTCTTTTTTGTGGTGTCTGTCGTTGCGTGGTCTGGGTCAGATATCAACAAAGCCTGTTGGATACTTTAATGCAGAAGTTACCGTGGATAAGTTGCAGACCACACAGAAGTTTTTAGTAGTCCCCAGTAGCCAGATTGATTTCGACGCACTTTTGGGGCATGATTTCATTCAAAAGTTCCGTTTCGTCGCTGATATGCAAGGATACACGTTTTTGAAGCATGACGCAGATCCTGTGCCAACAGATGAGCATGCTCTTATATATAATGTAACTGAAGAGTCATCCTTTGTAGCTCCGCCGCAATATCGAAAAGACGTTGAACAGATGATAAGAAACAGTTACCAAATGCCCACAGAAGTTGCAAAGCAGTCTCCAATCCAACTGAAGATAGTTCCCGACGGAGTAATCAAGCCGTTTAATCACTCACCGAGTCGTTTATCAACAGACGAAGCCAGTGCCGTAAAGAAGCAAGTCGAAGAATGGATCGAGCAAGGAATCGTGCGCAAGTCGTCTTCAAATGTAGCGAGCAGAGTTGTCATCGTGAAGAAAAAAGATGGTACACTTAGAGTTTGCGTAGACTACAGGAAGTTAAACAGCATGGTATTGCTGGACTGCTTCATAGTCCCGATCATGGAGGAAGTCTTGGAAAAGCTGCAGTCGGCTAAGTGGTTTACCATAATGGACCTTGAAAACGGATTTTTCCATGTGCCTATGGAAGAGCAAAGCAAGTCGTATACGGCCTTCGTCACAAAGGAGGGATTATTCGAGTTGCGTTCATTCGGTTCGTAAGCTATATTTTTCAAGAATTAATCAACTCTGACATTATGCAGCTTTATATGGACGACATAATTGTTTACGCCGCGTCGCCCGAGGTATGCATGAGGAAGACGAAGTTGGTCCTGAAGACAGCTGCGCAGTTTGGCCTAAAGATCAAGTGGAAGAAATGTAGCTTCATGCAGCCACGCATTAGCTTTCTGGGCCATATCATTGAGGACGGGAGAATCTGGCCCGGCAAAAAGAAGACAGCAGCTGTCAGTCGGTTTGCTACGCCCAAAGACATTAAAGCAGTTCAAGCATTTCTGGGACTCACAGGCTTTTTCAGAAAGTTCATCCCTGGCTATGCACAAGTTGCCCGGCCGCTCACGAATCTACTCAGGAAGGAAGCAGTTTTCAACATTGGCGAAGCAGAGCAACAATCGCTACAAACCTTAAAGAATCTGCTTGTAATCGCACCTGTATTACATTTATACTCACGAGAGGCGCCAACGGAACTCCACACGGATGCATCCAAAGAAGGTTTCGGAGCAGTTCTGTTGCAGCAGTCTGATGGCAATTTCCACCCGATTTACTATTGGAGTAAAAAGACTACACAAGCTGAGTCCAAACGTCACAGTTACTATTTGGAGATCAAAGCTGCATACCTCGCACTCAAGAAGTTTCGTCACTACCTGTTGGGGATCAAATTTGATCTTGCCACTGACTGTGCGGCGTTTAAGCAGACAACAACGAAAGCAGATATACCCAGAGAAGTTTCCCAGTGGATTCTGTATATGGAGGACTTTACATTCAAAGCAGTACACCCCCCAGGGGACAGAATGAGACACGTGGACTTTCTCAGTCGTTTTCCGCAGACATGCATGTTCGTGACGACGGAGCTAACAGCTCGGATAAAGAAAGCACAGCAGGATGACGATTTCATCAAAGCCACAGTTGAGATCCTGAAGCAGCACCGATATCAAGACTACAAGCTTAAAGGAGGTCTTCTCTTCAAATCTGTAAATGGCAATGACGTATTGGTGGTTCCAAGGCTGATGGAAAGGGAAATCATTCAAGGATCGCATGAAGTTGGTCATTTCTCCACAGCGAAGACAATGCACTCAGTTCAGCAGCAATACTGGATTCCGCACCTTGAACGGAAAGTAAATAAGTTGATTACTAATTGTATCAGTTGTATAATTTTCAGCAAAAAGTTGGGCAAACAAGAAGGCTATCTTCATTGCATTGACAAGGGTGACACACCACTATACACGCTGCACGTTGATCATTTGGGACCAATGGATGCGACAGCCAAGCAATACAAGTACATTTTTGCTGTGGTAGATGCATTCTCCAAGTTTGTGTGGCTGTTCCCAACTAAGTCAACAGGTCACGAAGAAGTTGTGAAGAGGCTGAGCGATTGGTCATTTGTGTTTGGTTTTCCCAAGCGCATAGTCAGCGACAGAGGAGCAGCGTTTACATCCAACGCATTCAGCGAGTTTCTCAACGAGAACAAAGTCGAACATGTGTGTACAACGACAGGTGTGGCGAGAGGCAACGGTCAGATTGAGCGGGTGAACCGTTCAATTTTGGGTATCATCGCAAAGCTCTCAGCTCAGGAGTCAACGAAGTGGTACAAGCATGCGCCACAGGTCCAGACGGCGATTAATTCGCATGTTCATTCTACGTTGAAGTCGTCGCCATTCGAGGTCATGTTTGGGACAAAGATGCACAGACAAGCTGAAAGTCGACTATTGGAGGTGCTCAACGAGGAGTTGGTTACGCAGTTTAACAACGAGCGCCAAGAACTGCGTGACCAAGCGAAACAAAACATTGAGAAGGCGCAAGAGGTGTACAAGCGCTATTATGATAAAAAACGACGACCTGAGCACGGCTACAGACTAGGAGACATGGTCGCGATCAAGAGGACGCAGTTCGTCGCAGGACGCAAGTTGGCCAGCGAGTATCTATGCCCATATGAAGTCACCAAGGTAAAGCGGAACGGTCGCTACGACGGCAGAAAGGTTGCTCAAGTCGAGGGCCCAAATATCACAGCAACGAGCAGTGACAATATGAAGCTATGGCGTTTTGTCTCAGAGAACGATGATATATTATCATCTGGGACAGATGAAGATGAGCAGGAGGGCCGAATGTCAAGCAGTTAGCACTATCCCATCTAAATTAACATTTGAACTTAAGATACCATCGATAAGACCTAACCGATATAACCAGACTTAACCGATGTTTAAAAGACCTAACCGATAAGGGGTTATCGATACGGGAGTCGGTTGTTGGAAGTAGAAGCAGAAAGTTGAACAAAAAGTCGGAAGAACAGATTGCACATCTTAAATCATACACTTTGTACTCTTTTTCGAAAAACACTATTAATAAACGATACATTATTATTAATCTTACATGTATGTAGTAGTTTAAGTTGCTTGATGGCAACGAGTAACATTTATTTAATAAGTATGTTGGACTTAAAATTATAACAGCTCCAAGTTTTACAAGTATGTTTGTGAATAATTATATGCGTGTACGTCTGATGCGTGGCTGAACTGACAACTGACTATCTCTCTCTCTTGCTATCGGCTCTCTCAGAGCCGATTACTGCTCTATCCCGACGACACGACGAAAACACGACCGCTTCGTGTCTCTCTCTTTCCTTCGTTTCCTACATTCGGCTGTCCTGACGGACCATTCGCCTCGGATGGGTCTAGCCAAGGTTTCATATATTCTGAAACTGTAGAGGTCTTATAGGGACCCTCAGTATCCCCAATCTTCTCGACTTCGTACCTTCCATGATTCTTTACCCTAACCACCTTATACGGCCCTAGATACTTTCCTTTTAGCTTTAATCCAGTACCATACTGAGTACGCTTGATAGCTACTAGCTCATTAACCTCATACTGTCTATCTAGTTTCCTTTTTAAGTCAAAACTCTTCTTGTTTTCCTGCTGTAACCGTGCAATGTTTTCAACTACTTCCTTTCTAATTTTTTCGCGGTCCTTGTTCAACTCTTCGATAAGTGATTCTTCCAATATTTCTTTTATTTTTGGATCCATTCCTATACGCATGTCTAGCCCAGTCAATATCTTGAAAGGTGTTACCTTGGTACTTCGCGGCTCAACACTGTTGATCATTTGCTGTACTTTTCCTAGATGCTTATACCAACTACCGGAATTACCCTGACACAATTTCGACAACATAGGCACCACTATCTTGTGCATCCTTTCGACTTGACCATTCCCACGTGGAACGCCTGTGGCAATCATTAAATGCTGTATTTTCTCTCTCTCACAATATTCACGAAACAAATTGGACATAAACGCTGCACCCCTATCCGTCACTATTCTGTTCGGATTACCAAAACTAGTCCCCTGAATTTCCAAACACTTAACGACCTCTTCAACACCTGTACTACGTGTAGAATATAACCAAACAAACTTAGAAAATCCATCAACGACAACCAGTATATAATTGTACTGTTTTTTAGTCATTTCCATTGGTCCAACGTGATCAATGTGATACGTTTGTAACGGCCTATCACCCTTGTCTATTGGTTGCAAATAACCCTCACGTTTTCCTGTCTTTTCATTGACAATGATACACTCGACACAACTATTTATTACGCGCCATACTTTGTCTTTTAACTTCGGAATATAATACGACTTTTCAATGATATCTTGTGTCTTTTTAACTGAAAAATGTCCTTGCTTATGTGCTATTGATATAATCTCATTTTCCAACTGAGCTGGTACTACGATGAGCTCCTTATCCGGATCCTTAAACAAAATCTGATTCTGAATATAATAATCCTCATATTCCTTGTCCTCCACAATACTTTTAACGGCCTTAACCCAATTGTCGGTTAGCTGAGCTTCTTTCAAACGATGAGCTATACTTTCGGTCACCATAAAACAAGATACACGACTCAACGCGTCAACGTGCCTCATCTTCGTTCCTGAGCGATGTTCTATAACATAATTAAAATCTTGTAGGTACATGGCCCAACGTGCTACTCTCAAAGGAACGTCTTTCTTTTTGATCGTCATTGTAAATGCATTACAATCTGTGACAATTTTGAACTTTATACCCAAAACGTATACACGCCATTTAGCTAAAGCTTCGATAATTGCCAGAACCTCAAGGTCATAAGCAGGATATTTCTCTTCACATGGCTTAGTCCTACGGCTCATATATTGAACTGGATGGAATTAGCTGTCCACCAAACTCTTTTGCAGTAACACGGCTCCATACCCCCATTTTGATGCATCAGTATGGATTTCTGTCTCCAACTTCGGGTTGTACATTTCTAAAACAGGTCTACTAATCAATGCTACCTTTAGTTGTTCAAACGCAACCTGATGTATCTCCTTAAATTCAAATTTAACATCCTTCCGCAGCAGATCTGTCAATGGTTTTGCAATAACAGCATAACCCTCAATAAACTTTCGGAAATAAGAAGTCAATCCTATGAAACGCTGCACTGTTTTTTTATCAACTGGCACTGGGAACTTTTCGACTGCCCTCGTCTTCTCATCACTTGGTCTTATCGTGTTCTTTTCTATTATATACCCCAGAAAATTAACCTTTTGTCGTAACAGCTGACACTTTCTCCAATTTATACGTAGCCCATTCATTTCCGCTATCTTCAGTACTTTTCTCAACTTTAACAAACCCTCTTCTATATCTTGACTACAAATAATAACGTCATCCATATAGACTGCTGCTTCATTATTCTTTACCAAATCTCTCAACACAGCCATTATAAATCTGGTAAACACCGCTGGAGAATTTGAAATTCCAAATGGTACATATAAAAATTCGAACTGACCATTCTGAGTCACAAAAGACGTATATTTTTGAGACTTTGCACCCTGCAGTTTCTCCAACACTGTATCCATATGTGACATTGGAAAGTTATCGCGAACTATTTTCTCATTCAGCTTTCGGTAATCACAGCATAGTCTCTTGCTACCGTTCTTTTTCTGTACTAACACTACTGGTGATGCATACTCCGATGTACTTGGCTTTATAATCTTCTGAGCCAGCCACTCTTCCACTTGCTTGTCCACGATTTCCTGTTCACACAACGGTAATCGTCTCGGATGCTGGAAAACTGGTATCTCATCCACTAACACAATTTTCATTTTTATCGGCGCATCTACATTTCTCTGAGGTTGGTACTTTCCTACCATACCCCTAACCTCTCTAGCATGTACTTCACTGAGATGACCAACATCAATTGAAAACTCCTTCTCAACTTCGTCAATACTTGACATGCAAATGCCTTTATATTCATTAAACAATTCCACGCATGAGGACGATGCTACCTGATCAAGTTTCTTATCTTTATCCTCGCCACAAACTCTACGAACAAATCTTGTTCCTGTCTTAGAAACTTGCATGTCCACATGATCCAGAATAGTCCTTCCTAAAATGGCTTCAAAACCAATATCCTCGTCTGGAATGACATGAAATTCTACCTCCATTCCAATCTCATCGATTTTCACTGGTATCGAAAAGCTACCAAAAGTTACAACTTGACTATCTCCAATACCTGTTAAACATTTCTCCTGGCCGATCAGTTCAAGATTTCCAAATTTCAAAAATACCCTCCTGCGAATTAAACACAAATCTGCTCCAGTATCAATCAAACCTTGGAATACCAAATTCGCGTACTTAATATCCTTTAATTCCAAACCTGATGGAGTGAAAATACCTGACGGCTTATTGACGACTTTCTTATCTCGAATAATGTTCGTATTCGATCTCTTTTCTTGTCTGGTTTCGACCTTGACATTACAGCTTGCAGCACGGTGTCCTGGTTGGCCACATTTGAAACAACAAAAATCATTTTTGGGACAATCTTTCCTCAAATGCGATTTGTCTCCACACTTAAAACATTTCCTAAAATTCTCTGCCATCGACCCTTTCACCGAACTCTCACTTTTATTACTCAGCGGCCAATTCTTACTCATCGGCTTGGATCCGCCTCTAGCTTTCTTGTAAACATCGATCTGAAATTTAAGCTCCTTTAAGTTTCTAGCTTGGTACGGCATTGCCTTACTTGCCCTAGCGTCTGGTATACCATCCACAAAATATTCGATTAAACTCTCATCATCTAGTTTAATTGGCTTGGCTATCTCCAATAACGCATACAAAAACTCATGCAACGACTCTCCTTTTTTCTGCTGGCGCTTTTGCAACATTCTATGTACTTCTACGGACGACAGTTTAACACTAAACTCATCCAACAGAGCTGCCTTCAACGAATTCCAGTTACGAATATCACGCAAACTCCGAACGAAAGATTTTGCTGCACCAACTAACAACTGCTTGGCATAAATGAATAATTGTAATTGACTCCATTGAACAGTAGCTGCGCATTCTTCTAATTCCTCTATCCATTGATTGATGTCGGGGTTATTAGAACCAGAAAATTGTGACACACTACCTTCCACGTCTTTTAGCGTAAATCAAGATTTATACTCTGCCTGTCGCGTACCTGGTTGAACTGCTACGGTATCATCCACTGCTGTTACTACTGTAGCAAGGTAATAATTAGTGAGGCATTCAACTAGTATTTAAAATAGCATACAGCGCGCATTGGTATTTACCGCACCATCGATACACTCGGTGGGAAATACCAATAGTGAGTTATCGGATAAGAAACATGGAGAAGAGAGTGAGAGCACTTTGTAAATGGCGATTGTGAGAGACGGACGCGCAGCTAATAAAAAAGAGTTACATTAAATCACCGGGTTTGTGTTTTTATACCTTTCCAGTTCCCTCACGCACCGATATTGGTCACTACAATTCCCGGATTAGACGGCCTACAATTTCAGAAGTGGGATACGATCAATCGCCGCCAGTGAAAAATAGCGAAAATTTTTATCATCTCGTCCGTCGAAGACGCCATCGCTGAAAAAAAAACATGTCGGACTTGGTCGGCGCGGAGGAGTTCTCGGCCGCCCGGCTGCGCGAATGGCTGGAGTCCCTCAATCTACCAAAAGGTGGAAGCAAAGCTGCCATGGCAGCGAGACTTAACGAAATACCAGTAGAGCTGCGGGGACAGGGACCACCGGCAGCCGAAACATGCGAGAACGAGAGGGAAGATGAGGCGGCCGCAGATCAAGACTCGACGAAGAGCGAACGCAAAGAGAAGAACGAAAAAGCACCGCAAGCGCCTGGGCACAACAACAACCATGGCGAATATCGAGCAGAGGTTGAAATGTTAAAACTGCAAATCGTGCTGCTGAAGCTGCAGAGCGAGAGGGAGAAGGAAGGGAGAGGAGAGAACACAACACCAGCCGCCAGCAATGACGCTGGCGTCATGTTGCTAAATGCCGCCAAAGACATGTTGCCAACATATCATGGCAACATTTCTGGAAACAACGATGACGTCACAACTTGGATCGCGCAGTTTAAGGCCGTCGCAAAAGTGAACAAACTGAAGGATGAGAAGCTACTAATGCTGCTAATGTCGAAGCTTAAGGACAAAGCATTGGTGTGGCTGCATTCGAGTCCGGAGCACATGTCGCTGCCAATCGATCAATTGTTGAACGTCATGGAAGACACTTTCCATCCCAAGGAAAGCAAACTGTTGCTCCGTCGCAAGTTCGAGTCCCGTTCATGGGCACGTGGCGAGGAGTTCTCGATGTACTTCAACGCCAAAGTGTCGCTGGCATCCCGCATAGTCATTGACGACGAGGAGTTTATTGACGGAGTCATCGAAGGTATCCCAGATGTAGGCCTGCGTAGGCAAGCCCACATGCAGTGCTTTGGCGCTCCATATCAACTACTCAAGGCGTTCGAGAAGATCATGCTGCCAAAGAAGTACGGTTCAACTGAAGGGGCAAACACTGGAGCCTCGCCAACACCCATTCGCTGCTACAACTGCAACTCTTTGGGCCACGTGGCAGGGGAGTGCCGCAAGCCCAAGCGCGAAAGAGGAGCGTGCTACGGATGCGGCAGCATGAGTCACCAGGTGACTCAAGGTACAAGGTACATAACGATTATATATACAAATTTAATATATACATTAGCAATTACAATAACAAATGCTTGTCCTTAAATTGCCTCATCGACTCAGGGAGCCCAATAAGTTTTATGAAGTTATCGTGTCTAGAGCACCAGTCGGAAAATAACCTAAATAAAGTGGAAGAGCGCTCACGATTAAGTTCGAACGAAATCAAAGAAGATGATTTAAGTTTATATAAGTTTAACAAAGACAAGAAAAACAGAGAAATTGAATTTATTTTGAATAAAAATGCGGATTACGCTTATGTTGGACTAAATAATAGCAAACTTAACATCTTTGGTAAAATACCCAGTTTTGTAATTATTAACAAAAATCGAATCAACTTTGAATTACTAGTAGTGGCAGACGAGTCGATGGGCTATGAGGCTGTGTTAGGTAGGGATTTTATGAATTTATGCAAATTTAAAATTGTAAGTGACATTTGCAAGGAGAAGGAGAGTGAGACAAAAAACGAGTGTGAAATAAAAAATGAGTGTTTAGAAAAAAATGAGTGTTTAGAAGAAAATGAGTGTTTAGGAGAAAATGAGTGTTTAGAAAAAAATGAGTGGAAAATAGAGAATGAGTGTTTAGGAGAATATGAATGTGAAGTTAAAGATGAGGGTGATAAAGAGAATAAGCATGAAGTAGAAAGTGGAGGCAAGGTAGAAAATGAGTGTTCTGCAATGGTTGAGTGTCTGGAAGACAGCGATACCTGCGAGAGCGTAAAAACCAATTTCAACGAACTACCAAGCCAGTATCCAGACAAAGAAAACGACTGGGAGTTGAAAGTAGGGACAGATTGTAGCCAAGAACTCGCAGGACGACTTAAATACATGTTTAGGACAGCGTATGTAAACGCAGAAAGACCAAACTTACCACAAACCAAGTGGGAAATGAAGTTGAATTTCGAACACGAAAAACCGTTTCATTGCCCACCTAGAAGACTGTCGTATAGCGAAAAAGCCCAAGTACAGAAAATGATAGACGAATACACAGAAAAAGGTTACATCAGAACCAGTGAGTCAGAATACGTTTCGCCTATAGTACTGGTAAAAAAGAATTCGGGAGAGTTGAGACTGTGCGTCGATTATCGCACACTTAATAAAGGTATGATAAAGGACAATTACCCAACACCTCTGATAGACGACCTACTAGATAAACTGTCAGGGAAAAGACTTTTCACCAAGTTAGACCTGAAGAATGGATACTTCCACGTATTTATGCATAAAGATTCAGTTAAATACACATCGTTCACGACCCCCATGGGACAATACGAATGGTTGAGGATGCCGTTCGGGTTACGAAATGCATCGGCGGTGTTTCAAAGATTCACAAACAACATTTTTGCAGATATGGTAAAGGAAGACAAAGTTATAATATACATGGACGATATTATGGTAGCAACAAAAGATAGTGATAGTCACATGGAAATTTTACAAGAAGTGATGAGACGATTGGTAGAGAATAAACTTGAATTAAGGATTGATAAATGCGAATTCTTACAGTCAGAAGTTAAGTACCTGGGCTATTCCATATCGGGTAACGGAATTAAACCAGATACGAAGGGATTACAGGCAGTAAAAGGGTTCCCAGTCCCCACGAAAACGAACGAAGTGCAGAGTTTCTTAGGGTTATGTTCTTACTTTAGACGGTTCGTAAAAGATTTTTCTACGAAAGCTAAGCCCCTTTATGATTTGGTCAAAAAAGACAGGAAGTTTGAATTCGGTATCGTAGAACTAGAATGTTTCGAACAACTCAAAAGTAATTTGTTGGAAGCACCGATCTTGGCACTTTACAATCCCAGAGATCCGACAGAAGTACATTGCGATGCAAGTTCGTTAGGTTTCGGGTCAATTCTAATGCAGAAGAAGGGTGATGGCAGAATGCACCCGGTGTTTTATTTCTCCAAGCGGACAACAATTACCGAAGCAAAATACCACAGCTTTGAACTGGAGACACTAGCGATAATTTATGCACTACAACGGTTTAGAGTATACGTGCAAGGCATACCCTTCAAAATAGTGACAGACTGCAACGCGCTAACTATGACTCTAAACAAGAAAGAACTCAATCCACGCATTGCCCGCTGGGCGTTAGAGTTACAAAATTATGACTACAAGTTAGAACACAGGTCAGGAAGTAGAATGCAACACGTAGATGCGCTAAGCAGAGCCGTTCAGATACTCACGGTAGACACAAACACCTTTGAAGAAAATTTAATTATATGCCAAAACAGAGATAACAAACTGATGGAGCTGAGAGAAACGTTACAGAAATCAGAACACAAACATTATGAGATGAGAAACGGAATAATATACAGGAAAAAAGATAACAATACTATCCTATTCTGCGTACCCGAGGAAATGGAAGGCCACGTACTCTATAAGTACCACGATGAACTAGGGCACGTCGGTATAGACAAGATGACCGACGCTATATCGAAAAGCTACTGGATCTCAAACGTAAGGTATAAAGCCAAGCGACACATTGAAAACTGTCTAAAATGCATAGCGTACTCAGCAAAACACGGAAAAGAGGAAGGGTTTTTACACAACATACCAAAAGGGTCAGGACCATTCGAGGTAGTACATATCGACCATTTCGGGCCAGTCGACAAAGGCAGGGCCAACAAACATGTTTTAGTAGTAATAGACGCGTTCACCAAATTCGTAAGACTTTATACGACCAAAACCACTAGCACAAAGGAAGCAGTAATTGCAATGAAAGATTATTTCCGAGCTTACAGTAGACCCAGATGCATTGTGTCAGACAGAGGAAGCTGTTTCACGTCAAAAGAGTTTGAAGAATTCTTAGAACAGAGCAATGTTAAACACGTAAAGATAGCAACAGGGTCGCCACAGGCCAACGGGCAGGTAGAAAGGGTGAACAGAAGTTTGGGACCCATGATTGCAAAGCTTGTTGACCCGGAAAAAGGATTACATTGGGATATGGTAGTGGAAACAGTAGAACACGCGATGAACAACACAATTCAAAGAACAATTAATGAACACCCGAGCAGAATGTTGTTTGGGGTCGTACAAAAAGGAAAGGTTTCAGATTTACTAAAAGATCATCTAGACGAACTAACCGAACAGCGGGCAACAAGGGATATAGAAAAGATTAGAGCAGTAGCAGGCACTCATCAGGAAAAAATACAGTCTTATAACAAACAAGCAACAAATTCAAAGCGAAGGGAGCCACACGTGTACGTAGATAATGATCTAGTTATGGTGAGAAATTTCGACACTCATACAGGGGTGTCTAAAAAGCTTATCCCGAAGTTCAAAGGACCTTATAAGATATCAAAGGTGTTAAAAAATGATAGGTATTTGCTAGAAGATGTAGAGGGGTTTCAACAATCAAGGATCCCGTATAAAGGAGTTTGGGCGGTGGCAAATATGAAGCCGTGGATTGAAAATGGTAATAATGCAAATGTCACAGGGAATCAAAATGAAGAAAATGATTGTAACACGTAAACTTAGAATATTAAGAGTAAACCACACCCAACTGTAATAAATCAACCTATCTAGAAACTAAATTAAATGTAAGGAGTTCAGGAGCACTCCGGTCAGGATGGCCGAATTGTAGCAAGGTAATAATTAGTGAGGCATTCAACTAGTATTTAAAATAGCATACAGCGCGCATTGGTATTTACCGCACCATCGATACACTCGGTGGGAAATACCAATAGTGAGTTATCGGATAAGAAACATGGAGAAGAGAGTGAGAGCACTTTGTAAATGGCGATTGTGAGAGACGGACGCGCAGCTAATAAAAAAGAGTTACATTAAATCACCGGGTTTGTGTTTTTATACCTATACAGTTCACTCACGCACCGATATTGGTCACTACAATTCCCGGATTAGACGGCCTACACTACGGACTCATTCTCTGACTCTTCTTCATCCTCAACTGGAAAGCCGTGATGTATTAATAGTCTATCTTGCAAATCGCGCTTTCGTCCCGTCGTCTGCAACGCAAGCTCTCTTAACTTCTCTCGCAAATCTGCGACTCTCAGTGTCATTATCTCTTCAACTTGCATCGTGACGATTTAAATACAAAATAATTGATATTAGCTTATATCTAAGAAAATGTAATTAAATCAACTTAAACAACCTTATTACTGCTGGCCTGTTAACAATTTTCCAGTTAACATCGACTTCGAAAACGCCTTTAAAGTCGTCACTGTTAACGATCGCTTCTCTGTTAACGCTCACCTTACTATGGGTTTACCCTTGTTAACTCTCGCTTCTGCGCAGAACTTTCCAGACTCCAAATTTGACGCACACACACCACCACATCCAGATCTCGCTTGCCTGTCGATGTCGCTGTTGCCGTCCTCTCTTTGTTGCCTTGCCTTGCTCTCGCCGTTCGCCGATAACTCGTTGTCGCTTCCCGAATCGTCGCTGCTTCTGCTGTTACAAAATGAACTGCTGCTTGTCTTTTCTTGTAGTTGTAGTCTCCGTCCGACGCAGTGCAACACAACAACAATCAATGTTCTTTGATTCTTGCTGTTTGCTGCCGTCGTTTTGTCGCTTCTGCTTCCTTTGGAACGAACGCACTCAGATTGTCGTCTCTGTGCCGCTTGTCTCCTTGTAGCTCTAGCCTCTCAGACGCAATGCACAACAACAACAACGAAGGTTTTGATTCTTGCTGTGTTTGCTGCCGTCTGCCGTCGTTTTGTCGCTTCTGCTCTCTTTGGAACGAACGCGCTCAGATTGTCGTCTCTGTGCCGCTTGTCTCCTTGTAGCTCTAGCCTCTCAGACGCAATGCACAACAACAACAACGAAGGTTTTGATTCTTGCTGTGTTTGCTGCCGTCTGCCGTAGTTTTGTCGCTTCTGCTCTCTTTGGAACGAACGCGCTCAGATTGTCGTCTCTGTGCCGCTTGTCTCCTTGTAGCTCTAGCCTCGTGTTCGCCAAAATTTCCAAATACACGCACAAATCTCACTTGCAAATGTTGTTGTCTTGGGCTTATTTTCGGACGAGCCCCCAATTTGTAGTAGTTTAAGTTGCTTGATGGCAACGAGTAACATTTATTTAATAAGTATGTTGGACTTAAAATTATAACAGCTCCAAGTTTTACAAGTATGTTTGTGAATAATTATATGCGTGTACGTCTGATGCGTGGCTGAACTGACAACTGACTATCTCTCTCTCTTGCTATCGGCTCTCTCAGAGCTGATTACTGCTCTATCCCGACGACACGACGAAAACACGACCGCTTCGTGTCTCTCTCTTTCCTTCGTTTCCTACATGTATTTGTTGTAGATGTCAATCCTGTTGTTTTCTGTAGTTTTTGCATGTCCGTAGATAGTTTGTCCATAGTTTTAGTTACTTGCCTGTGATATTAGGAATAAGTTTTTGTAAATTAATGTAGTTTTTCTGTAGTTAATTGTATATTTTTCGTAGTTTTCTGATTGGTTTTATTACCTTCTTATTCTTCTTCCCAACCTATTTGCCATTCCCATAACTCCCCTTGACACGTGGTATTACCAAAAATACCACGCAAATACTAGACTCTGACCGATAACACACCAAAAAGCCAATACAAATTCAAATTGCATTTCTCAATGCCAGTGTGTTATCGGTCGCAAATTCGGCAACTACGCCCAGCCATTTCCTCCCCACCCCCATTTCCTCCCCTACCCACTTCAAAGCAACTAAAGACCAAATGCGGTTGAGCAGGAACAAAATGAACACTGCCAATCTACGCCACTCTGCCAAATGCCCCAACAAAGCCATTTCAACCGCCCACATGATGCTATGCGGTCGACTCTTCGGAGCGTCACGCGCCCGGATCGTAAGATCCGGAAGTTGAAAGTATCCGGGTGGTTATACGGGAGCAGGCAAATTTCCCCCTTTCCTTTCCATCCCATCCCCCAACAACAGAGCAGCCAATACACAGAGCCAAAGAACATAAGACACTAGCCATTAACCAACGACAACACAGACAGCCACTATAACAAACGGCCATTCCAATTCTCCATTGCCTACTTATCGGTGCTGCTGCCCTCGGACTACTTTCATCTCACTCAATATTGGGGTGAGTGAAAGTGGAACCGGCGATCGGGTCTCCCGAGTGGGGGGGGGGGGGGAGAGTGTGAGAGTTGGTGGACATGTGAGAGTTCCACCATGAACCTCGTCCGCCACTCTCATCTCGTCCACCCGCTCGAGAGGTCGCGATCGTCGGACGTGCTATAACCGTTTCGTGCCGTTTCGTGTCGCATTTTCGTTGTTCTTTGCCGTGTCGCCATTGACGTTTTTCTGTGTTGCCCTGTTCTTTTGTGGTGTCTGTCGTGTGCCGTGCCGTGCCGTGCCGCCCTTCCTCCACCACACCCATTACTATCCTTGACAAACTTTTGTTCCCGTGCACATCACAAACCAAAAAAGAGAAGACTAGTGAAGAGGGCAGTTAGGGCTACAAGATACACAAGAAACGACAATATCAGAAGTGTATACAATATCAAAACTGTCCAGGAGGTTTACGAGAAAGCTAGCGGCCGTCTCGCTAACTCACTCGTGGATCACTCAAACTCCGAAGTGGCCAGACTGCTGATCAACCCCCATGTCCCTAATAGATTGAAATCTAGCCGCCACAGATATGACAATCAACTCCGGAAGTTTATCCTCCCGCGTAGTAATGGACAACGTCAGGAACAACAAATCCAGATCTGGATCAGACTCGATACTATTCCGAAGCTGAGCGCAAAGTTATAGTAGAGAAGTATGTACCCATCCTGAGGAAAGAACTTCCTACTCTGCTGAGGTTAGAAAATGAAGAACAGGAAAGACTGGAAAAGGCTAAAATGGACAATAGAGAGGCCGAACGGAAGAAAAAACCATACAAACACCCGGACAGATTCTGCGAACTACAAATAAACGTGTACAGAAAAATGTATGCTCAAGGGAAATACACTAGGGAAACAATACTTGAAAGAATCAGGGGCCAACCATTGGGTATACAAAGAATTATAGGATGAAGAGGAAGGCGTCTTCCAGCCGAATGGTTAAGACTTGGTCCAATGGCACAGCGAAAATGGACACATTATCACCAAATCCAGAAAATATAAGCCTACAAAGAAAACTTATTAAAAGCAGCCAAAACATAACTTAAACCGCTTACCAAATCACCTCCAAGCAAACCAATCAAAACCTGCAAATAAAATACAATCAAAATTAGCCAAAACAGAAATAAACTCGCTCACCAAATTCAACGCACACCTGCAAATAAACCAATTGAACCTGCAAATAAAATACAATTAAAATCAGTCAAAACACAAATGAATTTACTTTCCACGCTAGCTTCCAAACAAACCAATCAAAACCTGCAAATGGAATACAATCAAAATCAGCCAAAACAGAAATAGACTCGCTTGCCAAACACAACGAAAACCTCCAAATAAACCAATTGAACCTGTAAATAGAATACATTCAATAATCAGTCAAAACACAAATTAATTCACTTACTACGCTACCTTCCAAACAAACCAATCAAAACCTGCAAATAAAATACAATCAAAATCAGCCAAAACAGAAATAAACTGACTTACCCAATTCAACACAAACCTCTAAACAAATTAATTTAGCCTTCAAATAAAATGTAGCTAAAATTAACCAAAGGAAAAGCACAAATAGACTTACTTACCAAACTCAACGCAAACCTCCCAATGGACCAATCGAACCTGTAAATAGAAAATAATTAAAATCAGTCAAAACAAAGGTTAAAAATCCAATAAATATAACAACACAAATTACCTAACTGGATTCCTGACACTTGATCGCCAAACCTACAAAACACAAACCTGAAAATAAAATAATATTAAAATCAGCCAGGAGTTTCATATCATTCACAGAAAGAAGCATATGCCTCGCCGTTTTTCTTAGAGTGGCATCGGCTGGATTCGGCCAGGAAGGGAGGGACGAGACGATGCCGCGCTTGCGTTGCCGATGCTTGGAGGTCTCCCTGTCGTCCATGCCTCCGTTTCGCACCGGATGAGGGGTCCAGGAGCAGCGTCACAAAATTTTTATGCCTAAGTCAGAAAAAAGAAAACACAAGCCGATCTTAACTTAACTTTTGTTTACAAGAGCAATTATCGATAACTGTCTAGTATTTTTCTGTCTGTTATTATCAATGTTACCGTAAAGTAAAAAAAAAAAATACCTAAATGTTAATAAAATTGTAATGTTTCCATAAATAATGTTATATGTTGCACCTAGTAATAAGAACATTAATAAAGTACGCTTCAGGGTCACACTAAGTGCCCTGAGCAAGTTTACAAATAAAAAAATCACATCCCCAATGTTGGACAGGCAGATGTGCATCAGCGGGATGCCGACGATGGCATAGAAATCGTTGTCACCTTTCCCCAGTCGGATTTTAAGGTCTTTTAAGGCTTTATTTAGCTGTCACAAAGTTGAAAAGAGTAAACGTGTACATTTCCAAGTGCTGGAAACAAAAGTTTCACACCATATTTTGGGTGGCATCATTTTTACGCGCTAAAAAGTGAATTTTGAGTTTTGTGCTGTAAAATGGACACATCGAACAACGTACGCCTGCAACTTCAGCAGCAGCAGGCACGCAAATCGAATCAAAACATTCAGGTCTATGTACGCGTTAGGTGAGTGCCCAATCTACGGGTAGTAGATCGCCCAATAAGTACGATTTCCATCCCTGCAGGCCGCTGAATGCACGCGAGCGATGCATACGCTCCGCAGAGGTTGTGGATGTGCTCAATCCACGCGAGATCCTCACACGCCACACCCTCGACTCGAAGTTGACGAAGAAGTTTACGTTTGATCGGAGCTTCGGCCCCGCGTCCAAGCAATGCGATGTCTATGCGGTGGTGGTGTCGCCCCTGATCGAAGAGGTGCTAAGCGGCTACAATTGTACGGTGTTCGCGTACGGACAGACGGCTACTGGCAAGACGCACACGATGGTGGGGAATGAGACCGCGGAGTTGAAGTCCTCTTGGGAAGATGTGAGTAGAGGGGAACCAGTTTTCTAATTCCTAGAATCGGACGGCGGTTCAAACGTTAATTGCTGCTCTACCTGCTTTTTGTCTGTGGCTTTTGGCCCTTTTGTAGGACTCTGATGTGGGCATCATACCGCGTGCCTTGAGTCTCCTTTTCGACGAACTCCGCATGATGGAAGTTGAGATTACGATGCGCATCTCCTACCTGGAGCTGTACAACGAGGAGCTGTGCGACCTCCTCTCCACCGATGACTCCACAAAGATACGCATCTTCGACGACAGCACAAAGAAGGGTTCGGTGATCATCCAGGGCCTCGAGGAGATCACTGTCCAGAGCAAGGACGATGTCTACAAGCTCCTGGAGAAGGGCAAGGAGCGACGCAAGACCGCGACCACCCTGATGAACGCGCAGTCCTCGCGCAGCCACACCGTCTTCTCCATAGTGGTGCACATTCGTGAGAACGGCATCGATGGCGAGGATATGCTGAAGATCGGAAAACTCAATCTGGTGGATCTGGCGGGCAGCGAGAACTTCTCCAAGGCGGGCAACGAGAAGGGGATACGCGTGCGCGAGACGGTCAAAATCAACCAGAGCCTCCTGACGCTGGGCCGTGTGATTACCGCTCTGGTGGATCGGGCCCCCATGTCCCGTACCGCGAATCGAAGCTGACGCGTCTGCTGCAGGAGTCGCTGGGCGGCCGGACAAAGACCTCGATCATTGCCACCATCTCGCCAGGGCACAAGGACATTGACGAGACACTCAGCACGCTGGAGTACGCGCATCGGGCGAAGAATATCCAGAATAAGCCAGAAGTCAATCAGAAGCTAACCAAGAAAACGGTCCTCAAGGAGTACACCGAGGAGATTGACAAACTGAAGCGAGATCTCCTCGCAGCGCGAGACAAGAATGGCATCTATCTGGCGGAGGAGACCTACGGGGAGATGACCATGAAAATGGACTCGCAGAATCGAGAGCTCAACGAGAAGATGTTGCTGCTGAAGGCCCTCAAAGATGAGCTGCTGTCGAAGGAGAAGACCTTCAACGAGGTGAGCCTGAGTCTCGTGGAGAAGACCCAGGAGCTGGAGAAAACGGAGCAGCACCTAACCGACACCAAGGGGAGTCTACTGCTGACAAAGAAGGTCCTCACGAAGACCAAGCGCCGCTACAAGGAGAAGAAACAGCTGGTGGCCTCGCACATGAAAACGGAGGAGACGCTCACGACGCAGGCGCACAAAATCCTGACCGTGGCAGATCTGGCCACCAATGAAACGGAGCAGCTTTATGGCACCATCGAACGGCGAAGGGACACCGATGAACAGATACGCAGTGCCAGCGAGTAGTTCAAGGATCGCATGCAGGACAATCTGGAGGTGATTGGCGGCAGCCTGAGTCTCTATTTGGAGCAGCAGGCGGCCTCCAAGCAGCATCTGAGCCAGGAATTGGGTGAGCCACGACCAAAAGCTCTCCCTGTGCCAGTTTTCACCTTATTTCTGTTCTATTCTGTTCAGTACCCGTCTGTCCGTACGCGAACACCGTACAATTGTAGCCGCTTAGCACCTCTTCGATCAGGGGCGACACCACCACCGCATAGACATCGCATTGCTTGGACGCGGGGCCGAAGCTCCGATCAAACGTAAACTTCTTCGTCAACTTCGAGTCGAGGGTGTGGCGTGTGAGGATCTCGCGTGGATTGAGCACATCCACAACCTCTGCGGAGCGTATGCATCGCTCGCGTGCATTCAGCGGCCTGCAGGGATGGAAATCGTACTTATTGGGCGATCTACTACCCGTAGATTGGGCACTCACCTAACGCGTACATAGACCTGAATGTTTTGATTCGATTTGCGTGCCTGCTGCTGCTGAAGTTGCAGGCGTACGTTGTTCGATGTGTCCATTTTACAGCACAAAACTCAAAATTCACTTTTTAGCGCGTAAAAATGATGCCACCCAAAATATGGTGTGAAACTTTTGTTTCCAGCCCTTGGAAATGTACACGTTTACTCTTTTCAACTTTGTGACAGCTAAATAAAGCCTTAAAAGACCTTAAAATCCGACTGGGGCAAGGTGACAACGATTTCTATGCCATCGTCGGCATCCCGCTGATGCTCATCTGCCTGTCCAACATTGGGGATGTGATGGCCACGTCATTCCGGTGAGCCTCTGCGCGCTGACATCTCCACAGCTGCGTGACTCCGCCGCTAATGACTCCACTCCACACCACTTCTCTCTTTCATAGCTTTCTCTACTGGCGCATCTGCTGCTATGTGTGCACGCGGACGGCCAAGCGGCCGAGGAATGCCCGCTCCAGGCAGCGGTCGGTGAGGGGACAGCGGTATGCCTGCTCCCAGCCGCCACCCTCGTTCCGGCGATCCATGAAGATGACACAGCGATCGGGCAATGACTCCGGGTTCGGTCCCTCCATGGGGCATGCCCATTCCGATCCGGAGCTGCGCATCATGGGGCGGGGCGTCGGCGGCGGCTACGATGGTAGGGAGTTTGGCCACCGCAGCAGTGGAGGACGCAATCGCCGCCAGCAGCAGATTGCGGCACAGCCTCGCCAGCAGCGGCACAACATCTACGGGGTGTAGCAGCAGGGAATGCTGAGTTTTTGTCGCGCCATCTAGTGCTCAGAGTGGCAGGCGAACGACAGGTCAAGGGAAAACCAAAAAGACGGTAACAGGTCAAAACGTCAGGCTATCTCTGTTGAAAATGCATCCAGGGACCTGTTAGAGGATTTGCCGCCAGAACGTTGGCGTCCCTATCGGCTATTCCCTCGTGAAAGTCCATTGAGTCGGTTGCGTATCGGTCCGACGAAAAGGAAAAACCAAGAATTTAGTGAAGAGAAAAACTCTAGGGAATCTAAATATCTAAATCCAAGATTCGACTGCGAGATTCTTGGTTGAAGGCTAGTGGGCTTTTCAGTCGTCAGAAGCCGTATAGCGCTGAGTCCGGTTGGGGTAAGTGCTGCGGGAAGAGAAGAGAAGGGCTAAAGGAGAATAAAGGGTTGTCCCATTTGTAGTCTTGGCGCTTAGTAAATCGAGTTAAGCAGTGCGGATTCGATCGTCCAAGGAAGCCAGCCAGCAAACAACGGCAGCCGCACGCCTAACAAAGTGGCGTTTAAACCTTTGGGATTGTCAGGAAAGCGCTCAGCCATCGGAGAAGCGAGCGTGGAAGCAGAGGGAGAAGACATTTGAGGAGCGCTCGGTCCCCCCAAGCGGCTAGCTTCCCGAGGCGTTGGCGTCGGCACTTTAGTAGTCGAGCGCGACGCGGCAGATAAAGAGGGCCCGTCCCTTGGTCGCGAGCAGATCGGCGGAGAGAAAGTGTCGATCTAGCACCGTCGGAGATTGGCCGTTTGGCCTTTTCTTTGCTTTCGCGTACCTTTCACCTGCAGAAGCAGGGGAAAAGAATTTGTGCTGTTCCCTTTCGCCCAGGAGGTGGAAAGGAAACATAGATAACAGTCGGGAGAAAGAGAATAGAAAAAAAAAGAGGAAGCAACGGATTGACGGAGTAATTGTATTCGTGTTTGTAAATGTGTAATTAATTATGATTTCTGTGCGGAGTTAATTAGGAGAGAGTTAGATTTGATTCCGGTAGTGGCTTCTCGTGAAGACATGTTTACATTCTATCAGTCTGGCAGCCCTATTTTGACATTCGCAACAATTGACGTACATTTATACAAACAGGTGGTCACAAAGAGATGAGTATTCGACAAATTGCAACATTAATGACATTTATAGACTAATTTAATTCCATTTATTTTCTATTTCAGGTACTGGAGGATCATCGTCGTCGTCTGGAGCAGTGTGGATGGCACAGGGCGCATCCGCCTCAGCGCTATATGTGCACGTGTGTGTGATGCAGCAGATCACGCATCTGCGGCATCAGAATTGGCAGAGGCTGGATCCAGGAGTTGGCGTGAATGGTGATGGTGATGGTGTTTGGCGAGCGACTCTGGTCCGGCCGCCCACGTTGCTTCTACCTGGAGATCTGGGGATTGGCACTGGTCCGGCCAATCAGGGTGCGTTGACCAGTGGAAATGGCCGCAAATGAGTGCGGATTGGCTGCATCCGAGTGGCTGCTGGTCCGGCCACCCAGGATGCACTGTCGATGTAGATGGAGATGGAGCGCTGGCCAGAGTCGTCTGTATTGGCTGGCCTCGTCGTTGGATTGCTGCTGCTGTTTTGTGATGATGATGGCGTGACGTCACGGCCATCGGTTGACGGCAGCGTAATCAGAGGGGCGTCCAAATTGGGCCCAACTTGCAACACAATGTTGCGGTTGGTGGCGAGGCAGGTACTGGAGAGGCTGATCTGTGAGTGTACTGTCAGGTAAGTGTGATTAGTAGAAGTATTGGCTATTTTGTGTTGATGCGTGAATTGAATTGATGTTTTTCTTCTTTTAGCGGCAGCCTGTGGACTGGATGTTGTTGGCGACGGCGATAGGGCCTTCAAATTTCGCCCATTTGGCAGAAAGTGGATTGTGAACTTGGTGTGGCAACTGCTGGAGAGTCAGCTCTATCGGAGGCGTGGCAGGTACGTATGTTTTGTGTGTGTTTGGACCATTTTGTGTTGAAGTGTGTATTGATGTTTTTCTCCTTTTAGCGGCAGCCTGTGGACTGGATGTTGTTGGCGACGGCGATAGGGCCTTCAAATTTCGCCCATTTGGCAGGAATTGGATGGTGAATTTGGTGTGGCAACTGCTGGAGCGGCAGCTCTATCGGAGGCGTGGCAGGTACGTATGTTTTGTGTGTGTTTGGACCATTTTGTGTTGAAGTGTGTATTGATGTTTTTCTCCTTTTAGCGGCAGCCTGTGGACTGGATGTTGTTGGCGACGGCGATAGGGCCTTCAAATTTCGCCCATTTGGCAGGAATTGGATGCTGAATTTGGTGTGGCAACTGCTGGAGAGGCAGCTCTATCGGAGGCGTGGCAGGTACGTATGTTTTGTGTGTGTTTGTACCATTTTGTGTTGATGTGTGTATTGACGTCATTTTTGGTTTGTTTACAGTGGCTGCTCTAGACCTGTGCGGTGGATTGTCAGGAGCGTCGTCAATAAACCCTAAAATGTCGTCCAATTGGCATCAAATGTGTGGTGTTGATGACGGGGCAGCTGCTGGAGGGGCAGATCTGTCGGAGGCGTGGCAGGTACGTGTGATTATTGTGAGTTTTGTCCATATTTTGTTGGTATGCGAATTGACGTCATTTTGTTTTATATCAGTGGTTGCTCTGGACCTGGGCGGTGAATTGTCAGGAGAGTCGTCAATATATTCTAAGAATGTCGTCAAATTAGCAGCAAAAGTTTGGTCTATTTGTCGTAGCATCTGCTGGTGGGGCAGCTCTGTCGATGGCGTGTCAGGTGAGTATGTATTGGTAATTTTTCGTGGTTATGCTTAATGTTTTCCATCTGTTTTTAGTGGCTGCCTCAGGACCGACTTTTGGGCTCATCAAAAGACGTCAGAGTAGAAGCTACCGTAGGCGTCCATGATCTCCTCCGCTATCTCGTCGTCAAATGAATCGTGGTCCGTCCACATGTCGTCGCCATCGTCGCTGAGTGCTTCGCAGTCCATATCAGAGTCCTCCGATACGGCTGCGGCGTCAGGTTGTGTATTGGCGGCGGGTCTTGGATGTGTTGGTGCTGCTGCTGGTGTCTGTGTTGGAGGATTGGCCACTGCTGAGCCACTGCCCTTTGCTTCAGTCAGGCTTGTAATTAGTGTGGTAAGTTCTTGCAGTCTTTTCTCTAAATTTTCAATTTTAACGGCGTACTCTTTTAGCATTTCCACACACTTGCCATCGCATTGGACGGCTGGCTGCTGCTGATGCTGGGGATTTCTCGGTGTCTGGAAACGTTTTGGAGTTGGCTGCACCCGTTGATCGCGCTGGCATTGGCGCCCCTTGCTGGGAATGATGGCCGCGATGCTGGTGCTGCTGCTGGTGCTGCCGACCCAAATTGTGTCCGCGCTGCTGCTGTTTTTGTTGCTGCAGCTGCTCATCCCTTAGCTTCTGCTGGATCTTGGCCAAATGGTTTTCGGCCGGATTGGCTTGCGCACCTCGGCTATACAAGGGCCTGCGGGTGTTGGGCGTTGCTGCTGCAGCTGGTGTTAGTGTTGGTGCTGCTGGTTTGGCCCCCTGTCGGCCGCTTGAATGCTGCTGTTGCTGTTGGGGTTGGTGTTGTGGCCGCTTCTTTTGAGATGGCTGCTGCTGATTGGGGGCGTGGATATGGGGCTGCTGTTGCTGGGAAGGACGACGACTACAGGCAACAGCACCTACACACCCGCCGCCATCACAACCAGCAGCCAATACAGAAACAACAGTAGCCATATCGGACACTGAGCCGGATATGGACATGGACGACGACAGCCAATGGACCGACGAAGAGCCTTACGATGACCTACGTAGGTTCCGAAATGGACAATCCAGTGGCGACTTCGAAAGCGACGGATTATACGGCGTCTACTTATTGCGCCAAATAGCAGAAAATTAATGCCAATAAAACCTAAAAATAGACAAAAATTAAACACAATTGTAGTGTATTGACACTCAGACTTAAGCACGCGTTGTCTTCAAGATTCTCTTTTTTTCTATATCCCTTGGATGGTGTGACCGTATATAGATATTAATATAATACCTAACACGCCTCTCCTTAGATGTTTAATATACATGTCATTTACAAATCTATTTTCTTATAACAATTTGATTTGTGTACTTAATCTAATTAGCGTATATAAAATTTATGTGATTTCGTATTTTTCTTTCTTCTTAATCTGTTTAGTATTTGTTTCAGTGTTTAATTTGTACATAATTTGATTTCATAATTCCTTTCTTTATATTATTTTATTGTTAAATACGCTTTACTACCTTCCCTGCCTCACGTGGTCTCAACTCTCTCCTGGTGGGTGTTGGTTGAGAAACTATTTGTTCATTGTTGGTTTTGGAATTGTCATCTACTGAACAATTGTTTTCGACATCAGGTGTTTTCGCATTAGGCGATGTATGATTGTTAGTGCTTTGGTTTCTAATTTGATCCAGGTGACGTTTTATTTCTCTGTTATTGTTCGCCAAAATACAACAATACGAACGCGGGCCCAGTTGTTGTTTTACAGTTGCCTGAGTCCAGCTTGCTTTGTTAGGATTTTTGTAGTCCCTAACCATAAGTTTTTGACCCTTTAAAAATTCTGTGCTTCGTCTACCTTTGTGATTTACAACACACTCAGTCTGTTTTTTATTTATTATGCTTTCGACCGTAGGTGGTTTTAACAACGAAAATCTTGTTTTTAGTGTACGACCAAAAAATAATTTAGCAGTAGATTCGCCCGTAGTACAATGAATCGTATTTCGGTAATCGATCAAAAATCTATTTAAAATTGTATTAAAATCTTGTCTTTCATTAGCCTTTATGTTTGCATATAGTGATTTCTTAACAGTCTTTACAAAATTTTCTGCTTGACCATTAGTCGCTGGATGTCCTGGAGCAGTAAAAATGTGATTAACACCATTGTTTTTCATAAACGTTTTAAAATCATCAGAAGTAAACTGTCGTCCATTGTCACTAACTAACACGTCTGGTAAACCATATCGACAAAATACTTCTCTAAGCTTGTTGATAGTAAACAATGAAGTTATTTCCTTCGTTTTGAATACTTCTGCCCATTTTGTATAAGAATCTATAATAACCAATAAATGAAAACCTCTAATTGGTCCTGCAAAGTCTATGTGTACTCGACTCCAAGCCTTTCCTGTGGATTTCCACGGTATTAACAGACTCTTTTCTGGACTTGATTGTAGTTCCTGACAAGGAATACAATCTCGAATTAATTTCTCAATTTCAGAATCCATGCAAGGCCACCACACATAAGAACGTGCTAACATTTTGGTTTTTACTATTCCCAAATGCGATGCATGAAATTCTGCTAAAATAGCTTGTCTCAGTTTGGTTGGAATTACTACTCTGTGTCCCCATAAGATACAATCATATTCCACTGAAAGTTCATTTGTTTTAGAGATGTAGGCAGAAAACTCGCTGCCTTTTAATCTTGTCTTCGAACCAGTGTTAATTGCCTCACAAACTTTTGATAATATTGGGTCACGTCGTGTTTCACGAGCTATTTCTTTGAAGCTAATTTTGAACACCTTTTCGGACTGTATAAAATGTATGTAATTATAGTCTTCGTTTGGTACAGCCGTTTCCCATTGAGGCATTCTTGAGAGTCCATCTGCTATATTTAAGGTCCCCTTTATGTGTTCAACTGTATATTGAAAACCTGACAAAGTCAGTGCCCATCTTTGCATTCGTGCAGAGGCCATCAATGGAAGTCCTTTCAGGTCTCCAAATATGCTTAGTAATGGTTTGTGATCTGTTCGAAGGATGAACTTGTTTCCTAAAAGATACTGTCTTAATTTACTCACACAGAACACTATAGCCAGGGCCTCTTTCTCGATTGTACTGTAATTATGCTCGCTTTTGGATAATGCTCTTGATACAAATGCTATTGGTTTGATATCTTCATTGCATTTATGTGATAAAACACCTGAAACTGCATGACTGCTAGCATCAGTCGTTAATACTAACGGTTGATCTGGGTTGTAGTGAACTAAAACTTGTTCAGAAGTTACTTCTTTCTTTACCTCTTCATATGCACTCTGACATTCGCGTGTCCAATTAAATTTTGTATTTTTCTTTAATAATGCATATAAAGGACTCATTATCTGAGCGAAATTATTGATAAACTTTGAATAATAATTTACCATGCCTATGAAAGCTCTAAGCTGTGATACGTTTTCCGGAGCCGGTGCAAACAATACACTCGCAACTCTATCATTGTTTTTGCTCAGTCCTATCCTGTCAATTGAAAATCCTAGGTAACAAATTTTGGATTTAAAGAACTCACATTTCTTGTCATTTAATTTAAGTCCAACTGATTTCAGTTTTCTAAGTACAGCTTTTAGGTTTGAAATATGTTCTTGAAGATCTCGTCCTGTAACTGTTATGTCATCTTGATAAACCACAACTCCTCGCATACCCTGAAACAACCCTTCCATTGTTTTTTGAAAAATAGCTGCTGCAGTTTTTATACCAAATGGTAAGCGTTTAACTTTCAATAGTCCAATATGTGTGCTCCAAGTACACAAATTTTGAGATTGCTCATCTAAATTTAGCTGATTGTAAGCATTTGACAGGTCAAGTTTTGAATACAGTGTACCCCCTTCAAGCGCTGCAAAAATGTCGTCTATTCGAGGTAGTGGATACTTTACGTCGACTAAAGACCGGTTTAATGTAACCTTATAGTCACCACAAATTCGTATGTCACCGTTTGGTTTTAAAATCGGTACCAAAGGTGTTGCCCATTCAGAACTAACAACTTGCTCTAAAATTCCATCATCTATGAATTTTCGTAACTGCACTTCAATCTTTTCTTTCCATGCTAATGGTACTGACCTAGGCTTGAAAAATATTGGTTTTGCATCTTCTTTTAATAGTAACGATATCGTATTCGTAGTATATGAACCTAAACGAGGCTCAAAAACTTCAGCAAACTCCGATTTAATCTGTTCTGTAATTACAGAATTTGGTTCATTTACGTACACATTGTTCACCTGCATTAACTCAAAATTAAAAGCTCTCAAAAATGTTCTACCTAGCAAAGGTGGACTCACTGCATTGGTTATAACAACAACAATTTGTTTTTTTAGACCTCGATATTCGATCGTTGCATCGTACTCACCAATAACTTTGATTGAATCTCCATTGTAATCTACATATGGAACTAGACATTTTCTAAGTGGTCTGCTGGTATTTAAGCTTTCGTAAAATGTTTTTGGAACCAATGTGCACGGTGCACCAGTGTCGCAAGCAATTTTCGTTATGTTTCCATCAATTTTTACAGGTAAATAATATACTCCACTAGTTGAGGTTGTATCAACGCTATAGATAGAAAAGTTATAATTATCATTATCAAAATTATTATCAGAATAGGTGTCATGTTTTGTTTGAGATACATAATTTACGGATTTTTTTGATTTATTTTTACAAATGCTCGCCAAGTGACCTATTTTTCCACAGCTGTGACATTTGCATGCCTTATACTTGCAATTGTTTGAGTTATGATTTCGCCAGCCACAGTGTGTGCATGGCTGCTGCTTCTTTTCTCTGCCAGCGTCGCAGTCGTTTTCGCCGTCGCCGTCACCGTCGCTTCTGCCGCCTCTGTAACTCACGTTTCGGTTGCCCTTGAAATGACTTCTGCCGTTGCTCTTTGCTTGATCTCTGTTCTCGCCTCTTTGCCTCTGCCATTGACTAGTCCCGTTCTTTTGATGCATGTAGTTGACGTTGTGTTCTGTCTTCCTTGTGCTGATCTTCGTCTCCATGATCATCGCCTTCTTGAGTGCATCAGCCAGAGTTAGATTTTCGTCTTCTTCACATATTCTTTCATATATAGGGTTGGGAAGGCTCATCACAAATTGGTTTAATACAAACGCTTCCAGATTTGAGCCAAATTTGCATTCCAATGCCAATTGTTTAACTCGAGCATACCACTCCGCTACAGTCTCATCTTCACTTTTTGTGGACATGTGAAATTTTTTTCTTTCTCTGAATATGAGTGTAGGTGGTGTGTAGTGTGTTTTTAAAATTTCACATAATTCTTTGTATGCTTTTGATACGGGTGATACCGGATTGCACAAACTATGTAGTACAGTGTAAGCCGCTGTACCGATCGACTTCAACAAAACTGCCTTTTTTGTGTTTTCCTCTTTCACATTCAATTCGCACAAATGTATGTCGAATTTTTCCTTCCAAATGCAGAACGTTTCTTGGTGTGGCGAAAACTCAGCAATTGTTGCCATTTGATAGAATGTTGGTGCTTCATTTTTCGTCATGTTGCTATTCATATATTATATGCACTTTTAACATGTGTATGGATATTAATACATTTTATTTTATCCTCGTCGCCAGTTATGTAGTGTATTGACACTCAGACTTAAGCACGCGTTGTCTTCAAGATTCTCTTTTTTTCTATATCCCTTGGATGGTGTGACCGTATATAGATATTAATATAATACCTAACAACAATTAACAACAATCTTCAAATGACCAACAAACATACTCACCTGCTATTAAACCGACAGATCTGCCCCTCCAGCAGCTGCCTCGCCACTCCTGCAACTCTCTCGAGGCATAATGGGCGAAATTTGGAGGCCTCATCAGCAGCACTACCACCGTCAACTCCAACAAAAGTCCAGAGGCCAGCCACTAAAACACAAAGAAAAACAGTCAATTCACGCCAACACGAAAAACTGCCAAAACACACAAACACCACACTTACCTGCCAATCACCAGACAGAGCTGACCAACAAGAAGCTGCCTCGCCACCAACATTGACAGTTTCCTGCCAAATGGGCGGAAAAGGAGGCCCCTTTTGATGACGCTGCCACCGACCATCACAATGACGTCACGCCACTCCAAACAGACAGCAGCCATTCCAACGACGACGCAGATGCTGGCGCCTGTTGCCGCTCCACTGGGTCACACCCGTCTCTCATGCCAATTATGTGAGGGCGGGATGGCCTGGTGTTGAGCCGCCGGACTTCAGCAAATCCTGCAAAAGGAAGAAGAAAAAGGAGAATCATGAACGAGGCTGCCAATAAAAAACACAAATACTCACCTGCAAACGTCTCCTATGCCAACACAAACCAGACAAGCCAGCAACAACATCCAAATCGACGACAGGCACCTGCAAATAAACACAAATTAAAAATCAAACGCCAAAACAAACACCTCCTCAACTGGGTGGCCGGACCAGTAGCCACTCAAAATTACACCAACAATCCGAAGACGAACGTGGCCGAGGAGGCCAGCCAATACTACTGACAACGCATCCTGGGTGGCCGGACCAGCAGCCACTCGGATGCGGCCAACAATTAAAATCGACAACGTATCCTGGTGGCCGGACCAGTTCGCCACTTGGATGCGGCCAATAACACAAATCGTTGGCATCACATTTCGATGTCAACGCCAGCACAACGACAATGCAGTTGGGTGGCCGGACCAGTGCCACTCGAGTGCAGCAGCCAACACCAACCAACGACAGATGCAACGTGGGCGGCCGGACCAGAGCCGCTCGCCAATGAACACCTTAGCCCACGATGCACGCCATCTCCAAGTCCAGCCATCGCCACTAAAGATCTCAGGTGGTGCCACTAATCCTGCACAGGGGACAACGGAGCCGGCCGGTATGCGGCGCAATGTTCTGCATTGCGTTTTCCATGCCGGCCGGTGCTTTGTTGTAGTTGTCCTCCTGTTAAAAATAAATGATATTTAAGTATGTTTATTGTTGTGTAAATGTATTGTAATTATTGTTTGTTTTACCTTGTATATATCTCTGTAGTTTTGTAGTCCTTATTTGTAGTAATTGTAGATAGATTGTCCTTAGCTGTAATGTAATTTAATTAATTTCAGTTATTTATTTTAGCATAATTACCTTTCTTTCTTCTTCTTCCTTCCCAACTATCACCCATTCCCCAATACCTGACAAGTGGCAAGGCCATTAATGACCCAAAAAATACCACGCAAATTAGGAAAATACCGCGCCGATAACACACCAAAAAGCCAATTCAAATTGCATTTCTCAATGCTAGTGTGTTATCGGTCGCCAACTTCGGCAATTACGCCCAGCCATTTCCCTTTTCACCCCCACCCACCCCAACCCATAGCAGTTGAGCAGGATCAAAATCCACACTGCCAACCCTCGCCACTCAGCCAAATGCCCCAACAATGCCAATACAATCGCCCACATGATGCTATGCGGTCGACTCTTCGGAGCGTCTCGCGCCCGGATCGTAAGATCCGGAAGTTGAAAGTATCCGGGCGGTTATACGGGAGCAGGAAAACTTTCCCCTTCCCATCCCATCCCCCGACAACAGAGCAGCCAATACACACAGCACAAACATAAGACACAGGCCACTAACCAACATCAACACGAAACACACAGCCACTAAAGCAAACAGCCATTAACATTTTCATTGCCTACTTATCGGTGCTGCTGCCCTCGGACTACTTTCATCTCACTCAATATTGGGGTGAGTGAAAGTGGAACCGGGGGTGAGAGCACCGGTAAATGACGATCGGCGATCGGGTCTCTCGAGTGTGGGGGAGAGTGTGGGAGTTGGTGGACAAATGAGTGTTCACCATGAACCTCGTCCGCCACTCTCATCTCGTCCGCCCGCTCGAGAGGTTGTGATCGTCGGACGTTTTTGAAAGCCGTGTCGTGTCGTTTTTCGTGTCGCCATCGCCATTTCCGTTGTCTTGCTGCTGTGCCCTGTACTCTCTTTTTTGTGGTGTCTGTCGTGTGCCGTGCCGTGCCGTGCCCCCGCTGACATGACAAAAAGTCCCTTCCTCCCCACCACCGCCACCACTGCTACTACCGACAAGCTTTCTGCTCCCCAATAAAAAAAAACAATAATTGTTAAACACAAACCTAACGAGAGTGTGGTGTTGATGACGGGGCAGCTGCTGGAGGGGCAGATCTGTCGGAGGCGTGGCAGGTACGTGTGATTATTTTGAGTTTTGTCCATATTTTGTTGGTATGCGAATTGACGTCATTTTGTTTTATTTCAGTGGCTGCTCTGGACCTGTGCTGTGAATTGTCAGGAGAGTCGTCAATATATTCCAAGAATGTCGTCAAATTAGCAGCAAAGGTTTGGTCTATTTGTTGTGGCATCTGCTGGTGGGGCAGCTCTGCCGATGGCGTGTAAGGTGAGTACGTATTGGTAATTTTTCATTTTTCGTGGTTATGTGAGTTAATGGCTTCCATCTGTTTTTAGAGGCTGCCTCAGGACCGACTTTTGGGCTCATCAAAAGACGTCAGAGTAGTAGCTATCGTAGGCGTCTATGATCTCCGCTATCTCGTCGTCAAATGAATCGTCGTCCGTCCACAGGTCGTCGCCATCGTCGCTGAGTGCTTCGCAGTCCATATCAGAGTCCTCCGATACGGCTGCGGCGTCAGGTTGTGTAGGTGTTGGTGCTGCTGCTGGTGTCTGTGTTGGAGGATTGGCCACTGCTGAGCCACTGCCCTTTGCTTCCGTCAGGTTTGTAATTAATGTGGTAAGTTCTTGCAGTCTTTTCTCTAAGTTTTCAATTTTGACGGCGTACTCTTTCAGGATTTCCACACACTTGCCATCGCATTGGATGGCTGGCTGCTGCTGATGCTGGGGATTTCTCGGTGTCTGGAAACGTTTTGGAGTTGGCTGCACCCGTTGATCGCGCTGGTATTGGCGCCCCTTGGCCTGTGGCTGGGAATGATGGCCGCGATGCTGGTGCTGCTGCTGGTGCTGCCGACCCAAATTGTGTCCGCGCTGCTGCTGTTTTTGTTTTTGTTGCTGCTGCTGCTCATCACTTAGCTTCTGCTGGATCCTGGCCAAATGGTTTTCGGCCGGATTGGCTTGCGCACCTCGGCTGTACAAGGGCCTGCGGGTGTTGGGCGTTGCTGCTGCAGCTGGTGTTGGTGCTGCTGGTTTGGCCCCCTGTCTGCCGCTTGAATGCTGCTGTTGCTGTTGGTGTTGTGGCCGCTTCTTTTGAGATGACTGCTGCTGCTTGGGGGCGTGGATATGGGGCTGCTGTTGCTGGGAAGGACGACGACTGCTCTTCGTCTGTTGCCGTTCTGCCGCGCGTGGCTGCTGCTGCTGCTCAGCATTCCCAGACCGCAACACACTGCTGTAGGAAGGCCTGCCATTGCCTCTGGTGCCTGTGTTTGCTGACTGCTGTTGTTGTTGCTGGGATTGGCGACTCGGCTGCTGAGTTTGTGGACGTTGTTGGTCAGTTGGCTGCTGTGGCTGCTGGCGTTGCTGTTGATACTGCTGCCTCTGCTGCTCACCGATGAGACTATTTGCCCTTAGCTGGCTACGAGCCTTTTTGTAGGCGGCACATCCCTTGTAGCAGCTCACGTGCTTGCCGCTACAATTGGCGCATTTAGGATCCTCCTGCCTGGGTTTCCTGCATGCTGTTGAGGGGTGATCTCCTGCGCATTTCATGCACTTGAATGGCCGTCTGCAATAGTTTTTTGTGTGGCCAAACTCCTGGCACCGATGGCACTGAGCTGGGTCGCGTGGCTTGGCTTGTCTCACTACCGAGACGCATTGGTTGGCCAGTTGTTTAATGGCAAGTATTGCCTCATGGCCGCCATCCGCCTTGGGCTGAATTTCAACCTCAAATATGTTTAGAGGCCTCCCATTAAAACGGTGCTTTAATCCTCGGATAAACCGGGCAGTAAATCCCAGCCGTTCCAGCTCCTCAGTAATCCAGCTTCTTGGCGTAGTGTGGTGTAAATGCCGCACTATTACACGGTAGCCCCTGTCGCTGCGCGGCTGGTGTGTAAGGAGTTGGGTGCTATCTTCAGCAAGGGCGTTCTGTATGGCGTTGTATGTTGCCATGTCTTCGCACTGGACTCTGAGTCCACTGTTGGCCATGGATTTCGTCGTAAATTTCCCCAAATTTGGATTGATGGTCAATTTATTTATGAGGGGTACAATTGCAGGCACCAGGGGCAGGAAGAGTGTAGGGACCTTGGTACTACGTATTGGCGGTTGGACGGGCGTTAAATTTACATTAATGGCTGGCTGATGTTGCGGCTGATGGTTGTCCGTCTCCATCTGTTGACGTTCAGACTCCATCCTTTGTGGCTCCCTATGTTGTTGGACCTCACACTGTTTATTTGGCGGTGTGCATATTTGACCAATCGTCGGCGTCTCTTGCTCTGACTCTATCTGTCGGGTCTCATGATGCAGTCTTTTGGCAAATTGGCGAGTAAAAATAGGCGTGTCCAGTGTCGGGCAGGTAAAGTCGTCATTATCTGAATCCGTTTCGATCGCCGCGCATCTTCGTTTGAGCGGGGAGGGAACCGAATTTGTAGTCAAGTTGGCCTTTGCTATAGGGGTAAGGGGCAGGGGCGAGGGCATCTCATTGTCCAATAGCGGGGGCACGCTATTTAGCCATTCTTTTACCAGCTTTATTCTGGTATTAGGCCTTGTCAGTGCATTATGCTCGTCCGCCTGAGTCAAAGTAGGCAGAATGAATGAATCTGATCTCTCAGCTTTATTTTACGTGGCGGTTCCTCAGGGAGGGATTTCAACCACGGCGTCTAATGTTTATTTGTTTATATACATACATATATCACGCCATCACGCACCACCGCTACATACGCCGGAACCTGGTACGATGCGCTAGTTAGCGCCCCTAAAAAGAAGCTATAGCTATGTACATAGCGACTCTTCCGGTACCAATTGAAAGTATCCTGGTCGGGCATACAATCCCCCTTGCTGAGGGGCGAGGTGTATCTAACACGTCTTCCGATCTATGGGTCTCGGCACCCGGTTGAGAGCGCAACTCCACGAGGAGCCTAGCGGCTCTCCCCGCGTAACGTTTGGGTATCAACCACAGCCACCACGATACTCCCACTAGGGGGCCGACCTTAATGTGCAGCCTTGGAACTGCACAACCCGTGGTACCGATCTTAAGGACTCAGCTCGATCCTCCCTTTTAGCCCTGACCGGCCTGGATAGGGAATCCACCCAGCCCGTGCGCCGCTTGCGCGTTCAGCAGCTGCTGTCGCCTGGAGAACGCCAGTCCGGCGAACCCGTCGAGAGTCCGCATTCTCTCCTGAGAAGCCGTCACATCGGAGAAGGTCCAGTCGCCATCCGTGTACTGCACTCCAAGTCCATCGAGGTCTCGCAAGTCTGCATAGAGGGGACAAGCACATAGGAAGTGCTGACAATCCTCGCGTTCTGCGCCGCATAGACATGCTGGCGTGTCGCTAAGGCTTCTTCCATGCAGAAATGCATTGAGCGATCCGTGGCCCGTCAGCAGGAACCCAGCGCGCAGCGTGAAGCCAAACCTTCGTTCGCTGTAGACGAAGCCTGCGTTCGGGATGAAGCGGTGCGTCACCCGACCTGGGGAGTCACCATCATCCCATCTGCGTTGCCACTCGCACAACAGGCCTTCGTCTAGTCGCGCCATCTTCTGCTTCCAGCTAAGATTTGCCAAATCTTCGCCGTACAGCCAATCGCTCTCCTCCAGCGGGTAGTCACGCTTTATTTTGAAGCTGATTGCCAGGCGTCTGGCAACCAGATCAAACGGGGGGCTCCAGCTAGTACTTGCAGCGACATGATGGACACTGTTCGGCATACCGGTAGGCATCCAATCAGGATGATCCTTTGGCACGCAAGCAGATGCCTCCTGGCAACCACTTGCGTCTTCGTCACGACAGACCAAACCGAGGCACCAAATAGTGCGCAGGGCACCATGAGTCCTGCATATATTGTCCGCTTTGCGCGGGGACTGAGTCCCCAGTCAACCCGCAGTACGCGCGACAATGCCCCTACGACTCCGGTCAGCTTATCACGCAAGCCCGTGATGTGCGGGAGAAAACTCAACCGCTCGCCGACCGTGATGCCCAGGTACCGATACTTGCGCTTATATGGCAGGCTTGCTCCAGCAAACCGTACCACTGGCGGCCGTCTAAGTATGCCTTTGAGCAGCATGATCGCCGTCTTGCTAGTTGAAACGGCAACGCCGACTTCAACTCCCCAAGCGCCTACGATGGACATTAACTCACCTCCTTTTTGTTCGAGCTCTGATCGGGCATTCCCTTCGATGAGGAGGAGCAAGTCGTCAGCATACGCGCTGAGCGCACCAAGGGGCTCTAAGCGCTGGAGCAACACGTCCATTAAGATGTTCCATATAAATGGACCACTTATGGACCCCTGCGGGCAACCTCGTGTCACCGGAACAGTGGCTACTCCATGCCTACTGACGATGCTCGCACTCCGGCCGGAGAGGAAACTTCGCCACAAGCTTGCTTCTCGGCATCCCAGCTCAAGGAGGCGGCGTAGTGCAGCATTCCACTCGACGTTGTCGAAGGCTCCCTTGAAGTCCATGAAGACTCCGAGCACGTATTTCGACCGGCTGGCCGAAACAGTACTCACGACGTGTTTCCAAGCATCCTCCACACAACGTCCTTGGCGAAAGCCAAATTGCCATCTGCAGCAATCCGGAATGGTGTCCTTCAGACGGTTCACCATGATGCCCTCAAGCACTTTGCCCAGCACTGGCAACAGACAGATACCCCGATATGAGGTAGGATCGGTCCGGTCCTTATCGGGTCCCTTCAGAAGTGGAACCACCCTAGGATGCTTCCATTCCGTTGGGAAATACCCTGTCTCCAGGCAGCGGGAATACATCGCTGTCATGTGCTGAGGGATGGCACGCCACAATGCCTTGCAAATGGCACCAGTGATGCCGTCCATGCCGGGAGAGCGTCTGCTCTTCAACCTGGCGACGCATGCATCAACCTCGAAAGCTTCGAGGGCCGGTGGAGCCTCGATCGGGATGGCAATGTGTGCATTCGACTCCGCAACAGGAAAGAAGTTGCGAAGGAGCACACCCGCACAGTCGCGCCATGTTGCGACCAGCCTACCATCCGTTCGAAGGCATCCAATCTCCGTGCTCTTTTTGCGGCCTCGGCAAATCCTGTAGACGTGCCCCCATGGATCATCTCTGTTCTCTCCCACGAAGCGTCGCCAGTTGTCTTCCTTCGATCTCAGGATGAGCTTCTTGTACTGCGCTGAGGAGATCCTCAACGCGAGCACAAGTTCCTCTGCTGCGTCGGTCTCGTGCCGACGAGCGTCCTGGAGCCTTCGCCTCAGTCTCCTGACCTCTCGGCGTTTGGAGTGTAGTTCGGCAGTCCACCAAACTACTTTTCTCGCGGCTCTCGGTGTGCTGCGTCCCCACACTCTGTCGCACACACTGTGCACTACAGAGCGCAGTGCAGACACTTGGTTGTCCAACGGCGATTCGGCGGTGTCTTCCGGTAATTCGGCTGTCTCCCTTACCACTTCCTCCTCGAACAATCGCCAGCGCGCATTGGAAAGCTTCCAGGACGGCACAGGAGCAATGGGCTCAACTGCGTCGCTCGGGCCAGTCGTCACCACAACATGGATCATGTTGTGATCGCTGGTGTCCCATTCCTTCACTTCCAAATCGTATGTGGCCCACATAGTCGCAGCTTGGTTGACGATTGTCACATCGATATCGCTTTGGCCTCTACGGTTATCGAATGTAAACACCCGACTGGCTTCATTGAGCACGCCGGCTCTCATCTCGGTTATCCACTCAGACAGCAGCTCACCCCGTGCATAGTTAGCTTGCCCCCGATTATGTCCGGAGAGCTTGCTAAACCACGCTGGGGATACTGCGTTCGCGTCGAGCCCAAAGATGACAGGAGTGCGGCTGCCCAGCAGCAGCACCGCATCTAAGTAGCTGAGGTACGGCGCCAAGTCGGTGTCGAATTGGCAGTACACGGAGCATAGGAAGATTGAGCCGAATCTTCCCGTAACTCTGACGCATACTCCAAAATCCGTGGTAAGGGTCTCCATTGGCATGCAGATGGCGTCCGGTTCGTCGACGATGATAGCAGCTTTTCCTCGGCGGTCCTGGAATACTCGCATTCCAGAAGGAAGGCCGGTAATCCGCCCTGCTCCATCGACGTACGGCTCCTGGACCAGTGCGAGCTGACGGCCAGAGCTGCGCATGATGGCTCCGAGTTCCATCACAGCCGCTCGGCCACGGCCACAATTAGCTTGGATGAAGCTAAACATTAATGTCTAGCTTGCACCCTCGCCAGTACCGCTGCGTAGATCGGGCACGCCGCTGACAGCATGGAATGTGCTGCAGGGTACCCCTTGAAGCGGCAGTTGCGGCAGTCCACGGGGTTGGGACACAGTGCAACGTGGTGGCCGTTCTGTCCACACCGGTGGCACACGTTCTCCTTTAGGCGACATTGCGACACCTTGTGGTCAAAGCCTGCACATCTATGGCAGGGTATGTTCGGACCAAGGAGCGGCAGCGGCATCTAAACCACTTTATGTACACGCATTCGTGCAACGCCTCCTGTGCCTTCGCGTCGACCTCTAGCGTCACGTTGATCGTGGCGCCGTCGGTGACCGACCAGGGTTTACTGCCCAGGTGAACCGACTTTATAACTCCGCGGCAGTCATGGTCTCCTCCAGGTTCTTCGCGAAGAGCTCCTCCATGAACTCTTCAGGTGTGATCGACGTGTCCACGTCATACACCACGACCTGAGGCTTGGTCTCCGTCCTCTTCTTGACCACCAGTCCTGCTTCGGTGAATTTGCTGCTGGCCACTACCTTCCTCAGTTCGCTCACTGAAGGGGTGCGAATAATCGCTCCTCCGCTCTTCAGCTCGCGAACCTCGTGGACGCGGACTCCAAGTGCCGGCACCACGGTCTTCTTTACTCGCTCCAGAAGCTCCTTGCTGGTCTCCTCCGGTTTCTTGCTCCTTATTAGAGCAGACCAGGTATCCCTAGGCCTTGGGATCGGTGCAGCGACGGCGCTCGGTGCGGGCAGGCCTGGGAAGGCTGTCGCATACGCAGCGGTTGTGACGGCGGTGGTGCCCGTGTGGGCAGCAGCAGCGGGTCTCGGTGGAGGCGGCATCCTTGCCCTCTCCTCCAGGCGCACCTTTTCTCCAGCCAGGGCCATGACCAACTCGTCGTACCGGTTGGTAGCGACGAGGATTCCCATGGAAGCCTCTGGCGGCATCAGCTCCTTCAGCACAGCCTCGTTCACCGCCATCCGGATCGCAGACATTTCCGTTCCCGACAATGCCAGTTGCCGGGCATGTGGCAGCGGCAGCGGTGGTGGCAGCGGTGGCGGCAGCGGCGGTGGCGGCAGCGGTGGTGGCAGCGATGGTAGCAGCGGCGGCAGAGGTACTGGCAGCGGTGGTGGCAGCGGCAGCGGCGGCGCCAGAGGTGCCTGGAGCCTCCTCAAAGGGGAGCGATGGTGGCGGCGATCTCTCGGCAGGGATCGGCAGCTCTCCGGCTATCCCAATCCCAAGCCCGATCTTTTTGGCTCCCTTTTTGGCGGCTGAGGACTTCGGCCGACTCCGCCAGGTCGTCGCCATCGTCGCTGAGTGCTTCGCAGTCCATATCAGAGTCCTCCGATACGGCTGCGGCGTCAGGTTGTGTAGGTGTTGGTGCTGCTGCTGGTGTCTGTGTTGGAGGATTGGCCACTGCTGAGCCACTGCCCTTTGCTTCCGTCAGGTTTGTAATTAATGTGGTAAGTTCTTGCAGTCTTTTCTCTAAGTTTTCAATTTTGACGGCGTACTCTTTCAGGATTTCCACACACTTGCCATCGCATTGGATGGCTGGCTGCTGCTGATGCTGGGGATTTCTCGGTGTCTGGAAACGTTTTGGAGTTGGCTGCACCCGTTGATCGCGCTGGCATTGGCGCCCCTTGGCCTGTGGCTGGGAATGATGGCCGCGATGCTGGTGCTGCTGCTGGTGCTGCCGACCCAAATTGTGTCCGCGCTGCTGCTGTTTTTGTTTTTGTTGCTGCTGCTGCTCATCACTTAGCTTCTGCTGGATCCTGGCCAAATGGTTTTCGGCCGGATTGGCTTGCGCACCTCGGCTGTACAAGGGCCTGCGGGTGTTGGGCGTTGCTGCTGCAGCTGGTGTTGGTGCTGCTGGTTTGGCCCCCTGTCTGCCGCTTGAATGCTGCTGTTGCTGTTGGTGTTGTGGCCGCTTCTTTTGAGATGACTGCTGCTGCTTGGGGGCGTGGATATGGGGCTGCTGTTGCTGGGAAGGACGACGACTGCTCTTCGTCTGTTGCCGTTCTGCCGCGCGTGGCTGCTGCTGCTGCTCAGCATTCCCAGACCGCAACACACTGCTGTAGGAAGGCCTGCCATTGCCTCTGGTGCCTGTGTTTGCTGACTGCTGTTGTTGTTGCTGGCATTGGCGACTCGGCTGCTGAGTTTGTGGACGTTGTTGGTCAGTTGGCTGCTGTGGCTGCTGGCGTTGCTGTTGATACTGCTGCCTCTGCTGCTCACCGATGAGCCTATTTGCCCTTAGCTGGCTACGAGCCTTTTTGTAGGCGGCACATCCCTTGTAGCAGCTCACGTGCTTGCCGCTACAATTGGCGCATTTAGGATCCTCCTGCCTGGGTTTCCTGCATGCTGTTGAGGGGTGATCTCCTGCGCATTTCATGCACTTGAATGGCCGTCTGCAATAGTTTTTTGTGTGGCCAAACTCCTGGCACCGATGGCACTGAGCTGGGTCGCGTGGCTTGGCTTGTCTCACTACCGAGACGCATTGGTTGGCCAGTTGTTTAATGGCAAGTATTGCCTCATGGCCGCCATCCGCCTTGGGCTGAATTTCAACCTCAAATATGTTTAGAGGCCTCCCATTAAAACGGTGCTTTAATCCTCGGATAAACCGGGCAGTAAATCCCAGCCGTTCCAGCTCCTCAGTAATCCAGCTTCTTGGCGTAGTGTGGTGTAAATGCCGCACTATTACACGGTAGCCCCTGTCGCTGCGCGGCTGGTGTGTATGGAGTTGGGTGCTATCTTCAGCAAGGGCGTTCTGTATGGCGTTGTATGTTGCCATGTCTTCGCACTGGACTCTGAGTCCACTGTTGGCCATGGATTTCGTCGTAAATTTCCCCAAATTTGGATTGATGGTCAATTTATTTATGAGGGGTACAATTGCAGGCACCAGGGGCAGGAAGAGTGTAGGGACCTTGGTACTACGTATTGGCGGTTGGACGGGCGTTAAATTTACATTAATGGCTGGCTGATGTTGCGGCTGATGGTTGTCCGTCTCCATCTGTTGACGTTCAGACTCCATCCTTTGTGGCTCCCTATGTTGTTGGACCTCACACTGTTTATTTGGCGGTGTGCATATTTGACCAATCGTCGGCGTCTCTTGCTCTGACTCTATCTGTCGGGTCTCATGATGCAGTCTTTTGGCAAATTGGCTCTTAAACATAGGCGTGTCCAGTGTCGGGCAGGTAAAGTCGTCATTATCTGAATCCGTTTCGATCGCCGCGCATCTTCGTTTGAGCGGCGAGCGAAACGAATTTGTAGTCAAGTTGGCCTTTGCTATAGGGGCAGGGGGCAGGGGCGAGGGCATCTCATTGTCCAATAGCGGGGGCACGCTATTTAGCCATTCTTTTACCAGCTTTATTCTGGTATTAGGCCTTGTCAGTGCATTATGCTCGTCCGCCTGAGTCAAAGTAGGCAGAATGAATGAATCTGATCTCTCAGCTTTATTTTACGTGGCGGTTCCTCAGGGAGGGATTTCAACCACGGCGTCTAATGTTTATTTGTTTATATACATACATATATCACGCCATCACGCACCACCGCTACATACGCCGGAACCTGGTACGATGCGCTAGTTAGCGCCCCTAAAAAGAAGCTATAGCTATGTACATAGCGACTCTTCCGGTACCAATTGAAAGTATCCTGGTCGGGCATAAAATCCCCCTTGCTGAGGGGCGAGGTGTATCTAACACGTCTTCCGATCTATGGGTCTCGGCACCCGGTTGAGAGCGCAACTCCACGAGGAGCCTAGCGGCTCTCCCCGCGTAACGTTTGGGTATCAACCACAGCCACCACGATACTCCCACTAGGGGGCCGACCTCAATGTGCAGCCTTGGAACTGCACAACCCGTGGTACCGATCTTAAGGACTCAGCTCGATCCTCCCTTTTAGCCCTGACCGGCCTGGATAGGGAATCCACCCAGCCCGTGCGCCGCTTGCGCGTTCAGCAGCTGCTGTCGCCTGGAGAACGCCAGTCCGGCGAACCCGTCGAGAGTCCGCATTCTCTCCTGAGAAGCCGTCACATCGGAGAAGGTCCAGTCGCCATCCGTGTACTGCACTCCAAGTCCATCGAGGTCTCGCAAGTCTGCATAGAGGGGACAAGCACATAGGAAGTGCTGACAATCCTCGCGTTCTGCGCCGCATAGACATGCTGGCGTGTCGCTAAGGCTTCTTCCATGCAGAAATGCATTGAGCGATCCGTGGCCCGTCAGCAGGAACCCAGCGCGCAGCGTGAAGCCAAACCTTCGTTCGCTGTAGACGAAGCCTGCGTTCGGGATGAAGCGGTGCGTCACCCGACCTGGGGAGTCACCATCATCCCATCTGCGTTGCCACTCGCACAACAGGCCTTCGTCTAGTCGCGCCATCTTCTGCTTCCAGCTAAGATTTGCCAAATCTTCGCCGTACAGCCAATCGCTCTCCTCCAGCGGGTAGTCACGCTTTATTTTGAAGCTGATTGCCAGGCGTCTGGCAACCAGATCAAACGGGGGGGCTCCAGCTAGTACTTGCAGCGCCATGGTGGACACTGTTCGGCATACCGGTAGGCATCCAATCAGGATGATCCTTTGGCACGCAAGCAGATGCCTCCTGACAACCACTTGCGTCGTCGTCACGACAGACCAAACCGAGGCACCAAATAGTGCGCAGGGCACCATGAGTCCTGCATATATTGTCCGCTTTGCGCGGGGACTGAGTCCCCAGTCAACCCGCAGTACGCGCGACAATGCCCCTACGACTCCGGTCAGCTTATCACGCAAGCCCGTGATGTGCGGGAGAAAACTCAACCGCTCGCCGACCGTGATGCCCAGGTACCGATACTTGCGCTTATATGGCAGGCTTGCTCCAGCAAACCGTACCACTGGCGGCCGTCTAAGTATGCCTTTGAGCAGCATGATCGCCGTCTTGCTAGTTGAAACGGCAACGCCGACTTCAACTCCCCAAGCGCCTACGATGGACATTAACTCACCTCCTTTTTGTTCGAGCTCTGATCGGGCATTCCCTTCGATGAGGAGGAGCAAGTCGTCAGCATACGCGCTGAGCGCACCAAGGGGCTCTAAGCGCTGGAGCAACACGTCCATTAAGATGTTCCATATAAATGGACCACTTATGGACCCCTGCGGGCAACCTCGTGTCACCGGAACAGTGGCTACTCCATGCCTACTGACGATGCTCGCACTCCGGCCGGAGAGGAAACTTCGCCACAAGCTTGCTTCTCGGCATCCCAGCTCAAGGAGGCGGCGTAGTGCAGCATTCCACTCGACGTTGTCGAAGGCTCCCTTGAAGTCCATGAAGACTCCGAGCACGTATTTCGACCGGCTGGCCGAAACAGTACTCACGACGTGTTTCCAAGCATCCTCCACACAACGTCCTTGGCGAAAGCCAAATTGCCATCTGCAGCAATCCGGAATGGTGTCCTTCAGACGGTTCACCATGATGCCCTCAAGCACTTTGCCCAGCACTGGCAACAGACAGATACCCCGATATGAGGTAGGATCGGTCCGGTCCTTATCGGGTCCCTTCAGAAGTGGAACCACCCTAGGATGCTTCCATTCCGTTGGGAAATACCCTGTCTCCAGGCAGCGGGAATACATCGCTGTCATGTGCTGAGGGATGGCACGCCACAATGCCTTGCAAATGGCACCAGTGATGCCGTCCATGCCGGGAGAGCGTCTGCTCTTCAACCTGGCGACGCATGCATCAACCTCGAAAGCTTCGAGGGCCGGTGGAGCCTCGATCGGGATGGCAATGTGTGCATTCGACTCCGCAACAGGAAAGAAGTTGCGAAGGAGCACACCCGCACAGTCGCGCCATGTTGCGACCAGCCTACCATCCGTTCGAAGGCATCCAATCTCCGTGCTCTTTTTGCGGCCTCGGCAAATCCTGTAGACGTGCCCCCATGGATCATCTCTGTTCTCTCCCACGAAGCGTCGCCAGTTGTCTTCCTTCGATCTCAGGATGAGCTTCTTGTACTGCGCTGAGGAGATCCTCAACGCGAGCACAAGTTCCTCTGCTGCGTCGGTCTCGTGCCGACGAGCGTCCTGGAGCCTTCGCCTCAGTCTCCTGACCTCTCGGCGTTTGGAGTGTAGTTCGGCAGTCCACCAAACTACTTTTCTCGCGGCTCTCGGTGTGCTGCGTCCCCACACTCTGTCGCACACACTGTGCACTACAGAGCGCAGTGCAGACACTTGGTTGTCCAACGGCGATTCGGCGGTGTCTTCCGGTAATTCGGCTGTCTCCCTTACCACTTCCTCCTCGAACAATCGCCAGCGCGCATTGGAAAGCTTCCAGGACGGCACAGGAGCAATGGGCTCAACTGCGTCGCTCGGGCCAGTCGTCACCACAACATGGATCATGTTGTGATCGCTGGTGTCCCATTCCTTCACTTCCAAATCGTATGTGGCCCACATAGTCGCAGCTTGGTTGACGATTGTCACATCGATATCGCTTTGGCCTCTACGGTTATCGAATGTAAACACCCGACTGGCTTCATTGAGCACGCCGGCTCTCATCTCGGTTATCCACTCAGACAGCAGCTCACCCCGTGCATAGTTAGCTTGCCCCCGATTATGTCCGGAGAGCTTGCTAAACCACGCTGGGGATACTGCGTTCGCGTCGAGCCCAAAGATGACAGGAGTGCGGCTGCCCAGCAGCAGCACCGCATCTAAGTAGCTGAGGTACGGCGCCAAGTCGGTGTCGAATTGGCAGTACACGGAGCATAGGAAGATTGAGCCGAATCTTCCCGTAACTCTGACGCATACTCCAAAATCCGTGGTAAGGGTCTCCATTGGCATGCAGATGGCGTCCGGTTCGTCGACGATGATAGCAGCTTTTCCTCGGCGGTCCTGGAATACTCGCATTCCAGAAGGAAGGCCGGTAATCCGCCCTGCTCCATCGACGTACGGCTCCTGGACCAGTGCGAGCTGACGGCCAGAGCTGCGCATGATGGCTCCGAGTTCCATCACAGCCGCTCGGCCACGGCCACAATTAGCTTGGATGAAGCTAAACATTAATGTCTAGCTTGCACCCTCGCCAGTACCGCTGCGTAGATCGGGCACGCCGCTGACAGCATGGAATGTGCTGCAGGGTACCCCTTGAAGCGGCAGTTGCGGCAGTCCACGGGGTTGGGACACAGTGCAACGTGGTGGCCGTTCTGTCCACACCGGTGGCACACGTTCTCCTTTAGGCGACATTGCGACACCTTGTGGTCAAAGCCTGCACATCTATGGCAGGGTATGTTCGGACCAAGGAGCGGCAGCGGCATCTAAACCACTTTATGTACACGCATTCGTGCAACGCCTCCTGTGCCTTCGCGTCGACCTCTAGCGTCACGTTGATCGTGGCGCCGTCGGTGACCGACCAGGGTTTACTGCCCAGGTGAACCGACTTTTTAAACTCCGCGGCAGTCATGGTCTCCTCCAGGTTCTTCGCGAAGAGCTCCTCCATGAACTCTTCAGGTGTGATCGACGTGTCCACGTCATACACCACGACCTGAGGCTTGGTCTCCGTCCTCTTCTTGACCACCAGTCCTGCTTCGGTGAATTTGCTGCTGGCCACTACCTTCCTCAGTTCGCTCACTGAAGGGGTGCGAATAATCGCTCCTCCGCTCTTCAGCTCGCGAACCTCGTGGACGCGGACTCCAAGTGCCGGCACCACGGTCTTCTTTACTCGCTCCACAAGCTCCTTGCTGGTCTCCTCCGGTTTCTTGCTCCTTATTAGAGCAGACCAGGTATCCCTAGGCCTTGGGATCGGTGCAGCGACGGCGCTCGGTGCGGGCAGGCCTGGGAAGGCTGTCGCATACGCAGCGGTTGTGACGGCGGTGGTGCCCGTGTGGGCAGCAGCAGCGGGTCTCGGTGGAGGCGGCATCCTTGCCCTCTCCTCCAGGCGCACCTTTTCTCCAGCCAGGGCCATGACCAACTCGTCGTACCGGTTGGTAGCGACGAGGATTCCCATGGAAGCCTCTGGCGGCATCAGCTCCTTCAGCACAGCCTCGTTCACCGCCATCCTGATCGCAGACATTTCCGTTCCCGACAATGCCAGTTGCCGGGCATGTGGCAGCGGCAGCGGTGGTGGCAGCGGTGGCGGCAGCGGCGGTGGCGGCAGCGGTGGTGGCAGCGATGGTAGCAGCGGCGGCAGAGGTACTGGCAGCGGTGGTGGCAGCGGCAGCGGCGGCGCCAGAGGTGCCTGGAGCCTCCTCAAAGGGGAGCGATGGTGGCGGCGATCTCTCGGCAGGGATCGGCAGCTCTCCGGCTATCCCAATCCCAAGCCCGATCTTTTTGGCTCCCTTTTTGGCGGCTGAGGACTTCGGCCGACTCCGCCTGCGGGCGGGAACGCTCGACGACGAGCTCGCCCCTACACTAGCCAGGCTAGTGTCGCTGGCGTCGGCCTCCGTATCCACTTCCATACCCGGCGAGTAGTGGCTCCCTCTATTGGCGTGATTCGACACTAAACGGCACTAGTGGAGACGCGAACCAAAAGTCTCAGCGGAGACACGAACCGCAAGTTCTAGCGGAGACTAAAACCGAAAGTTTTAGCGTGAACACCAACCGAAAAGCTCCGAACTCAAGCCGAAGCTTCGAACTCGAACGTGCTGACGAACTATTCCGACTTGTTGTCGAACTATTCGCACTTGTTGACGAACTAAGGTTCCGCACGTGGCTGTTTTTAGCGTTTATTTTACAAATATTAATTTGCAAATAGCTGCTCTGTTTTTTCACCAAATTAACACGCGATTGCACTGGCGAACAGCGCGTGATCTCGCGGCAATTTTAATATATTTTCCACTTGGAAAAATCACTTTTTACTTTACTCGAACGACGGTATAGCGGTCCGCTGGAAAAACACGTCTGCTTCGAGTGGCAGTCAAAAAGCAACTGAGTCAAAGTAGGCAGCAAGCATTTTCTGCTTCTGCTAGTGTTGGTGCTTTTAGCTGTCGTCAAACGTTGTTGCTGTTGCTGGTCATTGTTTTGCTGTATGCCGTTTATAGTTTCGGCATAAGTCAATGTGTTTGTTTTTGTTTTGGTATTGGCGTAGGTCAGGGTAGCTTCGTTTGGTTTGCTGTTCGTGTTTGTGTTTTGTTTCGGCGGGAGAGAGCAAGCATCTCTCTTTTTGTCATAAGTGCGTGTGTGCATGTTTGGCGGCATTTGTGTGTCGTATGCAGCGGCGGCGATACGCAACGTAACCCAGCTCGCGCCTTGGCCTGATCCAGCAGGTTAGGGGAGCCAGTGTTACGTTACGCTATGGGGTCTTTATTGTACCGATACTTATATTAGCATATTAAGTATAATGTATTAGGGCTGTTGCTTATTATAGATGGTCTGTAAATAGCCGCCGTAGGCAACAAATACAGTGCTTTTTTACAGCACGAATTCTCCTCTGCCGGCAGTGCTGCCGGCGCAATCATAATTCTGAGGGAATCTCTCCACTTTGGCAGCAGTCCGTTTGCCAGAGGGGGGAGAGGGAGTGGGTAGAGCTAAAGCATAATACTCTTGACTATAAATTAAGTTTAAATTTAAATTATCGACTAAGGGGAAACATTATGGTTGCCTTACATTGGCAGAAAAGGGAGATTATATATGTACATATTTTTCTTATTCTATATCTTGACTTCTATTTGTTTTGTTTGTTTTCGTTTATCCTCTGCCCACTGGTCCGGGGCAGCCAGAGCTATTGCTTGTCAATTGGAGTAATTAGTGCTAGTATTATACATTACTGGCATAAGAATTAGCCTGGATGCTAGCATATAGGCAATCTGTCAGCTTAGTCATCTGTGCAATTAGTACATCTATCTTCCCTTCCAGTTTCTGGGTAGATTCAGCAGCGGCGGCCGCATGCTGGATCCGCTCCTGTGTCAGCAGTGTGATGAGGTAGTCAAGTTTCTGGCTGAGTTCATCGCCAGGACGGACGCTCTGATTGCTCACAGTGGGCTGAAATCCAGTTGTGGTCGCTGTGGGTGGCACTGACTGCCATACTTGCCTCCCTGGAAGAGGCTGGGAATGACTCGCTGGCTGCCTTGTGCGGAGTGCATCGGCATAGCTGCTCATCTGAGCAGGAGGAGCAGGAGCTCTTGCGCCTGATCGCGATCGCCGGCGGCCCGGCTGCTGCAGTGCTGGAAAGCCCTGCTGGTTCATGACGGGTGGCTGGCGGGGACGCCGCAAACCCTGAGCGGCGGGGAAGGTAGGCATTGAAAGTTTACTCAACATCCTGTTGGTCTTTTCTAATCCGTTATTCCTTCTGTTGCAGTACTCTTTGTATTTGATGCAGCCACGGTAGCTGGCAACATGGGGACCATTACAGTTGGCGCATTTCGGCACATCCTCCCGCTTCTTGGGGCAGTTCTTGGGGTCATGCTTCTCCCCACACTTCAGGCATATGACTGCTCGGTTGCAGTAGTTCTTGGAGTGCCCAAACATCTGGCACTTGTGGCACTGGGGAACGCCTGGCGCGCGTATGGGCTTCTCGACCTTGATCCGTTGGCTGCAAATTGCCGTTAGCTCATAAATACTGCTGTTATTCTCCTGGGGCTCAAGCTCGACCTCGAATAGGTCCAATGGCTCCTTTGTATATCGTTTAAGTATATTGGCAATATGCCTCACCTTGTATCCAAGTCTTCCGAGCTGTTCGCGCACCCAGTCTGTGGGTGTGGAGCGGTGCAGATGACGTATGACGATACGCATACCCCTTTCGCTTCGCAGGCGAAACGTATGGTAATCCACACCTTCCCCCTCAGATAAGAGCCGAATTAGGGCACTATAGCCATCTATTGTATGGCACATGACTTTCAGAGATCCATTGTTGGCAGTCTTAGTGTCATATGTGCCTGCGCCAATGGCATTGTCAATGCATTGGAGCAGGGGAACGATTTCACAGACATTGGGAATGTATATAGGGGCTGGCCGCACAATTTTGGCGTCAGCAGTAGCAGCAGCATTGGGTGCGTGCGCAGTGGTAGGGGCAGGCGGGGGGTGGTGTTAGAAGTAGAGGGCCTGTTTGTGGGAACAGGTTCCTCGGCTTCCGTCTCTCCCTCGCTGCAGTCAGTGTCAACATCCATGTCGTCATTTGCTACGTCGTCAGCATCAGAGAGTATATCGAAGTAGTTCGTGATATTCCTCTGGCTAGAGTCAGGCTTCTCCTTGGTGATTGCTGTCCGCTTAATCTTCTTGGCCGACGCCTTTATAATCGGCGAGCCCAAGGTGGTCGTCCGCTTCTTGTTCCGGGCCTCATACTCTGCCATCAGCTTGGCAGTTGCTTTCCTTTCCATTGCCACTTTCTCCCGCTGCTCCTTGAGGATCTCGCACAGAGTCGGCTGGCTCTGCACAGGTGCTGCAAGGGCACCAGTAGAAACTGGAGAACGTTGAGCGGCGTGGGCAGCTACTCGAGCAGCACTAGCAGTAGTAGGAACTGTAGCAGCTGGGAGGCGTTTAGCTGCGGCGGCAGCTACGCGAGTAGGGGCGGTGGCTTTGGCAGCACAGGCAGCTGCAGCAGAGGCTCTGGTTGGCTAGGCAGCGGGGGGGCTAGCAATGGCTTGGTTAACAGTGCAGCGGACGGGGCCTGCATCAACTTGGCTGCAGCGGCAGCTGAAGTTGATGGCATGTCACTTGTCAGATCCACCAATGAGGTCGAGCGACAGGAAAGGGGGCGTAGATCACTTTTTTTTGGTTTGTGACGTGCATGGGAACAAAAGTTTGTCATAGATAGTAATGGGTGTGGTGGAGGAAGGGCGGCACGGCACGGCACGGCACATAACAGACACCACAAAAAGAACAGGGCAACACAGAAAAAAACGTCAATGGCGACACGGCACAGAACAATCAAAAGCGACACGACACGAAACGGTTATGGCACGTCCTACGATCACAACATCTCGAGCGGGTGGACGAGATGAGAGTGGCGGACGAGGTTCATCGTGGAACACTCACATGTCCGCCAACTCCCATACTCTCCCCCTCAACTCGAAAGACCCGATCGCCGATCGTCATTTACCGGTGCTCTCACCCCCGGTTCCACTTTCACTCACCCCAATATTGAGTGAGATGAAAGTAGTCCGAGGGCAGCAGCACCGATAAGTAGGCAATGGAAATTTAATGGCTTTCCTGATTTAGTGGCTGTTTGTGTTGTTGCTTGTCAATGGCTCATGTCTCATGTTCTCTGTTCCGTGTGTATTGGCTGCTCTGTTGTCGGGGGATGGGATGGGAAGGGGGAAATTTGCCTGCTCCCGTATAACCGCCCGGATACTTTAAACTTCCGGATCTTACGATCCGGGCGCGAGACGCTCCGAAGAGTCGACCGCATAGCATCTTATGGGCGGTTGAAATGGCTTTATTGGGGCGTTTGGCAGAGTGGCGATGGTTGGCAGTGTTAATTTTGATCCTGCACAACCGCATTTGGCATTTAGTTGCTTTGAAGTGGGTGGGGTGGGTGTGGGATTGGCTGGGCATAATTGCCGAAGTTGCGACCGATAACACACTGGGCATTGATAAATGCATTTTAAATTTGAATTGGCTTTTTTGTGTGTTATCGGTCAAAGTCTGGTATTTGCGTGGTATTTTGGTAATACCACGTGTCAAAAGGAATTATGGGAATGGCAAATAGGTTGGGAAGAAGAGTAAGAAGGTAAAACTAATTAGAAAACTACGAAAATTTACAATTAACTACAGAAAAAACTACATTAATTTACAAAAACTTATTCCTAATATCACAGGCAAGTAACTAAAACTATGGACAAACTATCTACGGACATGCAAAAACTACGGAAACAACAGGATTGACATCTACAACAAGAACATTGATGCAGACAAGGTAAAATAAACGATAATTGACATACATTTACAACATATAAACATATTAATTATATTTATTTTATTTCTAACAGGAGGACAACTACAACGAAGCACCGGCCGGCTTAACAAACGCAATGCGAACATTACGCTGTATACCGGCCGGCTCTGTTGTCCCACTGTGTGTTGTTTATTGGCTGGATGTGAGTATTGGCGTGCATCGTGGGCAATGATGGTGCTGTTGATGGCAAGCGGCTCTGGTCCGGCCGCCCACGTTGCATCTGTCTGTTGGTTTGGTGCAGCAGACCGAGTGGCACTGGTCCGGCCACCCGATATGCGATCGTGGGATGGAGTGGCATTGACATCGGTGTGTGATGCCAACGAATTGTTTTATTGGCCGCATCCAAGTGGCGAACTGGTCCGGCCACCAGGATACGTTGTCGATTTTAATTGTTGGCCGCATCCGAGTGGCTGCTGGTCCGGCCACCCAGGATGCGCTGTTAGTTGGATTGGCCTGGCCTCCTCGGCCACGTTCATCGTCGGTTTGTAATGGCGTTTTGAGTGGCTGCTGGTCCGGCCACCCAGTTGAGGAGGGGTTTGCTTTGGCGTGTGATTTTAATTTGTGTTTATTTGCAGGTACTTGTCGGCGTTAGGATGCTGTTGCTGGCTACCCTTGTGTGGTTGGTGTTGGCGTGAGAGACGTTTGCAGGTGAGTATATGTATTTATTGGCAGCCTCTCTCCTGATTCTCCTTCTTCGTTTGCAGGATTTGCTGGCGTCCGGCGGCTCATCCGTCGTCAGCATCCGAGAGTATATCGAAGTAGTTCGTGATATTCCTCTGGCTAGAGACAGGCTTCTCCTTGGTGATTGCTGTCCGCTTAATCTTCTTGGCCGAAGCCTTTATAATCGGCGAGCCCAAGGTGGTCGTCCGCTTCTTGTTCCGGGCCTCATACTCTGCCATCAGCTTGGCAGTTGCTTTCCTTTCCATTGCCACTTTCTCCCGCTGCTCCTTGAGGATCTCGCACAGAGTCGGCTGGCTCTGCACAGGTGCTGCAAGGGCACCAGTAGAAACTGGAGAACGTTGAGCGGCGTGGGCAGCTACTCGAACAGCACTAGCAGTAGTAGGAACTGTAGCAGCTGGGAGGCGTTTAGCTGCGGCGGCAGCTACGCGAGTAGGGGCGGTGGCTTTGGCAGCACAGGCAGCTGCAGCAGAGGCTCTGGTTGGCATGGCAGCGGGGGGGCTAGCAATGGCTTGGTTAACAGTGCAGCGGACGGGGCCTGCATCAACTTGGCTGCAGCGGCAGCTGAAGTTGATGGCATGTCACTTGTCAGATCCACCAATGAGGTCGAGCGACAGGAAAGGGGGCGTAGATCACTTTTTTTTGGTTTGTGACGTGCATGGGAACAAAAGTTTGTCATAGATAGTAATGGGTGTGGTGGAGGAAGGGCGGCACGGCACGGCACGGCACATAACAGACACCACAAAAAGAACAGGGCAACACAGAAAAAAACGTCAATGGCGACACGGCACAGAACAATCAAAAGCGACACGACACGAAACGGTTATGGCACGTCCTACGATCACAACATCTCGAGCGGGTGGACGAGATGAGAGTGGCGGACGAGGTTCATCGTGGAACACTCACATGTCCGCCAACTCCCATACTCTCCCCCTCAACTCGAAAGACCCGATCGCCGATCGTCATTTACCGGTGCTCTCACCCCCGGTTCCACTTTCACTCACCCCAATATTGAGTGAGATGAAAGTAGTCCGAGGGCAGCAGCACCGATAAGTAGGCAATGGAAATTTAATGGCTTTCCTGATTTAGTGGCTGTGTGTGTTGTTGCTTGTCAATGGCTCATGTCTCATGTTCTCTGTTCCGTGTGTATTGGCTGCTCTGTTGTCGGGGGATGGGATGGGAAGGGGGAAATTTGCCTGTTCCCGTATAACCGCCCGGATACTTTAAACTTCCGGATCTTACGATCCGGGCGCGAGACGCTCCGAAGAGTCGACCGCATAGCATCTTATGGGCGGTTGAAATGGCTTTATTGGGGCGTTTGGCAGAGTGGCGATGGTTGGCAGTGTTAATTTTGATCCTGCACAACCGCATTTGGCATTTAGTTGCTTTGAAGTGGGTGGGGTGGGTGTTGGATTGGCTGGGCATAATTGCCGAAGTTGCGACCGATAACACACTGGGCATTGATAAATGCATTTTAAATTTGAATTGGCTTTTTTGTGTGTTATCGGTCAAAGTCTGGTATTTGCGTGGTATTTTGGTAATACCACGTGTCAAAAGGAATTATGGGAATGGCAAATAGGTTGGGAAGAAGAGTAAGAAGGTAAAACTAATTAGAAAACTACGAAAATTTACAATTAACTACAGAAAAAACTACATTAATTTACAAAAACTTATTCCTAATATCACAGGCAAGTAACTAAAACTATGGACAAACTATCTACGGACATGCAAAAACTACGGAAACAACAGGATTGACATCTACAACAAGAACATTGATGCAGACAAGGTAAAATAAACGATAATTGACATACATTTACAACATATAAACATATTAATTATATTTATTTTATTTCTAACAGGAGGACAACTACAACGAAGCACCGGCCGGCTTAACAAACGCAATGCGAACATTACGCTGTATACCGGCCGGCTCTGTTGTCCCACTGTGTGTTGTTTATTGGCTGGATGTGAGTATTGGCGTGCATCGTGGGCAATGATGGTGCTGTTGATGGCAAGCGGCTCTGGTCCGGCCGCCCACGTTGCATCTGTCTGTTGGTTTGGTGCAGCAGACCGAGTGGCACTGGTCCGGCCACCCGATATGCGATCGTGGGATGGAGTGGCATTGACATCGGTGTGTGATGCCAACGAATTGTTTTATTGGCCGCATCCAAGTGGCGAACTGGTCCGGCCACCAGGATACGTTGTCGATTTTAATTGTTGGCCGCATCCGAGTGGCTGCTGGTCCGGCCACCCAGGATGCGCTGTTAGTTGGATTGGCCTGGCCTCCTCGGCCACGTTCATCGTCGGTTTGTAATGGCGTTTTGAGTGGCTGCTCGTCCGGCCACCCAGTTGAGGAGGTGTTTGCTTTGGCGTGTGATTTTAATTTGTGTTTATTTGCAGGTACTTGTCGGCGTTAGGATGCTGTTGCTGGCGACCCTTGTGTGGTTGGTGTTGGCGTGAGAGACGTTTGCAGGTGAGTATATGTATTTATTGGCAGCCTCTCTCCTGATTCTCCTTCTTCGTTTGCAGGATTTGCTGGCGTCCGGCGGCTCAACACCAGGCCATCCCGCCCTCACATAATTGGCATGAGAGACGGGTGTGACCCAGTGGAGCGGCAACAGGCGCCAGCATCTGCGTCGTCGTTGGAATGGCAGCTGTATGTTTGAAATGGCGTGACGTCATTGTGATGGTGTGGTGGCAGCGTCATCAAAAGAGGCCTCCTTTTCCGCCCATTTGGCAGGAAATTGTCAGTGTTGGTGGCGAGGCAGCTGTTGGAGGGGAAGCTCTGTCTGTGTATTGGCAGGTACGTGTGGATTTCGTGTGTTTTGGCAGTTTTTCGTATTGTCGTGTATTGACTGTTTTTCTTTGTTGCAGTGGCTGTCTCTGAATCGCCGATTGGGCACATCAATAGGCGCCGCCAGAACGCATGCTTTCGCGTGCGCTGGCGATTTGGGCCCAGACCCTCCAGATCGTCGAATGGATCGTGGTCGGTCCATTCGTCGTCATCCTCGTCGTCAATTGCTTCACAGTCCATATCGGATTCGGAGTCCGATATGGCTGCGGCGTCATGGTGCGTATTTGCAGTTGGTCGTGGTGATGGCTGTGTGGATGCTGCTGGTTGAATGTGTCCACTGCCCGTTCGATGCTCCTCCACACGCGTATACAAATTCAAATCCAAACGATCAACATCAATGAAGACGCCACTTTCCTGATAACTTGACCGCCATGTGACCGTTGGAATAGGAATTTTGTCAAACCTACCTACATGTGTTTTCGGCGTGATGAGTACGATGATGTGTGTTAAGAGCCAGATTAGATGCTCTCCAGGCGATTTACGCCCATTCAATTATTTTGGTAGGTAATGCTATTATCTACTTTCACATGAAATGAAGCCTTACGCCGAAAATGAAATACTCTTGTAAGTGGAATTCCACATAGATATATTGGATTTCTAGAATTGGAAGTATCCTGCATGCATGTGCTCCTAAAGTCAGATGACCAATAAATCTGTATCTTTCAAAATGGATGTTGGGCTCCCCACGCAACATACCCAACCATCTATATTTGGTACTTATGTATGAGCGTATAGTGATATTAAAGCACGATCCAGTACAAAGTATAGTTCTGGCTGATGTTTCCTATAGCAGATATATAATTTTGCGGTGATCCGATACTGATTCAATCTGTGTGTAATAAATACCATTTTCGTAGCGTAGCAAGATGAAATATAAAGTGCCTAAGTTCCGCGCAAAAGTATAATCAGTAGCTCCAGATAGCCGACTGGCAGCGAACGGATTGTTATAGAGGCACTTGATTGTTCTTATAACAATAGGCGGGGTGTGTGTATTGGGGGTGGGTGGAGGTGGCGGTGGCATATCAGCAGTGATTTAATTAGCTGTTTCAGATTCCGATTGCTTTTTGGGGACTTTTGCTTACGTTAAAGCGCGCTTTCCACACCTCTGCCTCCGCCGCCGTTCTAAAGGGAAACTGTAGAATCTGATTTACGACTCTCTCCAACTTCAAGTATTTCCCCCTCTGCCAGCGTGCCAGTTGTACGCCAGCGTCGACGCTTTGGTTATCTCATGCAGGGCAATTTGTCAAGCCAAATAACGGTCTGCGTGTCAGTTTCAGTTACATTTTTTGCATCACGGAGAACAGAAAAGAACACAACATGTCCAAGGGATCGGTCCTACCACAGTATATAGCCGGTTTATCGGCCAGCTTTGGCGCCATGTGTATGGGCGCCTCAATCGGCTGGTCCGAAATTTGTAATTTCGAGTTCTTTAAGAGATTTACTAACTAATTTCAGCTGTAAATAAAGAAGCATTAGTGTACAGCTTATAATTCTTTAACATTGACATGGCGTTTTCGCACAAAATGTTCTTTGGACGCCAGTGACAGCTCTGCCAGTTCAATATTTCAATTTTTGCAGCGCGTCTCGCCCAATTTTCCGGAATTAAATTCCACCAGCAAAGCTATCAACAAATATGCTGTCAGGCCACAAACCTTCTATATTGTACTTTTAGAAAAGTAATATTTGGTAAAGTGAGCGTGTGAGTGCTGGGATTCGAATCTACGGAAGTCCTTTTCGTTTGTGCTGTGCTGTTGTTGTTTTGTTGCTTTGGCTACTGCTGTCGCCCTGTATACGCCCTTGCGTATAACAATGGACATGGAATACGCCAACATCAATGAATTTAATGACCGCGACCTAGCGACACGCATGCGCAACAGCAATTATTAAAAATGCAAGTCTCTGGTGCGCATGCACCTCTCCTTCGAGCTGGAACTAAACACCGACGAGTAAGTTGCCACGAGCGACGCTGCCATCCCATCGAAATATAGTGCTTACCGATTTATGGGTTGCAGGTTCGACATGCCGTGCCATGAAATCGTCTACGAAGATAAGGGCAAGATAAAGAAGTGGAATCGCCTCTCCAAGAAGAATCGCGGACCTGCCACAGGCTGCACGGCTGGGGCAGGCAGTAAGTCGGCGGGAAACAGTCCCACTGAAACGCAGCAACAAATTGATGCAGGCTTTCTGATGCACCTGGAGGAGCTCAAAGAGTTTCTTATGCTGGAGAAGAGTAAGTGACAGGGAGAGTCCGGAAAATTGAATTATTCTAAATGCGGAAATGCTATTCTGCAGATCTCACCCAGGAGGGACTATTTCGCAAGACAGGAGCCGTTTCCAGGCAGAACGAGCTACGAATGCACATACAGCACGACCAGCCCTTGGATTTGGAACTGACAGGATTCTCGGCTCACGACTGTGCCACTGTTTTTAAGAGCTTTCTGGCCGAGCTGCCAGAGCCTTTGCTTACAGACGCCCACTATCCAGAACATCTTCAGATAGCGCCGCTTAGCCAGGCATTAATGGGGGGTCAGGTGGCGGCTACCGCAGAGCGCCAACATCTTCTCAACTCGGTGCAGCTGCTCCTTCTCCTGCTCCCCGAAGAGCATCGCGAGTTACTGCAGCACATTATTAAAATGCTCCATTCGGTGGCAGCGCGTGAGGAGAGCAACAAGATGTCCGCGGAGAATTTGGCCATCTTGTTTACACCGCACCTGATTTGCCCCAGGCAAATGCCGCCTGAGGCGCTCCACTATATGGCGAAGAAGATGTCCAGCATTGTGTCTCACATGATTCAGCAGGGTCTGGAAATCTTCGAAGTTCCCGGAAAGCTAGCCACCGATATTCGGGCGTACTTTCTTGAGCGCAAACGCAAAAAAACCATGTCACCGGAGCAAACCCTTGAAGAATCCATCTCGGACGACTCGACGGTCAACACGGTGTACACTTTTGTAGATCGTGCCGCCACGGCAGCGGCAAACAACAGCAATTACACGGACACTGCACTGGCGCAGCTGTACGCGCACATTCAGAGCCTTCCGGAGTCCTCCAAGAAGCGTCGCCTTATCAAGCAGTTTAACAAGCAAAACGGACAAGGTAGCACATTGTCTCCACTCCGTTGCGTTCCTTTGGGACACAGCTCATTGATTCCACTCGCTCCTTTCAGGCACACCGCTGCAGGTCATCGCGAGGAGCTCCAGCGTGCCATAAGTGAGCATCACGAGAAGCATGATGCCAAAATGATGCGCGCCATGGAGCGCCAGAGCGTAAGAAGTAGAAATCCATATGGATCACTGCACCCAGCCGTTTCGTTATATAACACCATTTCGATCATCCTGCAGCTATGCCATAAATGCGGCTAAACTGAAACTGTAAACACTTTTGTATGCGACGTAATAAAGACTTGAATGTACCCAAAGCACTAATCCATTCTGAGGATATGATGAGTGGAAATTATCTGTAAATTATCGTCGAACCATGGCTTGTGTGTATGAGCAGTGCCATACTTGAAACAAAATAGAATGGTATCTAGGGAAAAACACCTCTATTGCATTAACACAAAACAAGGAACCGGGTGCAAAGCGGATTCTCCCCAGTGGAACACTTGAAATGTTCAACCCAAATCAAACGATAGACGATTATCAGCAGGCCAGCCGCTCCACTTTGCTGCCACCTGGTTGAATGTGTCCACTGCCCGTTCGATGCTCCTCCTTTTTTAATGGTTTGACTGGCTCAGGGCACTTTAGAGTGACCTGAAGCTTTCTTTATTAATGTTCTTATTACTATTGGCAACATATAACATTATTTATGGAAACATTTACAATTTTTTTAACATTTAGCTATTTTTTTAACATTACGGTAACATTGATAAAAAAGATACAGAAAAATACTATACAGTTATCGATTACTAGCTTTTGTAAACAAAGTTAAGATTGGCTTGTGTTTTCTTTTTTTTTTGACTTAGGAATACAAATTTTGTAACGCCGCTCCTGGACCCCTCATCCGGTGCGAAACGGAGGTATGGACGACAGGGAGACCTCCAAGCATCGGCAACGCAAGCGCGGCATCGCCTCGTCCCTCTTTTCCTGGCCGAATCCAACCGATGCAACTCTAAGAAGAACGGCGGCGCATATGCTTCTTTCTGTGGATGATATGAAACTCCTGGCTGATTTTAATATTATTTTATTTTCAGGTTTATGTTTTGTAGGTTTGGTGATCAAGTGTCAGGAATCCAGTTAGGTAATTTGTGTTGTTATATTTATTGGATTTTTAACCTTTGTTTTGACTGATTTTAATTATTTTCTATTTACAGGTTCGATTGGTCCATTGGGAGGTTTGCGTTGAGTTTGGTAAGTAAGTCTATTTGCGCTTTTCCTTTGGCTAATTTTAGCTACATTTTATTTGCAGGCTAAATTAATTTATTTAGAGGTTTGCGTTGAATTTGGTAAGTTAGTTTATTTCTGTTTTGGCTGATTTTGATTGTATTTTATTTGCAGGTTTTGATTGGTTTGCTTGGAGGTGATTTGGTAAGCGGTTTAAGTTATGTTTTGGCTGCTTTTAATTAGTTTTATTTGTAGGTTTATACTTTCTGGATTTTTGCTGTACCATTGGATCAAGTCTTAACCATTCGGCTGGAGGACGCCTTCCTCTTCATCCCCTCTGTGGTCTGGCACTATAATTCTTTGTATACCCAATGGTTGGCCCCTGATTCTTTCAAGTATTGTTTCCCTAGTATTTAATGGTTTGACTGGCTCAGGGCACTTTAGAGTGACCTGAAGCTTTCTTTATTAATGTTCTTATTACTATTGGCAAAAAATAACATTATTTATGGAAACATTTACAATTTTTTTAACATTTAGGTTGTGAGGAACCGTGGGTCCCACAGGCCGAATTCGACCAAAGCATAGCCGGATAAAGGCGGTGGGACGGTCGGATAAAGGCTGATGGCTGGCTGGATAAGGCGAAGGTCAGCCCAGATACCCACGGATATCCGGATGCGGGGAAGAGGCCAAGGGCCCCGAGAGGAGAAGTGTCCCGCTCTCGGAGCAAGAGAAACGCGAGAGGCAGAGGAGACGGCGGGATCGGGCCGGCAGCGATCCGACGCATGACCAAATATGGGCATCACGCCACCGGCCAGGCCCCGTTACGAAGGCCGTGGAAACCAGGAGACGGCGATGGAAAACTACCAACGCCGAGCCGGGGCCCGTCAAGGGGCTATAAAAGGAGGCTGCGGCAACGAAGCGGGGCTCTTTTTCCGTAGAGAAGTGATCGCGCGCGAACGTTGAAACCCCGCCGAAACGTAAGAGTAATACCCGGTACGGTTCGAAGAAGTGCAGTGAAGTGAATAGCAACAGAAAGACAGGCCCCGCCTGCCCCCAGAGTAAGTCTAAGTTAAGAGGTGATCCACAGTTGCCGGAGGAAGCTAAGAGGGGAGTGCGAGACGTAGAGTGCGGATTTGCGTGGCGGGCCAAAGCAATAGCGGAGGTCAAACTGCCCCAATCAATAGCCTCAACGCTGCCACACCCGACGAGAGCCCACGCGTGGTGGAGATCCATAGATATCTTATCATTTGTCGTTGGGGGCAACAATAAAAATACGTTGCGACGAATCGGCCGACCGCTGAGCGAGCCCAGCAAACTCAAGCGAACCAAGAAGCAGGTCCGTTACAACTGGCTCCCAACGTGGGGCCTACAACGACAAATAGTAGGACAAAGGGAGGAGAAATATAGACGAGAGAATGGGGAAGGGACAATGGATCCACCGGTTGAGAAAGGAGGAGCTTGTCCAATGCGGCCACGCCTTCGGCGTGCGGCTGGAGGGCACAGTGGACGAAATGAGAAGAACATTTAAGGAGTGGATGAGGGAACACGAAGATGAGTCGGAGTGGGCCGATCTGATTGAGGTATGGGAGTGTCGGGCGGACAGGTCCTCGCCGACACCCCGGGCGGACGACAAACAAGCCGCGTACGAGCACCTGGCACCCCCACCCGGCGCAACCGCGGCGGCGCTGTGGAGGTCCCCAGTCGACATACAGAGAGAATTGATCGCGAGTCTCTAAGTCCCAATACCGGAACGCTCGCACACGGGGACGCCTAGCAGGCCCCGCCACCAAGGAAGGGATCGAAGCCGAGAGACCGAAAGAGGGAGAACCGAACCAGCCACAATATGGCCAGCACACCTGGACTACGCTAGAGTGGCGAAACAGGTGTGAGAGTGGTCGTTCCGGTTCGACGGGACGACGAAGCCTCTCGGTTCTTGGAGCAGGTCGAGTGGTCCGCCGAGACGTACGGTCTGGATCCGGATCTGGCCCCAAGGGCGATGCCGGAGCTGCTAAAAGGGCGGGCGCTGATGTGGTTCGTGGCGAACAATCGACAGTGGAGAACGTGGAAAGAGGTCTCGTCGAGCTTCCAGGCTTACTTTCTGCCGCGGGGATACTTTGAGAAGTTGCTGCAGGAAGTGAGGATGCGGAAACAGAAATGGGGCGAGCCATTCAAAGAGTATATGGTAGAGATACAGACACTTATGCGACCCCTGAAATGTCCCCAAGAGGAGCAGACGGAGCTGATTCGTGAGAATAGCCCGATCTGAGAGCGTATATGAGGTCGCACCGGTGCAAGGACCTCGACACCATGATGGAACTGGCAGACGAGTTCGAGGCGTTGGAGAGGGACCGCCTAGAGTTCCAACGGGAGAATCCAACCGTGAAAGCCCGGCCACCGATCCCCTCCCCCAAGCCAGCCGAGACGACGGCATGTCGGCGATGCAAGGACGGCCCGCTGGACGGAGCAGCACGGGAGGAGAGGGGTGCGCGTGTCATTATGCCGACACCGACCAACGGCAATATCGAGAACGGATATGTCAAGAATCCGGCCCAGGCGTGCCGAAGGTGTGGGAGCGCGGATCATTGGAGCCGGGAGTGCAACGGCCGACCTCTCACCTACTGCTGGAGATGCGGAAAAGTGGGCATCTCGGCATGGCAATGCTGCAGGAAGACGGGAAACGCCCCGCGACCCACGCCGCGGAGGGCCGTGCCAGGGTCGCCAGAAACGGTCCCTCAAGCCTAGTCGGCAGGCTGACCAGCGAGGAGGAACAGTTATCCGCAGTAGTGGAGGTCGCGGGCATGGAGCTGCAAGCCACGGTGGATACAGGAGCTACCAGCAGTTTCGTGAGCCGCGAGCTGGCGGACCGACTAAAGGGTGAAGGCCGGGAGGCGGCGGCAAGGAAAAGGGTGAGGTTGGCGGATGGCCATATGCAGGAGGTCACGTGCCAGATTGAAACGAAGGTATGCTTTGGGAACAAGGAGATCCCAATGGTGCTACTCGTATTGCCGGGTGTGATTGATGAGTTAGTGTTGGGATGGGATTTTCTCCGCGCGGTCGGGGCAGTGGTGACCTGTGCAGGGCACAGGGTGGTGATCCCTGCCCAAGATCGGGGACGAGGAGACCAGGAGGAAAGACTGTCCGTGGCGAAGGCCGAAGCTGGAGACACGGCTCCGGCGTCCGACAACGAAACGGACACGACCCTAAGAGTGGCCGCCAGAGGGGTGTCAGCGGGCATGAGGCAGAATGAGGGGGCGAGGGAAGAGCCAGTGGAGGAATTCTTAGCCCGAGAGTTAGAGGCATTTTCCAAGATCGAGGGGGTGTCTAGTGTGGCGGTGCACGCAATCACCATGAGTGACCCGCAACCGATTAAGCAAAGATATTACCCGAAGAACCCCAAAATGCAGGCCAGATTAACCAGAAAGTGGACGAACTATTAGAAATGGGATGCATAGAGCCGTCAAAGAGCCCCTACAGTTCGCCTATAGTGATGGTAAAGAAGAAAAATGGCAAATGGAGATTGTGCGTGGACTTTCGTCAAGTTAACGAGAGATCAGTAAAGGACGCCTACCTAATGCCCAGGATCGATTACATCCTCGATCAACTGCGGGAAGCGAAATTCATAAGTAGCCTAGATCTGAAGGATGGATATTGGCAGATCCCCCTGGCCGAGAGCAGCCGGCCGATCACGGCGTTCACGGTGCCCGGAAAGGGGCTATACCAATGGAAGGTGATGCCGTTTGGGTTACACTCCGCGTCGGCCACCTTTCAACGGGCGTTAGACCAAGTGATTGGGCCAGAAATGATGCCGCACGCGTTCGCGTACCAGGATGACATAGTGGTCATCGGGCGAACAGAGGAAGAACACCGAAGAAACCTGAAAGAGGTGTTTCGACGGCTGCGCTTGGCGAACCTGCGGCTGAACGCAGACAAGTGCGAGTTCTTTAGGAAAGAGCTGCGGTATCTAGGCCACAAGGTGACCGGCGAGGGGATATGTACAGACCACGAGAAAGTCGCAGCCATAGCCAAATTGAAACCGCCGACAAATGTCAAGGAGCTGAGACAGTACTTGGGAGTGGCCTCATGGTACCGGAGGTTCGTGCCCGACTTCGCCACCCTCGGGCAGCCCCTGTCCGGGCTCCTCAAGAAGAAGACGGAATGGGTCTGGACACAAGAACAGCAAGAAGCGTTCGAGGAGGTGAAAAGACGACTAGTGGCGGACCCCGTGCTGGCGTGCCCCGACTTCTCGAAGAAGTTCATTCTGCAGACAGACGCCAGTGATTACGGGCTGGGTGCGATTCTCACGCAGGAGACGGAAAGGGGCGAACGGGTAATATCATATGCTAGCAGGACGCTAAATGGACCCGAAAGGAACTATTCGGCGACCGAGAAAGAATCTCTGGCCATTGTATTGGCCATCCGCCGGTTGAGGCCATACTTGGAAGGATATCGCTTCAAGGTGGTCACGGACCACATGGCTCTGAAATGGCTTAATAGCATAGAAAGTCCGTCGGGAAGAGTGGCGAGATGGCCATTAGAGCTACAGCAGTACGATTTTGAAGTCGCGTACAGGAAAGGACAGCTCAACGTGGTAGCCGACGCACTCTCCCGACAACCGGTGGAGGAGCGAGGCCGTCGGATAAGAAGTGAGGAGGGAACACAACCAGTAGGCGAGCCGCCCTGCAAGTGGTTGGAGGGCATGGTAGAAAAGATCAGAAAAGAATCCCCGAAGTACCCCGACTATGTGGAGAAGGGGGGAAACTTGTACCGGCACATTCCTCACCGGGCAGGGAGCGAAGAAGTCACCTCGTGGAAGTTATGTGTGCCGAAATATGCCCGAGAAAGGGTTTTAAAGGAAAGCCACGATAGCCCGGAAGCAGGCCACGCCGGCGGAAGGAGAACCGCGGCACGGGTGGCGGCAAGATATTACTGGCCAGGGATGTACAGGGACGTGAGGGCCTACGTGCGGAAGTGCGAACTATGTCTTCGCTTTAAGCCAAGTCAGCTACAAGCTGCAGGAGAAAATTTGACACAGGTGCCGGACGAACCATGGGCAACGGTATGCGCGGACTTTGTGGGTCCTCTGCCGAGGTCGAAACATGGGAACTCGATGTTGTTGGTGCTGGTGGATCGATTCTCCAAGTGGACCGAGTTGGTGCCGCTGAGGAAGGCCACAGCAGAGGCACTAATAAAGGCCTGTCGAGAGCGCATAATAGCCCGTTTTGGCACGCCCAAAGTCTTCATTACGGACAATGGGGTGCAGTTTGCAAGCAGGGCATTTACAAGATTCCTGGAGCAGCTAGGAATTCGCCACCAGTTTACGGCGCCATACACGCCGCAAGAGAATCCGACAGAGCGAACGAACAGAACGGTAAAGACCATGATAGCTCAGTTCACCGAGGGTGATCAAAGGTGTTGGGATGAAAAATGACCGGAGCTGATGCTGGCCATGAATTCGGGAGTGTCGGATACAACGGGATATTCACCGGCGTTCGTGGTGCAAGGAAGGGAACCCCGGCTGCCAAAGGCCCTATATGACGAGGAGACGGTAGGCACGGGACAAGGCACAGAGACAGAGATGAAAATGCGAAGAAATTAAAGGAGCTGTTTCAGTTGGTTCGACGCAACTTGGAAAGGGCAGCCCAGGATCAGGCCAGGCATTACAACCTGAGAAGAAGACCGTGGAGACCCAAAGTGGGAGAGGTCGTGTGGGCCAAACAGCACCACCTTTCCAATGCAGCGGAGGGATTCGCCGCGAAGCTGGCACCAAGGTACGATGGGCCATACCAGATAGAGGACTTTATATCCCCGGTTATCTGCAACCTAAGAAAGGAGGGCGACAGGAAGAAGAGAACGGCACACATACGAGATCTGAAACCACAACCCGAGGAGCGAGAGACACAGGGGTGAAGGAGAATGGCTGTAATAGGTCGCCCTAAAGGGTCACGCAGGACCAGGAACGGTAGAGTGCCACGCAGGACACTGGGGAAGGGTGCCGCGCAGGACACGCACGAGACTCGTCAGCACGCAGGGGGATTGACTTGTGCAATTAGATTAAAAAAAAAAAAGGCGAACAGGAAGACTGTGGTTGGAGAAATCTGAAAAAAGCGAAAATTAGTAAAAAGAAAGGAAAATAAAACGAGAAGAGGAAAAGCTCAGCAAACCTGAACAGGAAACGCATCACCCAAAGCTGGGAGGCGAATCCAGGGTCGGGGAGAGAAATCTCAGACAGGGGATGACCAGGAAAAACCCAGGGGCCAGGCTCACGCCTCAACGCGGACTCACGGGGCAACTACGAGCGTCGGGCCGGAACGACGGGTGCCGCTCATGCGTGGACTACCGGGCGAGGAGTCGGATGATCCTCGGGTCCGAGCCACTGTGTGAGGGAGACACCTGTCAAAAGAGTCCGGCCGGTGGCGCATAGGAGTTGCCCTGGGATGTGAGCCCAAGATTCCAGCCCGGGCGGAGGGTCGGAGGACCCATTGTTCACGAGCGGAATCGCGGCAAGCGGCCCGCATTGAGGGCTGAGGGCGAGCTGGAAAGGGAGAAAGGATTGAGTAAAAGTCATCCGGGTCGGGAGAACTCACCCAGGCCAAGGAGGGTCCGAGCAGCACGGGATGAAGAAGACAGGTCGGCGGTGGCACGTAAGAATAAATAGCAATTTTTATAACGATTAAAAGTAAATAATTAGCAATCCATCAATCCATTAAATAGCAATTAAAATAAACAAGAATAAAAGGGCTAAATAAAAATTGTGAATAAGCAAAAATAAAATGGGGGAATAAAAAGCAAAATAATCATGAACGGGAAGGGGGTGGGTCCATCAAAGATGGAAAAGTGTTATCCATGAGCCAACAGAGAAACGCGGCGAAAACACAACAGTATCCAAAAAAAAGGGATAAGGCGAAATCGGATAGAGAGCGGAGAGCGCGACGGCACTCACACAACCAGGGGAAAGATGCCGTTAGAGAGCGCGGCCGGCAGAGAGACGAGGCTGAGGGCCATGAGTACAAACGCAACAACCGTTAGAACCAGGCGGGAGAGACTGAAACACGGAGCACCGGCACCGGTAGAGGGAACGATTGGCAATGCAACGCGTGTATATAGGCGGGTGGAAAACGGCACAGCGAACACTTGAAGGTAATTATCACCAGAAAGAACGCAAGAAAAGTAGCAAGAATAACAAAATGGAGATGAAACGCGGGCTCAACCACGAGGATGGCAGGAAGAAGATGGAGGATATGAAGGCCTTTCTGGAGGAGCAACAGGCGATCGTGGGAGAAGGGGGCTATCGCGCGGGTACTTCTCGTCAGCGACGGGCGTCTCTGCTCTCGCGTAGCGACGAGGAGGATTGGTGCGATGGCTCCCAGTTCCTTCAACTGCTGGCCTCGCCGTTGGTGTCACCGGCGCCATCGGGTGCTTCCTTCGAGCACCCAACTCCCCAACAGCATCAATCCCATCCCTGCAGTTTCTGTGGCCGTCACTTCTGACGCGGTGAGTGCTCCTAGTGCGGGTGTGCTGGTTGCTGACGACGTCTTGCCAATTCCTGCTCCAATTCCTGCTCCAATTCCTGCTCCAATTCCTGCTCCAATTCCTGCTGCAATTCCTACTCCAATTCCTGCTACAGCCATTGCTGCCAATTCCTCTGCCCTTGTACCGAGATCTCTTTTAGGAGTGGCTCCACCATCTCGATCTCGCTCGGGACTTCAACTTAAAGCAGTGGTCCCTCGGAAAGCACTTTTTGTTTCTCGTCTTATTCCTGAGGCTACAACGGAGGATGTTAAACAACATCTTGCCGCTAAAATTAACACTTCGCCTGTTGATATAGTTGTGACTAAATTTACATTTAAACATAAGCGCAACATATCATCCTTTAAAATTCTTCTCCCTGATTCTTTACTATCCTGTTCTCTAGAACCGTCAATATGGCCTGAGCATACAATTGTGCATGAGTTCCTTCTCAAAGATTCGAACTCGAATCCAAGAATTACCGAACATGCTCCAAAAAACTGATGTACTATTTTTCCATGCACTATCAGAACGTTCGCAGTTTGCTGGGAAAGTTGCGTCAAATTCATACTAATAGCGCGTCCTTTGATTTCGATGCCATCGCGTTTACCGAAACCTGGCTTAACTCCTCTGTCAATGATCACGAAATTTTCATTGATAGTTACACTATTTATAGAATGGACCGCCCATCTTTTGCAGGTGGGGTTCTGACTGCAGTTAAATCTGTTTTCTCATCTGAGTTATTCCCATTCAATAACATTCATGGAATTGAATTTGTTGCAGTCAAAGTTCGTGTTGGCTCCGCATTTTTCTATTTAACCTGCTCTTACATTCCTCCCAGGTCTGATGCTGAGCTTTACTTACACCACCTTTCAGCAATTAATAATGTTGTTTCTACATTAGGGTGCAATGATCGAATTATTGTCATGGGGGACTTTAACCTCCCATTTCTTTCTTGGCTGCCTTGTAATGACGCTAACCTGTTGTTTCCCAATTGCCATAATGACTTTATCAATGGGCTAACGGATATTTCCCTTGTCCAAATTAATGCCGTTAAAAACATTAGGGACAGACTTCTTGACCTCGTTTTTGTTAACGATGGTTCTCTTGCTACTGTATCTAGAGCAAGCCCAATATCTCTCCCTGAAGATCCTTACCATCCAACTTTGTTGATATCACTGGAGTGTACACAATCTGGAGGTGCTGACAGTTCCATGGCTCCTTGTCACATAAAGTGTTTTCGCAAAACAAACTTTATTGATTTAGATCTACATCTCTCGCGTGTTGATTGGTCGTTTCTTTATTCATTACCGAACATAGATGCAACTGTTAACTCGTTTTATAGTTCTATTTACTCCGCCCTTAATACGTTTGATCCAGATATCACTGTACCTGTATCGTCCAAGCCTCCCTGGTTCTCCAAGTATTTGTCATACTTAAAAAATAATAAATCCCGGCTCTATAAAAAGTACCAGAAGTCGGGCTCCACGTTGGCCTTAGCTCTCTACTCCTCCGCTCGCTCTCTGTTCCTTGCCGTCAATAGTCAGTGTTATAATCATTACCTTTCACAATGTAGTAGTAACTTTCGTAGTGATCCTAAAAAATTCTATTCGTTCGTTAATTCTAAGCGCAAGTCAAACGTTTTTCTCCGTCCCTTCATTACCAGAACAAAACAGAAGCTTCTGCTGTTGGTATTGCAAATTTATTCGCTAACTTTTTCCAAACAACGTACTCGTCTCATATTTACAACGCATCCACTCCGTATCCGTACCAGCTACCTCAAGCTAACAGCATTTTTCTGCCCTTTTTCGAGGAAAGCGTTGTTCTGGAAGGTTTGTCATCTATGGACATATCGTTTTCTGCGGGTCCAGATAAAGAACCAAGTTGCATCTTAAAACACTGTGCCCAGTCCCTTTGCAAACCCTTGACCTTTCTCTTCAACCTCTCCTTGGAACAGTCTTGTCTCCCAGTAATTTGGAATGAGTCCTACATCATTCCGCTTCACAAAAAAGGTTCAAGATCAAACATTGAAAACTATCGTGGTATCGCAAAGCTTTCCGCCATCCCGAAGCTTCTTGAGTTCCTGGTCACCCGGCAAGCTAAGGGTGTTTTAGCGTTCATCAAGCGTTGGTCCAAGGAGTTTGACGACCCGTACGTTACGAAACAACTGTACATCTCGTTAGTACGTCCTATATTGGAGTATTGTTCTTGTGTGTGGAGCCCGCAGTATAAAGAGCAGCAGGCTGTTATTGAATCCGTGCAAAAGCAATTTTTAATTTTTGCCCTTCGGAACTTTAACTGGGACTCGGGTAGAATCTTGCCACCCTACCGGTCTAGGCTAAATCTTATCGACCTGCCGTCGTTGCACCAATGGCGTAATGTTCGTGCACAAGCTCCTTCTTGGGACTGTTGACTCCCAAACTCTCTTGGGTCAGATTGACTTGGCCGTTCCATCCAGACCTACCCGTACTTTTAGGCCTATCCGTCTTCCCATATGTAGGTCTAATTATGCTGATCATGAACCTTTTAGGGTTTTATGCCATAATTATAACTCCCTCTGTCAAACCCTATCCCCTGAACTGTCTCTTAAACTAATTGCATGCAATATTTATAATCATTTAAATTTAGCTAACTTTTACCTTATCCTTTTCCGCCTTTAGTAACGAAGTACCATTATTAACAGATAATTTGTTAATTTAATAAATAAATAAAAAAAGATATGTATCTTTGGCACACCGAAGTGCCGACACTCTTTCAATTCAAGCTTGTTCACAGCCCAGCGATTCGCAAATGGTCCATCTCGGCCAGTGAGAACTTGCTCGTAGCGGGTCAGCAGATTGGTGCGGACAATGGCGCCGTTCAGTTCCGCCTGGGCCTTGATGGCCTGTGGGAAAAGAGAGGGAAGAAAACAGTTGGATAAAACCGAGGAAGAAAAGGAAATATAAACCCACCTGAGTATCGCTGACAGCCAGACCATTCAGGAGATTGAACAGCACAATGGTCATGAAGAACACAAAGAGCAGGAAGATCAGGTAAGTGTAGACGCTGTCAAACCTTATGTCACCGGCATCAAACTCTCCCGTGAGCATCACAATCGACTTGATGAGCGCCTCGATGGGCACGGAGAATGTGTTGAAGTGACCATCATCTTCTCCCTCCTTTGCTGGCTCTGGCGTGCTGTCCTTCGGAGAGGAGGAATCCACCTGGGGCTTGCCAAACAGTATGTAGAAGCACAGACTAAACGTAAGCACAAAGATCGAGTAGAGAGCAAAGCTCTTGATGAAGCTGCTGGAGACGGCGCGCAGCATGAGCATGTGCGTCGAAATTGAGAGTACTGGCAGGGAGCCAACCAGCAGGCAGAACTCCACGGACACCAGCAGAATGGTGAAGACGGCCAGTATGCGCTGCGTCTCCTTGTCGTAGCTGGCTTCCATGCAGGTTAGGATCGACAAGACAATGAGAGCCACCTCCATCAGGTTCGTGATGGACCTGAAGTACAGCAGCGGCGACATGGCAAGCTGTATGACCTATCGGATCATGAGATACACAATTCCTATCCAAGAGAACAGGCCGAAGAGGGCAGTCAGGCCCGTGTGGTCGCTTTCGTGGAACGGAGAGCGTATTCCGATTATCTTTTGTAGTGATCAGACGTGTTTTTGTTTTGCGCTCCGCATTTTTTCCTTTTGTTTTGAATAAACAGCCGGTGTTTTCCTAACTAAATTCTAATTATACTTCTTAACCAGACAACAATCTGGAAACCTATTCTATTACGCGAGTGCATGCCTTTTGATTTGTGTTAAAACATTATTTAACTTTTAATTTTTCGGCGTCGGCTTGTGCTTGTGCTTGTGTTTGTGTTGTTGCAGTGAGTGAGTACGCATTACATTGCATTGCAGTCCGCTCTCGTCTGGTAGCTTTTGTTGTTTTATCACTCTCTCGCTATCACCTCAACTTCAATAACTGTTCTTTCTCTCTCGCTCTTCAAACTTTCCGAGCAATAGCGCTCTCTGCTTAGTAGCTCTCGCTATAACCGCTCTCCACTCTGCTCTCTTTTTTTTACCAATTCCGCTTTGAGCGTTGTCTGGCACATTGGTCTGATACCAATTTGTTTTGCAAATAATAGTATATAAATAAATAATAAAATGGAATACGCTGTGGTCTGTGCCAAAAAAAGCTGTAAGAAGCAGATCACCCACGATCAGCCGAATGTCCCCTGCTGGCTCTGCGACAGCGTAGTGCACGCAAAATGCGCTGGATTTTCTGGCCTCGTGATGCTATAGCCAAACGTAATGGCTTGCATTACAGTTGCGAGGCATGCCGTGCGGTGGATAAAGACATGGTGGCTTTCATGAGGCAGACGCGGAGTGGTTTTAAGCAGCTGACCGTTGGTTTTAAAAACCAATACGATCGGCTCCTAGCCATGGAGGCTCAGTTTAGCGGTTTAAAACTGCTGAATGAGTCTCCGAGGCGCAAAAAGGTCACTCCGCGGGATGTGCAATTGCCAACCGTCACTCAGCCGTGCGCCGCCGAAAAACTGACTCCGAACACTCCAAGTGTGCAGCAGTTGATCTCGTTTGCCACTCCAAGGGCAACGACAGTTGCTGGCGATGCAGATTCGGTAGCCGAATTCATCGCCTCGGAGAATGTGCAGCCAAGTACGTCTGCAGCGTCCGTGTCCGTGGTGTCCGCAAGTTCGCTAGTTGTCCCGTCTATCCCGATCCCACCAGTAAATAGACGTTCCGGACCTCCGGATATTGCCACCACAGGTACTAGGCCTGTGGTGACTAAACCACTGGTGGGAGTCCCACCAAAACGACAAGTTTTTGTTTCACGGCTGGCCCCTGACCTCACATCTAATGATGTAATTGCTTTTATTCAAAGCAAAATAAAAGCCGTGGGTTTAAAGGTGGAGAAATTTAACTTCTCTTATGCCAGGGAGATAGCCTCGTTTAAGATAAGCATCTCCCCAACTCAATTTGACACCATTTGCTCCGCCAAATTTTGGCCGGAGCATTTGGTGGTGAAGGAGTTTAAGGCTAAGAAGAAGAATAGGCCCCCCATATCCCTTCCAAATCTTTCCAGTGTGCCACCCTCAACCTCAACTTCCTCTTCCTCAACTTCCCGTCTTGCTTCCACCTTTCCAAAAAACTAACTTCTCTTTTAGTAACCTATCAGAATGTAAGAGGCTTGCGTAGTAAGCTCAGCATTCTTTTCCGGGATAGTGTTGCATTTGCTTCCCACGTTATTGTGTTTACTGAAACCTGGTTAAAGCCGGACATTCTTAGTTCCGAGGTTTTGGCAGGTCGGTACACAACTTTTAGAAAGGACCGTTCGTCTCGACGGGCAGGGGGGGTTCTAATTGCAGTGGACTCTTACTTCACGTCGGAACACTTCACAGTCCAAGTTCAACAGGAACTGGAATTCCTGTGTGTAAAACTGATTCTTCCCGCTTTCGCTATATTCATTACTTGCTCGTATATCCCACCTTCTTCGGATATTTCAATTTATGAGCAGCACTTGTCCGCTTTAACCGCTGTTTCTTCCTCGCTATCTGATAAAGATCGTATGATAGTTCTTGGTGACTTCAACTTGCCAGAAACTGTTTGGTCTTCGGTAAACGAGTCTAGTATCCTAGTGCCCATGTCACGACATGACTTTGTTGACGGCTTGCTTGACCTATCCCTGTCTCAAGTCAACCATGTGAAAAATTCCTTGGGTCGATTGCTTGATCTGTGCTTTGTATCGGATCCGACCATAGTGTTGTTAACCCGAGCCCTTCCGCTCACTATACCTGAAGACGCCTACCACCCTACTTTCGAGGTGTCGCTAGATATAGGACCAACTGTATTGGATCGGTCGAGTAGGCTGCCCGAACGTGTCCGCTGCTTTCGTAAAGCCGAGTTTGCGAAGCTTAATAACCTCATTAGGGATTTTGATTGGTCCGCTTTGTACTTGTGCACTGATATCACAAAAGGCACAAACATTTTTTACAATGCTCTTGGCACATTTTTCGATTCTTGTGTCCCGCTTTCTTGTCCGACTAGATCTGGAAAACCCCCTTGGTTTACCAAAGAGTTATCCAGTCTAAAAAACTTAAAATCAAGACTTTATAAAAAATTTCAAGAAGTGGGTTCTCCTACTTCTCACTCTCGCTATGTATTAGCTCGGTCAAACTTTTCAGTTCTTAATGCTCAATGCTATAAGAACTACCTATCTCGATGCAGGATACGTTTTTCTCAGGACCCTAAACAGTTTTACAGCTTCGTAAACAGTAAGCGTAGAACGTCCGCACACCCATCCTCGCTATCATTTTGTAATACGTCGGCAAATAATGATCAGGCAATTGCCGATCTTTTTGCCCAATTCTTCCAAACCACCTATTCTGAGGAAAGCTACTCTGGTCATCCGTACACATACGGTTTACCGAGGTCGAACGGCATTTTCAGTCCCTTGTTAAATGAATGTTCCCTACTTCATGATCTTCGACTAGTTAAGCCGGTGTTTTCACCGGGTCCAGACGGGGTTCCAGGTTGTGTACTCAGGTACTGCGCTGAGGCTCTGTGTGGACCTTTGCTTAAACTATTCACCCTATCCATTGATTCTTCTTGCTTCCCCCCGATCTGGAAGGATTCGTTTATAATTCATCTCCATAAAAAAGGTAGCAAGTCTGATGCAAAAAATTATAGAGGTATAGCAAAGTTATCCGCTATTCCTAAAATGTTTGAGAGGGTTTTAACTCCGCACTTGCAACATCTCTGCAAGTCACTTATATCTCCAACTCAGCATGGATTTATAAGGCGGCGATCAACCACCACGAACTTGTTAGAGTTTACCTCTTTCATTATTAAAGGCTTTCAATGTAACTTGAAGACGGATGTTATTTACACCGACTTTAGTAAAGCATTCGACTCTGTAAACCATTCCCTTTTAGCGCATAAACTTGACCTTTTAGGGTTTCCGCCCAACCTCCTGAGATGGATTTCTAGCTATCTTTGTTCTAGGTCTCAAAGAGTCCTCTTCAAAAACTCCCTCTCTTTACCAGTAAAGGTTTCTTCGGGAGTACCACAAGGCAGCCATCTAGGCCCCTTACTCTTCACACTCTTTATTAATGACTTACCTTCAGTATTAACATACTCTCGAGTACTTATGTATGCGGATGATGTTAAACTCTGTGTCCAGTACAAGGACATTTCATTTCATTCTCGCTTGCAATCCGATCTCAATAACTTTCAGTCATGGTGTTGTGCAAACTTGTTACACCTTAATGCCTCGAAATGCAAAGTTGGACATTTCATCGTTCTAGCCCTTTGTTGGCTCCCTACACCCTATTTGGTGGTTCTCTTGAGAGAATTACCCTGGTGGATGCTCTGGGTGTTATGTTAGACCCCAAGTTAAAGTTTTCCGAACACATTTCTACCATGGTAAACAAGGCCATGGGCGTGCTTGGGTTTATAAAAAGGTGGTCAAAGGAATTTGACGACCCCTATATAACAAAGACTCTCTATACCTCGCTTGTTCGTCCGATCTTAGAATACGGCTCCTGTGTATGGTGCCCTCAGTACAAAGTACACCAGGACCGTATAGAATCAGTACAGAACAACTTTTTACTCTTTGCTTTGAAAGATGCAGTCATTGTATGTCAACGTCCACAATATGCGTGATAATGGAGGCAGTGAAGAGAGAGTAAAGTAGAAAGTTCAGATAGAAGATCACCGAGAGGCGGTGCCACTTGAGGAAGAGGAAACTCGAGATTAGCTGGTGCTGCAGCAGGTAACGCAGCTCCTTGGAATCGGCGATGTATGCGATTGGAGTCATCTCGTCCTCCAATTGGTGAGGATGGCCAATGCTCCGCTTGTCCGACTGCCCGGGCTCTCGCTGGCGTCTCATCAGATTCTTGTAGTTGATGATGATCTCGAAACTCTGGTCACCGGGCTTCTCCCCGTTGGTGGTGATGCAGGAATCGAAGTGCTCCTCCAGCACTTTCGGGTCCATCTCCTGTATGGGAAGATCTCCGAACGCGCTTCTCGCCCCGATGTACGCTCCCTGCCGTAGAAGCTCCTGTGCCACCTTTGTGTTGCGATACTTGACCGCATAGGAGAGTGGCACCAGGCCAGCTCGCTCTCGAGCAGCAGCTGGAAGCAGCGCTGGTGGTCACAGAAGTCGTCCAGCGGCTGCTCACCCAGGCGACTGATAACCGCGTTCAGCAGCTTGGAATGCGATGTCAGCCTCAGCAGCGGATGCTTCAACAGCTTCTCTAGCGCCCTGTGGTTGCCCCAGATTACGGCCAACTCCACGGGGCTGATGTCGCTCAATTTTGAAGGATTAATGTTGATGCCCGTCTCGAGGATGGCCTCAAAGGCTCGCTGCTTGCCCCGCTTGATACTCTCCGCCAGCAGGGACTGATACTCCTCCTGGTTGGCATTGCATTGGTTGTCTGCGTTTCCGCTGACGTTCTGGTGGTACTCCGCGAACTGTTGCTCGAACTGGTTCTCGTCTCCGTCCCGCAGCGTGCGGAGGAGTCGCTCGCAGTCGATCTCTGCTCCGGCCTCGCGCAGCTCCGGCAACGGCAGTTCCGGATACTGGTCCCTCAGCATCTGGCGTACATGCCCGTTCCGATAGCTGTCAATGTCCAACTGTGGTTGTTTCAGGAAAAGTCGGATCAGCTCCAGCTTAGTGCCTGCCTCAATCTTTCTATTCTTCAGCACATGGTGGAGGGGCGTGACCTCGCCCTGATCCACCAAATTCGGAGAGGCTCCGTACTCGAGCAGCAGCTGAATGCAGGAGCCCACCTGAGAGGCATTCGATCGTCCTGGCGATTGGCCTGGGCACCGCTGTCCAGGGCAGTGTGGAATTTCCGTATGTCCCGATTAGCGAGGGCTGCGCTCAACTGGCCCTGCGGATCGATGAAACCGCAGTTGTTAGAGCTCATTCTGCTGTCTGCAAAGAGTCAAGTGAGAATGGGGAGGATGAGCTATGTCTATGTGGGCTTTCGTTAATCTTATCCAACCCACGCTGCGTATGAGTAACTTCTAATGCCGTTTCTATGAAAATGATGCCAGAACCCGCATTGTTAGAGCTCTGCTCTGGTCAATGGAGGGTGGTCTGACCCAACAGACGGTTTCAGTACAGACCTTGAAATGGCCGAAACAAAAGCATGAGAGTGGACCGACCCCCACAACGACCCCCCCGTATTTGACAACGCTTCATGCTACGATGATTTTCACACAAATGATTGTCTGTCCATGGAGCTGGCCAGCAGCTGGAGGCAGAGCCACAGTCAGAGCCACAGTCACAGCCACATCCGCAGCCGAAAGCTACCCCACAGGTTTCTCGAAAAATAAAAACCAAATCTTCGTTTTGGGGCAATTAAAGAAAGCGTCTTTAAGTGGTTTTTGTGGTACCCGAACTACAGACTTAATTTGCCCTCCCGTGCAGTTATTAAATTATAACAATCCAACTGAAGACAAGGTAAGACAAGGCCTGAGAAGTACTCAGGGAGTGGCTTGATTGTTCAAAGTGATCTACAAATTTGAATCAAGTTTGGTGTTCGATCTCGCTCGCCTTTTGGTATATCAAAATTTAACGATCATAAAGAATAATCATAAAATAATCGACACATCAATATCAATTAGCAATCAATTGGTTACGCTTTATTCTTTGAATACTGTTCCGAATGGAGCTTTAGATAAAGCCCTGGGCAGTGCTGAAATCTTGCGATTTATAGGCGGCTCTTTTCGTAAATTTCAAGGCGGCTTCTTCTGTGGGATCTGATCCCTCCAGCCGTCAGCTCAACGTCTTCTCCGCTCTGTTGTGTTCTGTTCTGTTCTGTTCCGTTCTGTCTGCTGTCTGCTTTGATGCTTGAAACGTGTGAGAAATCGGCTAATCACACATGAGACCTGGCTAATTTGAATATTCCCCCACTGATTGTTTATCAATAGCCTACGAATTGGGAATCAGGAAACATCGTCTTCTCTTTTGTAGGTAGCTCTTCGGCTAATGTTGCTTTACTATGCAAACAAATTGAGGATTGTAAATGACGTCCCTGGGGTCAAAATTTGTCGTTGATAAGATAAACAGAATCGCACAATCACCTTCCTTAATTGGCCCTTTATTTGATATTTTCTTGTCTCCCATCTTAAACTCTTCCCCATTCTGGTATTTGTTTTTCCACCTGAGTACGAGTATTTGCCCAAGCAATTGACAAACAACTTCATTGTTTGTCCAAGCTGAAGCTCGACCCAAAGTCTTACTAAGACATCGGTTGACAGAATGGCGTAATATCACAATAATTAACAGAAAACTTAACAGCAAACGATTTCAAAGGTGAGCAACTCCTCTCTCAGTCGCATCTGACCCTAGCAATTAAGAGCACTACTTTCAGAAATATTGATGTAGTCAAGGTAATCTATACTTATTGCGAAAAGCTTCGGAAAACACAAATTTCCCATAAACTCTTAAACATTTGCTTCATCTACGGAAACCAGTCGAAATCACAGAGTATACGGAGTCTGGAGTGGAATTTTATTCCCCCTTCTCTTGGAGCTCACATATGTATATACTATAACACTGGTAAAAAAAAAAGTACTCGTATCACTCTGGAATTTGAGAATAAAGTGTGTCACAAAGGAAAAGGGAGTCCAACGACATTATTACTAGTTTTAAAAGAAAAATAATAATGAGATTATCTTCATTCGCGATTCGAAAACTGTTTCGACTTCTCATTTTTTCTTTGAGTGAATTTATATTTATAAGCCTTTCAGCCCTGTTCTTCTTTCTGTCTGTGGGAACATCTGGAATTTGGAGACTGAGAGAGCTGGAGCCTAGGAAATTGCCCAAAAAAATTGGCTCTGAGTTGCATACCGAATCCTCTACTAAAGTTCTTTGTGTTGGTGCAGCTGCAAAAGTGAAATCAGCAAATGACAACACTTCGGAAAGAGTAAGTAGAAGAAGGACAGACGTGATTAATGTAAAGTTTTTAACGCGATAAACTGAATATGTATATGTCCAGCTGCACAGGATCAGCCGCGTTTCTCCGATCGTCTGTCAATAATTTATACTATATACGTACACTGCTATAACATTCTCACATGATATTTTACCATACCCTTCCCGAATACGTGATGTGATCAGATCGAGAGACTCTTTAGCTGCGTGGGAGGAGGAGAGCAGAGTAAACACTAAACTAAATTGCTTGTCCATAAAGTCTGTTTTTTGGCAAACTGTGCTTGGATTGTTTATCCAATTTATGGCATTATTATACCCGATACTCAAAATGAGTATTGGGGTATATTAGATTTGTGGTAAAAGTGGATGTGTGTAACGTCCAGAAGGAATCGTTTCCGACCCCATAAAGTATATATATTCTTGATCAGCATCAATAGCCGAGTCGATTGAGCCATGTCTGTCTGTCCGTCTGTCCGTCCGTCCGTCTGTCCGTCCCCTTCAGCGCCTAGTGCTCAAAGACTATAAGAGCTATAGCAACGATGTTTTGGATCCAGACTTCTGTGATATGTCACTGCTACAAGAAAATTTCAAAACTTTGCCCCGCCCACTTTCGCTCCCACAAAGGGCGAAAATCTGTGGCATCCACAATTTCGACGATACGAGAAAACCAAACGCAGAATCATAGAAGATGACTTTTTTCTTCTAGAGGGCAAATTCTGAACCAGATCGTATAATTATTATAGCCAGAATCAAGAAAACAATTTCATTCTTTATCGCTCTGTCTCTCTCTAACACACAGGTTTCATGGTCGGTTTTGCCAATTGCAAAATATGAGTTCAAGGATCTCAGAACCCATAAGAGCTAGAGCAACCAAATTTGGTATCCACACTCCTGTGATATCGGACCTTGACCGTTTTGTGTCAGAATTTCGCCACACCCCCTTCCGCCCCCGCAAAGGACGAAAAATCTGTGGCATCCACAAATCTCAGAGACTATTAAGGCTAGAGTAACCAAATTTGGTATCCGCAGTTCTGTTAGATCTCACTATAAAACGTATATCTCAGAATTTCGCCCCACCCCCTTCCGCCCCCACAAAGGACGAAAATCTGTTGCATCCACAATATTGCAGATTCGAGAAAACTAAAAACGCAGAATCATAGATAACGACCATATCTATCAGATTGCTGAATATGGTTTAGATCAGATAATTTTTATAGCAAAAAGGAAGAAATCAATTTGCAGTGGCTACGCAGCACCCGACGCCACGCTCAGACTGATTTTCTGTAGAGGCGTCTGCCGGAGGAGAGCCATACTGACTTAGTATCGGGTATAACTGTAGAGTTGCGGTGTCCGCAGCAATTCACAACGTTCCCCCTCGTCTACGATTCTGCGTTTTTAGTTTAGTTTTTATACCCGATACTCAAAATGAGTATTGGGGTATATTAGATTTGTGGTAAAAGTGGATGTGTGTAACGTCCAGAAGGCATCGTTTCCGACCCCATAAAGTATATATATTCTTAATCAGCATCAATAGCCGAGTCGATTGAGCCATGTCTGTCTGTCCGTCTGTCCGTCCGTCCGTCTGTCCGTCTCTCCGTCTGTCCGTCCGTCCGTCTGTCCGTCCCCTTCAGCGCCTAGTGCTCAAAGACTATAAGAGCTAGAGCAACGATGTCTTGGATCCAGACTTCTGTGATATGTCACTGCTATAAAAATATTTCAAAACTTCGCCCCGCCCCCACAAATGACGAAAATCTGTGGCATCCACATTTTTAAAGATACGATAAAACCAAAAACGCAGAATCGTAGAGGATGACTATATCTTCTAGAGGGCAAATTCTGAACCAGATCGTATAATTATTATAGCCAGAATCAAGAAAACAATTTCATTCTTTCTCGCTCTGTCTCTCTCTAACACACAGGTTTCATGGTCGGTTTTGCCAATTGCAAAATATGAGTTCAAGGATGTCAGAACCTTTAAGAGCCAGAGCAACCAAATTTGGTATCCACACTCCTGTGATATCGGACCTTGACCGTTTCGTGTCCAAATTTCGCCACACCCCCTTCCGCTCCCGCAAAGGACGAAAATCTGGGGCATCCACAAATCTCAGAGACTATTAAGGCTAGAGTAACCAAATTTGTTATCCGCCGTTCACTTCTGTTAGATCTCACTATAAAACGTATATCTCAGAATTTCGCCCCACCCCCTTCCGCCCCCACAAAGGACGAAAATCTGTTGCATCCACAATATTGCAGATTCGAGAAAACTAAAAACGCAGAATCATAGATAACGACCATATCTATCAGATTGCTGAATCTGGACCAGATCAGATAATTTTTATAACCAAAAGGAACAAATCAATTTGCACTGGCTACGCAGCGCCCGACGTCACGCTCAGACTGATTTTCTGTCTCTCTCGCACACACTCTTTGTCCTGTCGTGTAATATTAGCAGCGTCTGCCGGAGGAGAGCCATACTGACTTAGTATCGGGTATAACTGTAGAGTTGCGGTGTCCGCAGCAACTCACAACGTTCCCCCTCGTTTTTTTTAGTTTTGCCGCATGGTTTGCATAAATTTCCATTTGGATTTCCATTGCCATTGCCATTGACTGCCTCGTTAGCTAGCCCCTTAGACCCATCAACTTTTGATTGATTTGATCCGATACGCTACGCTCCTCAGCTTAGCTAAAGATTAATTTATAAAACAAAAGATATACAAAAAGGGTAATAAAAGAGTAACGAACACGATTAAGAACCATTAACCATAATATGTGCGTAAACAACACACACATTTTGAACCGAATTATATCAAATGCAAAAAAAACAAAACGAAAACAGAAAACAGAAAACCAATTAAAGATAATAAAACTATTATAACGAAAAAAAAAGAAATGAAAATTCAAGAATGCATAAATCTAACATTTGCAATTACAAAATATTTACTCTGGTACAAAATGGTACATACAGTAAAGATATTCGTTTATACAATATTTACTGTCTATATAACCATTATATACTACTTACTTACTGACAACAAATTATTAAGGGTTTTGTTCAATTTTATTATTCGTAGGTTAATAAAAACAATTTCAGACTAACTTAAACTTACAGTCTGCTCTGAATACGTGTTAAATGCTAGAGCTGTGCTAGTTGATTATTACTCGTACAATAAATACTATAGCTTAGAGCCATCCTGCGTCCCTGGTCACCGGTGGATCAAGCCTTCAGAACAACAAAATCAATCAAAGAACAACAATCAATCCAAAAATCAATCAAACAAAAAAAATTGAACACTACAGCTAAAAATCTTGTACAGGCTTCTACAGCAGAAAATCTTGTACAGGCTGAAAATATTCTACATTCTACAAGTGAAAATCTTGTACAGGCTTCTACAGCTGAAAATCTTGTACAGGCTGAAATATTCTACATTCTACAGCTGAAAATCTTGTACAGGCTGAAAATATTCTACATTCTACAGCTGAAAATCTTGTACAGGCTTCTACAGCTGAAAATCATGTACCGGCTAAAATATTCTACATTCTACAGCTGAAAATCTTGTACAGGCTGAAAATATTCTACATTCTACAGCTGAAAATACATTAATTATGTATAGTTCATGTATAATACATACTACATAAAATAAATAAAATAAAAAACAAATTATTATTATTATTATTATTGTTATTATTATTAAAATTAATATAATTATACTACATACTAAAAAATATTTTCTAACGTCTTATTTAATAATTTAATTTTTTGGTCCATTATTTGGAGAGCCATGAACACTACAGTTGTAGCATAATATACTGGGTTTCTGTTGAAATCTTCTTTAAACGATACTTATAAACGCTGTTTATAAAAATTGTTGATAAATGCTTGCCACGTTCCTCGAAGGTATTGCTGTTCATGTTGTTAAAACATATTGGTTCGTTTCTAAATTCGAAATGTTTTTCAACAGCGCGTAATAAGTTCATTATTTCATTTTTAATGATTTATTTAACTTTATCAGACATTAGGTAGTCGGGCAAGTTGTCTACCGACTTCGTAGCCTCAAAGATACTCTTGTAATTTTCTTTCCTGTATTCCTTGACATACATATTTGACAACAACACATCCTCATGTACATCATTTTTTAGGATAACCTTTTTGAGGTGGGGCAGATCCCACAATATGGGGGACGGCATGAAATTTGCCAAGCAGTGGTCGGATCCAACTGCCAACAGTTGACTTGACAAGCCCCCACTCTAAACCTCCCTCAATACTAAATCGAGTCCTTCCTTGACCGCATTCCTGCCTAGTGCAGATGTTTTGGAAACGGTACAAATGTGGAAATACAAATAATGAATTTCATTCCCGTTAATTATACCCGATACTCAAAATGAGTATTGGGGTATATTAGATTTGTGGTAAAAGGTGATGTGAGTAACCAGAAGGAATCGTTTCCGTTTTCTTGATCAGCATCAATAGCCGAGTCGATTGAGCCATGTCTGTCTGTCCGTCCGTCCGTCTGTCCGTCTGTCCGTCCCCTTCAGCGCCTAGTGCTCAAAGACTATAAGAGCTAGAGCAACGATGTTTTGGATCCAGATTTCTGTGATATGTCACTGCTACAAAAATATTTTAAAACTTCGCCCCGCCCACTTCCGCCCCAACAAAGGACGAAAGTCTGTGGCATCCACAATTTTAAAGATACGAGAAAACCAAAAACGTGGAGTTGTATAGAATGACCATATCTTTAAGACTGCGGAATCTGAATTGGATCGTATTATTAGTATAGCCAGCATCAAGAAAACAATTTAATTTTTTCTCGCCCTGTCTCTCTCTAACACACACGTAGCATAGGCGGATTTGCTTAGAGTAAAACATTAGCGCCTAGATCTCAGAGACTACAAAAGCTAGAGCAACCAAATTTGGTATCCACACTCCTAATATATCGGACCGAGACGAGTTTGTTTCAAAATTTCGCCACACCCCCTTTCGCCCCCGCAAAGGATGTAAATCTGGGGATATTCACAAATCTCAGAGACTATTAAGGCTAGAGTAACCAAACTTGGTATCCGCACTCCTGTTAGATCTCACTATAAAACGTTTATCACAAAATTTCGCGCTACCCCCTTCCGCCCCCACAAAGGACGAAAATCTGTTGCATCCACAATATTTTAGATTCGAGAAAACTAAAAACGCAGAATCATAGATAATGACCAGAATCTGGATCAGATCAGATCATTTTTATAGCCAATAGGAACAAATCAATTTGCAGTGGCTACGCAGCGCCCGACGTCACGCTCAGACTGATTTTCTGTCTCTCTCGCACGCACTCTTTGTCGTGTCGTTTAATATTAGCGGCGTCTGCCGGAGGAGAGCCATACTGACTTAGTATCGGGTATAACCGTAGAGTTGCGGTGTCCGCAGCAACTCACAACGTTCCCCCTCGTTTTAATATTTGATTTGAGTAGAAAAACTCGCCTGTTATTCGTAAATGTAACGACTGACCAAAAAGGGAGGAGTATTTATATTGTGTGGGCGCCTTTGGGCCAAGAAATCATCAAAGTTATTCACGTCGCACAGTTTGGGAAAAAACTGGACTGGAGTGGAGTCGACTGGAGGGACTGCAATGACACTTGCCGGCTGGCGGCCTCTTGGAAATTTTAAGCCTCGTTAAGCTTCTGGTCAACCGCCTGGCTGGTCTGCTTGAGCGCTCCATCGAATGAATTAACCTTCGCTCTGGTTATACTGGATGCCCTTTTGGATTACAGGACTACCCTCTTTAGCGCCTTTGAATGGATAAACAAAGTGCATGTCCTACATGGATTACAGCCGTATAGCGCATCATAAAAGGTAAGAAATCAAGCCACAAATTGAATGCCGAACACAGCAAATGCTTAACCCATGACACCACCAAAAGGGGGAGAGGGAGTAGAGGGGGATGAGTGCCCCCTATTAATCCTAAGTGCTTCCTGTGATTTTATGTAAATTTGTACACGGGGAACAGAGGACTCCAAAGAGACCTCTCGAGCAGCAATTCAATGTACAAATGACAGGTTGGCTGTGACACAAAACAGCAGCTTAAGGAAGATGTAAAGCCAAGGAAAAATATACCCCCCCTCCCCCACTCTCCTTAACCATTAACCCTTAACTCCTTAATCGCAGAATGGTAGCCAACATTTCGGCCACACCAAGGAGTATGGTGGCATGGTATTTATCGCAAGTCCTATCCCAAACCAACAAGGCCGATCAACTATTGCAAGTCGCAGCTCTGCCCAGGGAAAGTACGTCACCTGACCTGTGATTCGAAACACAACATCGAAGTGGGCCCTGAACTATCACTTGGAGCCGTTCAGAACTGGCTCTGGAAATCATTCAGTACGAATATCTGGAGAGAGCGGCACAACACAGAGAACGGTAGCAAATATCGAAAGCACAGGGAACATAAAGTAAATAAAAATACAAATACAAAACAAAGCCCATGAACGAATATTTCCTCACAGGTGCTGGAATAAGATGAATCCAACTATTAACAATCCACGTGAATGGGGATTCACCCGCTCGCGGGGTATTTTCGGATCCATGGGATCCTTCGTCTTTACCGACCAGCAGCAGCAGCAGCAGCAGCCGGGGCTGCAGGTCCCCCCCGAAGGTTCCACCGACAAGAATGGACTCAATGCGATGCCCTTCCTAGGCCAAATCCACACCAGTCCTCTGCTGTCCCGCTCAATGGGTCCAATAGGTCACGCTCACCCCCCACCTTCCCTCCGATGGGGGATTCAGATGGGTGAGCGGCAGCAGCCCAGACTCCCCTTCCCCCCAGGACATAACTTACCCCCGGCTCCCCTGCAGATTCAATGCTGTGCCACAGACGGCTTCGATGGGACCACCGCCCTTGTTGAGCTCCCTCTGGACAGGCGGCGCTTCTCCGGACAGCCGCGGAGACTACTACGACGACCCCCACGAAGAGTATTCCGACTGCCGCTACGAGGGCGACTACTCGATGCCCACCGAGGAGGACCAAGAGGAGGAGTCGTGCTCCTGTCAGAGCCAGACCGGTCAGCCAGAAAGAGTTCAGCTCGATAGAGCGCACCGCGTCGGACTCGGAGTGGGAGGAGCTCTCCGACGGCCCTTCCCCCAGGGTCTCCCCGCTGGAGTCCACCAGGGCAGTCGTGCTCTCCACAATGCAGCCGGAGCACCGTCAGCGCATGGTGGCCTTGTACCACCTCGTCTTGGAGACCGCTGTGGTCAAGGTCGTGCTGCTGGTGCTGCAACTGCTGTGCTGCGCGGTGTTCTGGCTGGTCGAGAAGACCGTGGGCTTCAACGAAACCGTTGGCTCGAAGCAAGTTCACGCTGCGCACCATCCAGCGCCAGTTGCTGTGGCGCATAGCCAATGCCCGGGGCGACGAGACGCTCGTCTTCCTTGCCGTGCTCATGACCACGCCCTGGCTTTTCTCTTTAAGCCTCCTGGGATTCATCCTGTCCCTGGCGGCGCTCCTGAAGAAGACCGTCGAGCAGCTGGTGTTCCAGATACGCCTGCACCTCGTGCTCTAGGGGCAGCCATCGAGCAGAAAGCAGCAAGCAGTATCCAATCACACACTGACAGAAGACACACGGCCACACGCCCGACACTCCACCCCTCCCCTCAGAGATGTTTGCACTTCCATTTGGGCGATGCCAGCATCGCAATACACGGAATCGTCTCTCCGTTTTTGGCCGCAATGAAAATAGATACCGAAATATTCGAAATTCAAAGTCAATTCCCACGAGAGAGAGCGAGACAGGCCTTCTTCTTTTGGTTTACGGCCTTTCTTTCTTCCGCCTTTGGCATCGCCCACTCCACTCTCTTTATTTTTCTTGCATTAAATTGGCAATAATATGAACTCGCCTTCTCTTTCTGCTTAGTAGTATTCCCCTGTCGCCGATAGCCCGCATCCTCTGCGTTCCAGAATCTGCGGAAGTTTCCAGCGGGGGCTACTGGCGTGCATCAGCCGTCGAGTAGATTGAATGGGAACGCTGCCAGCATATATGTACTATGTGTGTGTGTGCCCAACTAACGCAGACAACTGCGTTCTAGAATGAAATATGAATTCATTGGATACGCACACACAGATCCCCCTTCATCGCTCTCTGTTTCCCTCGGAGGGTGGCAGGGTAATGGGTGTCTACGCTGCTCGGCTCTGGCCTGTATCTAATCGCGCCTGCCTTGCTGTGTACCCACTGTAGATGCATATCTACAGTTGTTAATCAATGTCCGTTGATTGTCGCATCGTTGCTTGGAAGGGGAATCCCCCTTATATTAAAGCTGGGATCCTATGCCAGAGCAGAACGCAATACTTTTCATATCCCACCTTGGGTTTCCTTAACCAATCCCATAACTTTCGACATTGACAATGAGGCTTCATCAGCATTCGTTCGCTCACAGTCATTATCATAATGATGATGATAATGATAATAATGTGCATGTGTGTGGTGTGTGACTCTCGTTTAGGACCTGAGCTCAAAAGTGCAATGCACGGCAGAAAAATCAACACGAGCTGATTCAAGGGTAAAGATATGTATCTTTGGCACACCGAAGTGCCGACACTCTTTCAATTCAAGCTTGTTCACAGACCAGCGATTCGCAAATGCGGCCAATGAGTATGTGTTGTGAGTATATAACAGCCCATCCGATCCGATCAGGCGATTCATCAGTGAAGATTTTCTCTCCTTTCGCTTTTCTGCCTAGTGGGGTCCCAAGTGTGGGGTCCCAAGCCACGAGGGCGTGAAACTCAAGAAAAGCATGAAGAAAATTACGATTGAACCGGTGACTAGCTCATGGTCTTCCTCGAGCGAACCGACTGCCTTTGTTCAACTGGGACGATGAGGTCTGAGCGTGTCCATCTCGGCCAGTGAGAACTTGCTCGTAGCGGGTCAGCAGATTGGTGCGGACAATGGCGCCTGTGGGCCTACGGGAAAAGAGAGGGGAGAAAACAGTTGGATAAAGCCGAGGAAGAAAAGGAAATATAAACCCACCTGAGTATCGCTGACAGCCAGACCATTCAGGAGATTGAACAGCACAATGGTCATGAAGAACACAAAGAGCAGGAAGATCAGGTAAGTGTAGACGCTGTCAAACTTTATGTCACCGGCATCAAATTCTCCCGTGAGCATCACAATCGTCTTGATGAGCGCCTCGATGGGCACGGAGAATGTGTTGAAGTGACCATCATCTTCTCCCTCCTTTGCTGGCTCTGGCGTGCTGTCCTTCGGAGAGGAGGAATCCACCTGGGGCTTGCCAAACAGTATGTAGAAGCACAGACTAAACGTAAGCACAAAGATCGAGTAGAGAGCAAAGCTCTTGATGAAGCTGCTGGAGACGGCGCGCAGCATGAGCATGTGCGTCGAAATTGAGAGTACTGGCAGGGAGTCAACCAGCAGGCAGAACTCCACGGACACCAGCAGAATGGTGAAGACGGCCAGTATGCGCTGCGTCTCCTTGTCGTAGCTGGCTTCCATGCAGGTTAGGATGGACAAGACAATGAGAGCCACCTCCATCAGGTTCGTGATGGAACTGAAGTACAGCAGCGGCGACATGGCAAGCTGTATGACCTCTCGGATCATGAGATACACAATCCCTATCCAAGAGAACAGGCCGAAGAGGGCAGTCAGGCCCGTGTGGTCGCTTTCGTGGAACTTAAGGAGCGTATGCGTGATAATGGAGGCAGTGAAGAGAGAGTAAAGTAGAAAGTTCAGATAGAAGATCACCGAGAGGCGGTGCCACTTGAGGAAGAGGAAACTCGAGATTAGCTGGTGCTGCAGCAGGTAACGCAGCTCCTTGGAATCGGCGATGTATGCGATTGGAGTCATCTCGTCCTCCAATTGGTGAGGATGGCCAATGCTCCGCTTGTCCGACTGCCCGGGCTCTCGCTGGCGTCTCATCAGATTCTTGTAGTTGATGATGATCTCGAAACTCTGGTCACCGGGCTTCTCCCCGTTGGTGGTGATGCAGGAATCGAAGTGCTCCTCCAGCACTTTCGGGTCCATCTCCTGTATGGGAAGATCTCCGAACGCGCTTCTCGCCCCGATGTACGCTCCCTGCCGTAGAAGCTCCTGTGTCACCTTTGTGTTGCGATACTTGACCGCATAGGAGAGTGGCACCAGGCCAGCCTTGCCCGCCTCATTGATGTCCACACGATCGCTCTCGAGCAGCAGCTGGAAGCAGCGCTGGTGGTCACAGAAGTCGTCCAGCGGCTGCTAACCCAGGCGACTGATAACCGCGTTCAGCAGCTTGGAATGCGATGTCAGCATCAGCTGCGGATGCTTCAACAGCTTCTCTAGCGCCCTGTGGTTGCCCCAGATTACGGCCAACTCCACGGGGCTGATGTCGCTCAATTTTGAAGGATTAATGTTGATGCCCGTCTCGAGGATGGCCTCAAAGGCTCGCTGCTTGCCCCGCTTGATACTCTCCGCCAGCAGGGACTGATACTCCTCCTGGTTGGCATTGCATTAGTTGTCTGCGTTTCCGCTGACGTTCTGGTGGTACTCCGCGAACTGTTGCTCGAACTGGTTCTCGTCTCCGTCCCGCAGCGTGCGGAGGAGTCGCTCGCAGTCGATCTCTGCTCCGGCCTCGCGCAGCTCCGGCAACGGCAGTTCCGGATACTGATCCCTCAGCATCTGGCGTACCTGCCCGTTCCGATAGCTGTCAATGTCCAACTGTGGTTGTTTCAGGAAAAGTCGAATCAGCTCCAGCTTAGTGCCTGCCTCAATCTTTCTTTTCTTCAGCACATGGTGGAGGGGCTTGAACTCGCCCTGATCCACCAAATTCGGAGAGGCTCCGTAATCGAGCAGCAGCTGAATGCAGGAGCCCACCTGAGAGGCATTCGATCGTCCTGGCGATTGGTCTGGGCACCGCTGTCCAGGGCAGTGTGGAATTCCCGTATGTCCCGATTAGCGAGGGCTGCGCTCAACTGGCCCTGCGGATCGATGAAACCGCAGTTGTTAGAGCTCATTCTGCTGTCTGCAAAGAGTCAAGTGAGAATGGGGAGGATGAGCTATGTCTATGTGGGCTTTCGTTAATCTTCTCCAACCCACGCTGCGTATGAGTAACTTCTAATGCCGTTTCTATGAAAATGATGCCAGAACCCGCATTGTTAGAGCTCTGCTCTGGTCAATGGAGGGAGGTCTGACCCAACAGACGGTTTCTGTACAGACCTTGAAATGGCCGAAACAAAAGCATGAGAGTGGACCGACCCCCGCAACAAACGGTATTTGACAACGCTTCATGCTACGATGATTTTCACACAAATGACTGTCTGGCCATGGAGCTGGCCAGCAGCTGGAGGCAGAGCCACAGTCAGAGCCACAGTCACAGCCACATCCGCAGCCGAAAGCTACCCCACAGGTTTCTCGAAAAATAAAAACCAAATCTTCGTTTTGGGGGCAATTAAAGAAAGCGTCTTTAAGTGGTTTTTGCGGTACACGAACTACAGACTTAATTTGCCCTCCCGTGTAGTTATTAAATTATAACAATCCAACTGAAGACAAGGTAAGACAAGGCCTGAGAAGTACTCAGGGAGTGGCTTGATTGTTCAAAGTGATCTACAAATTTGAATCAAGTTTGGTGTTCGATCTCACTCGCCTTTTGGTATATCAAAAATTTACGATCATAAAGAATAATCATAAAATAATCGACACATCAATATCAATTAGCAATCAATTGGTTACGCTTTATGATTTGAATACTGTTCCGAATGGAGCTTTAGATAAAGCCCTGGGCAGTGCTTACATCTTGCGATTTATAGGCGGCTCTTTTCGTAAATTTCAAGGCGGCTTCTTCTGTGGGATCTGATCCCTCTAGCCGTCAGCTCAACGTCTTCTCCGCTCTGTTGTGTTCTGTTCTGTTCTGTTCCGTTCTGTCTGCTGTCTGCTTTGATGCTTGAAATGTGTGAGAAATCGGCTAATCACACATGAGACCTGGCTAATTTGAATATTCCGCCACTGATTGTTTATCAATAGCCTACGAATTGGGAATCAGGAAACATCGTCTTCTCTTTTGTAGGTAGCTCTTCGGCTAATGTTGCTTTAGTATGCAAACAAATTGAGGATTGTAAATGACGTCCCTGGGGTCAAAATTTGTCGTTGATAAGATAAACAGAATCGCACAATCACCTTCCTTAATTGGCCCTTTATTTGATATTTTCTTGTCTCCCATCTTAACCTCTTCCCCATTCTGGTATTTGTTTTTCCACCTGAGTACGAGTATTTGCCCAAGCAATTGACAAACAACTTCATTGTTTGTCCAAGCTGAAGCTCGACCCAAAGTCTTACTAAGACATCGGTTGACAGAATGGCGTAATATCACAATAATTAACAGAAAACTTAACAGCAAACGATTTCAAAAGTGAGCAACTCCTCTCTCAGTCGCATCTGACCCTAGCAATTAAGAGCACTACTTTCAGAAATATTGATGTAGTCAAGGTAATCTATACTTATTGCGAAAAGCTTCGGAAAACACAAATTGCCCTTAAACTCTTAAACATTTGCTTCATCTACGGAAACCAGTCGAAATCACAGAGTATACGGAGTCTGGAGTGGAATTTTATTCCCCCTTCTCTTGGAGCTCACATATGTATATACTATAACACTGGTAAAAAAAAAAGTACTCGTATCACTCTGGAATTTGAGAATAAAGTGTGTCACAAAGGAAAGGGAGTCCAACGACATTATTACTAGTTTTAAAAGAAAAATAATAATGAGATTGTCTTCATTCGCGATTCGAAAACTGTTTCGACTTCTCATTTTTTCTTTGAGTGAATTTATATTTATAAACCTTTCAGCCCTGTTCTTCTTTCTGTCTGTGGGAACATCTGGAATTTGGAGACTGAGAGAGCTGGAGCCTAGGAAATTGCCCAACAAAATTGGCTCTGAGTTGCACACCGAATCCTCTACTAAAGTTCTTTGTGTTGGTGCAGCTGCAAAAGTGAAATCAGCAAATGACAACACTTCGGAAAGAGTAAGTAGAAGGGGGACAGACGTGATTAATGTAAAGTTTTTAACGCAATAAACTGAATATGTATATGTCCAGCTGCACAGGATCAGCCGCGTTTCTCCGATCGTCCGTCAATAATTTATACTATATACGTACTGTCTTACACTGCTATAACTTTCTCACATGATATTTTACCATACCCTTCCCGAATACGTGATGTGATCAGATCGAGAGACCCTCTAGCTGCGTGGGAGGAGGAGAGCAGAGTTATCACTAAACTAAATTGCTTGTCCATAAAGTCTGTTTTTTGGCAAACTGTGCTTTATTATTTATCGGGCATTATTATACCCGATACTCAAAATGAGTATTGGGGTATATTAGATTTTTGGTAAAAGTGGATGTGTGTAACGTCCAGAAGGAATCGTTTCCGACCCCATAAACTATATATATTCTTGATCAGCATCAATAGCCGAGTCGATTGAGCCATGTCTGTCTGTCCGTCTGTCCGTCCGTCCGTCTGTCCGTCCCCTTCAGCGCCTAGTGCTCAAAGACTATAAGAGCTATAGCAACGATGTTTTGGATCCAGACTTCTAGGATATGTCACTGCTACAAGAAAATTTCAAAACTTTGCCCCGCTCCCATAAAGGGCGAAAATCTGTGGCATCCACAATTTTAAAGATACGATAAAACCAAAAACGCAGAATCGTAGAGGATGACTATATGTTCTGGAGTGCAAAATCTGAACCAGATCGTATAATTATTATAGCCAGAATCAAGAAACCAATTTCATTCTTTCTCGCTCTGTCTCTCTCTAACACACAGGTTTCATGGTCGGTTTTCCCAATTGCAAAATATGAGTTTAAGGATCTGAGAACCCATAAGAGCTAGAGCAACCAAATTTGGTATCCACACTCCTGTGATATCGGACCTTGACCGTTTTGTGTCAAACTTTCGCCACACCCCCTTCCGCCCCCGCAAAGGACGAAAATCTGTGGCATCCACAAATCTCAGAGGCTAGAGTAACCAAATTTAGTATCCGCCGTTCACTTCTGTTAGATCTCACTATAAAACGTATATCTCAGAATTTCGCCCCACCCCCTTCCGCCCCCACAAAGGACGAAAATCTGTTGCATCCACAATATTGCACATTCGTGAAAACTTAAAACGCAGAATCATAGATAACGACCATATCTATCAGATTGCTGAATCTGGACCAGATCAGATAATTTTTATAGCCAAAAGGAACAAATCAATTTGCACTGGCTACGCAGCGCCCGACGTCACGCTCAGACTGATTTTCTGTCTCTCTCGCACGCACTCTTTGTCGTGTCGTTTAATATTAGCAGCGTCTGCCGGAGGAGAGCCATACTGACTTAGTATCGGGTATAACTGTAGAGTTGCGGTGTCCGCAGCAACTCACAACGTTCCCCCTCGTTTTTTTTAGTTTTGCCGCATGGTTTGCATAAATTTCCATTTGGATTTCCATTGCCATTGCCATTGACTGCCTCGTTAGCTAGCCCCTTAGACCCATCAACTTTTGATTGATTTGATCCGATACGCTACGCTCCTCAGCTTAGCTAAAGATTAATTTATAAAACAAAAGATATACAAAAAGGGTAATAAAAGAGTAACGAACAAGATTAAGAGCCATTAACCATAATATGTGCGTAAACAACACACACATTTTGAACCGAATCATATCAAATGCAAAAAAAAACAAAACGAAACAGAAAACAGAAAACCAATTAAAGATAATAAAACTATTATAACGAAAAGAAAAAGAAATGAAAATTCAAGAATGCATGAATCTAACATTTGCAATTACAAAATATTTACTCTGGTACAAAATGGTACATACAGTAAAGATATTCGTTTATACAATATTTACTGTCTTTATAACCATTATATACTACTAACTTACTGACAACAAATTATTAAGGGTTTTGTTCAATTTCATTATTCGTATGTTAATAAAAACAATTTCAGACTAACTTAAACTTACAGTCTGCTCTGAATACGGGTTAAATGCTAGTGCTGTGCTAGTTGATTATTACTCGTACAATAAATACTATAGCTTAGAGCCATCCTGCGTCCCTGGTCACCGGTGGATCAAGCCTTCAATCAAACAACAACAATCAATTCAAAAATCAATCAAACAACAAACAAAAATTGAACACTACAGCTAAAAATCTTGTACAGGCTTCTACAGCTGAAAATCTTGTACAGGCTGAAAAATTCTACATTCTACAGCTGAAAATCTTGTACAGGCTGAAAATATTCTACATTCTACAGCTGAAAATCTTGTACAGGCTTCTACAGCTGAAAATCTTGTACAGGCTGAAATATTCTACATTCTACAGCTGAAAATCTTGTACAGGCTGAAAATATTCTACATTCTACAGCTGAAAATACATTAATTATATATAGTACATGTATAATACATACTACATAAAATAAATAAAATAAAAAACAAATTATTATTATTATTATTATTGTTATTATTATTAAAATTAATATAATTATACTACATACTACAAAATATTTTCTAACGTCTTATTTAATAATTTAATTTTTTGGTCCATTATTTGGAGAGCCATGAACACTACAGTTGTAGCATAACATACTGGGTTTCTGTTGAAATCTTCTTTAAACGATACTTTCATTATGTTTATAAAAATTGTTGATAAATGCTTGCCACGTTCCTCGAAGGTATTGCTGTTCATGTTGTTAAAACATATTGGTTCGTTTCTAAATTCGAAATGTTTTTCAACAGCGCGTAATAAGTTCATTATTTCATTTTTAATGATTTCTTTAACTTTTTCAGACATTAGGTAGTCGTGCAAGTTGTCTACCGACTTCGTAGCCTCAAAGATACTCTTGTAATTTTCTTTCCTGTATTCCTTGACATACATATTTGACAACAACACATCCTCATGTATATCATTTTTAAGGATAACCTTTTTGAGGTGGGGCAGATCCCACAATATGGGGAATTTTCCCCTTACACTTTTGCACGGCATGAAATTTTCCAAGCAGTGGTCGGATCCAACTGCCAACAGTTGACTTGACAAGCCCCCACTCTCAACCCACCTCAATACTAAATCGAGTCCTTCCTTGACCGCATTCCTGCCTAGTGCAGATGTTTTGGAAACGGGACAAATGTGGAAATACAAATAATGAATTTCATTCCCGTTAATTGGGATTGCAGCGACTGCAAGAATTTTCCATTTATGTACCGGTCCTTTTTTTGCATATTGGTACCACGGCATGTGATACTCATCCATGTAAATGGAAAATTCTGAGTCGCTTAGTTTCTGTAAATTTACAGTCATGTTAATGCGTCCATTCATTATGTTTCCTTGCATTTTCAGTTCTTCCAATGCGTCCGTTACCAGATTTTCGGGGGCCTGTACCTTTGTGCAATTCATTGCTCGCTTGAAGGCGACCAATATCGTTGACCAGATCGTCGTTACCGACGATACCTGGAGGAAGAAAAATCTGATTCACCTGCTCCAATGTAATTGCCACAATCTACTCACCATCAGTGTCGTCGTCGTCAACATCCATAGGCAATGTACTAACCAGCCGGTCCAGCGGTCCACACGGCAGATGTTCCTCTGCCTCTTTGTCCTGATACGGCTCGAACAGATTGAGTTCATTTATGTCCTCATCGAAACACAACAATTGCGACGGCTCGAACATATCTTCCTCTATGTCCTGATACGGCTCGAACAGATTGAGTTCATTTATGTCCTCATCGAAACACGACAATTTATGCATTTCTGAATCTATCTTTTTATCCATCTTGGCGCGGTTCTTAGGTTACTCTTATTAACTTATTTCACTCTTTTCTCTATTTTTGTCGATCGTCGAAACACTCGCCTCAGACTTATCGCAGTATAATATCGCATAAAACCTATCGCAGTATCATATCGCAGTATAATATCGCATAAAACTAATTGCAGTATAATATCTCGATCGGTTAGGGTTAATATATGTTGCCTTACAATTATTTTATTTTTATTTTTATACATGTTGAAATCAGGAAACTAGACGCGGAATTATGTGATATTTATCGGTCCGTATCGTATAGCAACAAAATACCTGTAAACGTTCTTCCTTCTTGATCGTCGTGTTCGAATAAATGTGTGTTGGCATATCGAGTACATTGGTATTTCTTATAATACTATCGATGAGTAAATACCAAAACCATACATGCCCCGTTATTTAAAACATAAATAAAGAACACAAAATAAGACAAAAATGTACATTAATTTGGGAGGTGTAAGAATTGACGGGGTGGACAGTGCCCTTGTTAATGTATTATACGGGATATACTGGGACCATCTGCAAGGCCGGAAAGTGCAAAGCCCGAAAGCACAGGAAATTGCCAACATGACGTTGTCGTTCGGTGGAGCCCAAGTTTGCGACATAAGTGCAGCAGGAGTGATTAATTTGTACTTTTTTTTTCTGGACCATCAACGTAAGGGTAAGTAAATTAGTTACATTTATATTATATTCTTCTAATAATGTATTCCATTCAGCGGGGACGACGCACGCGAAGTATGCTGAGCCTGTTACTCCGGTGCAGAATATTTCTGTTCTGATGATATCTCAGGATATTGAGGATATTGACAACAATATGAACGGTGATACGGAGGAGTCGGCCACAACTCAGGATATAGAGGATATTGACAATATGCACGGTGATACGAAGGAGTCGGCCACAACTCAGGATATTGAGGATATTGACAACAATATGCACGGTCATCCGGAGGAGTCGGCCACAACTCACGATATTGAGGAGAATATTGACAACATTTCTGACAATATTCACAATATCTGATTATACAGTCAATGATATGGAGTGTACTATTTCTGATGAAATATATGATTCGTCTGAGCCAGTGCACCACGTGGAGGAGAAGCAGGAGCAGGAGGTTCGGGAGGATCCGGACTTAACTAAGTAAATAAGTAAAATTTAAAAAAAATACAAATAATAACTTCTTAATTCTCCAGACATGTTTACTGAAGACATTCTTAGTACTGAAAGTGGAAAGGACAATTTGAAAACACCGATTTCCCCTAAGGCTTCGCCCCCCGTGCATGGCTGCAAGTGCAAACTATGCGGCAAAATGATTGGAAGGTTGAGCACCTTGGGAAACCACGTAATGAACCAACATTACACAGCAATAAGAGGTATGGTTTTAAGGAATTCGAAGACAATGCAAAAAATTGCTGCCGTTTTTAAGGAAAAAAAGTGACCATGTTAAGACTATCAGAGGAAACTGGGGTGCCGGCCGAGTATTTGAGGGCGATAGTCATGTGCAGCGATGACTATAAAAAAATTGTGCCGCTTGTGGGCCGCCAAGACGGATGCAGAGAAGCTGAAGGACATCAACCAATAACTGTTTCGTTTTTTAATTTTAATATTTGATTTGGCTTGAGTAGACTGATCCAGAGAAGCTGAAGGACATCAACCAATAACTGTTTCGTTTTTTAATTTTAATATTTGATTTGAGTAGAAAAACTCGCCCGTTATTCGTAAATGTAACGACTGACCAAAAAGGGAGGAGTATTTATATTGTGTGGGCGCCTTTGGGCCAAGAAATCATCAAAGTTATTCACGTCGCACAGTTTGGGAAAAAACTGGACTGGAGTGGAGTCGACTGGAGGGACTGCAATGACACTTGCCGGCTGGCGGCCTCTTGGAAATTTTAAGCCTCGTTAAGCTTCTGGTCAACCGCCTGGCTGGTCTGCTTGAGCGCTCCATCGAATGGATTAACCTTCGCTCTGAATATACTGGATGCCCTTTTGGATTACAGGACTACCCTTTTTAGCGCCTTTGAATGGATAAACAAAGTGCATGTCCTACATGGATTAAAGCCGTATATACTGGATATACTGGATGCCCTTTTGGATTACAGGACTACCCTCTTTAGCGCCTTTGAATGGATAAACAAAGTGCATGTCCTACATGGATTACAGCCGTATGGCGCATCATAAAAGGTAAGAAATCAAGCCACAAATTGAATGCCGAACACAGCAAATGCTTAACCCATGACACCACCAAAAGGGGGAGAGGGAGTAGAGGGGGATGAGTGCCCCCTATTAATCCTAAGTGCTTCCTGTGATTTTATGTAAATTTGTACACGGGGAACAGAGGACTCCAAAGAGACCTCTCGAGCAGCAATTCAATGTACAAATGACAGGTTGGCTGTGACACAAAACAGCAGCTTAAGGAAGATGTAAAGCCAAGGAAAAATATACCCCCCCTCCCCCACTCTCCTTAACCATTAACCCTTAACTCCTTAATCCCAGAATGGTAGCCAACATTTCGGCCACACCAAGGAGTATGGTGGCATGGTATTTATCGCAAGTCCTATCCCAAACCAACAAAGCCGATCAACTATTGCAAGTCGCAGCTCTGCCCAGGGAAAGTACGTCACCTGACCTGTGATTCGAAACACAACATCGAAGTGGGCCCTGAACTATCACTTGGAGCCGTTCAGAACTGGCTCTGGAAATCATTCAGTACGAATATCTGAAGAGAGCGGCACAACACAGAGAACGGCAGCAAATATCGAAAGCACAGGGAACATAAAGTAAATAAAAATACAAATACAAAACAAAGCCCATGAACGAATATTTCCTCACAGGTGCTGGAATAAGATGAATCCAACTATTAACAATCCACGTTCCCCATTCACCCGCTCGCGGGGTATTTTCGGATCCATGGGATCCTTCGTCTTTACCGACCAGCAGCAGCAGCAGCAGCCGGGGCTGCAGGTCCCCCCGAAGGTTCCGCCGACAAGAATAGACTCAATGCGATGCCCTTCCTAGGCCAAATCCACACCAGTCCTCTGCTGTCCCGCCCAATGGGTCCAATAGGTCACGCTCACCCCCACCTTCCCTCCGATGGGGGATTCAGATGGGTGAGCGGTAGCAGCCCAGACTCCCCTTCCCCCCAGGACATAACTTACCCCCGGGCCAGCGGTCTCCCCGCTGGAGTCCCTCGGCGCAGTCGTGCTCTTCACAATGCAGCCGGAGCATTCATATTTCATATCCCACCTTGGGTTTCCTTAACCAATCCCATAACTTTCGACATTGACAATGAGGCTTCATCAGCATTCGTTCGCTCACAGTCATTATCATAATGATGATGATAATGATAATAATGTGCATGTGTGTGGTGTGTGACTCTCGTTTAGGCCCTGAGCTCAAAAGTGCAATGCACGGCAGAAAAATCAACACGAGCTGATTCAAGGGGTAAAGATATGTATCTTTGGCACACCGAAGTGCCGACACTCTTTCAATTCAAGCTTGTTCACAGCCCAGCGATTCGCAAATGCGGCCAATGAGTATGTGTTGTGAGTATATAACAGCCCATTCGATCCGATCAGGCGATTCATCAGTGAAGATTTTCTCTCCTTTCGCTTTTCTGCCTAGTGGGGTCCCAAGTGTGGGAAAAGCCACGAGGGCGTGAAACTCAAGAAAAGCATGAAGAAAATTACGATTGAACCGGTGACTAGCTCATGGTCTTCCTCGAGCGAACCGAATGCCTTTGTTCAACTGGGACGATGAGGTCTGAGCGTGTCCATCTCGGCCAGTGAGAACTTGCTCGTAGCGGGTCAGCAGATTGGTGCGGACAATGGCGCCGTTCAGTTCCGCCTGGGCCTTGATGGCCTGTGGGAAAAGAGAGGGGAGAAAACAGTTGGATAAAGCCGAGGAAGAAAAGGAAATATAAACCCACCTGAGTATCGCTGACAGCCAGACCATTCAGGAGATTGAACAGCACAATGGTCATGAAGAACATAAAGAGCAGGAAGATCAGGTAAGTGTAGACGCTGTCAAACTTTATGTCACTGGCATCAAATTCTCCCGTGAGAATCACAATCGTCTTGATGAGCGCCTCAATGGGCACGGAGAATGTGTTTAAGTGACCATCATCTTCTCCCTCCTTTGCTGGCTCTGGCGTGCTGTCCTTCGGAGAGGAGGAATCCACCTGGGGCTTGCCAAACAGTATGTAGAAGCACAGACTAAACGTAAGCACAAAGATCGAGTATAGAGCAAAGCTCTTGATGAAGCTGCTGGAGACGGCGCGCAGCATGAGCATGTGCGTCGAAATTGAGAGTACTGGCAGGGAGCCAACCAGCAGGCAGACCTCCACGGACACCAGCAGAATGGTGAAGACGGCCAGTATGCGCTGCCTCTCCTTGCCGTAGCTGGCTTCCATGCAGGTTAGGATCGACAAGACAATGAGAGCCACCTCCATCAGGTTCGTGATGGACCTGAAGTACAGCAGCGGCGACATGGCAAGCTGTATGACCTCTCGGATCATGAGATACACAATCCCTATCCAAGAGAACAGGCCGAAGAGGGCAGTCAGGCCCGTGTGGTCGCTTTCGTGGAACTTAAGGAGCGTATGCGTGATAATGGAGGCAGTGAAGAGAGAGTAAAGTAGAAAGTTCAGATAGAAGATCACCGAGAGGCGGTGCCACTTGAGGAAGAGGAAACTCGAGATTAGCGGGTGCTGCAGCAGGTAACGCAGCTCCTTGGAATCGGCGATGTATGCGATTGGAGTCATCTCGTCCTCCAATTTGTGAAGATGGCCAATGCTCCGCTTGTCCGACTGCCCGGGCTCTCGCTGGCGTCTCATCAGATTCTCGTAGCTGATGATGATCTCGAAACTCTGGTCACCGGGCTTCTCCCCGTTGGTGGTGATGCAGGAATCGAAGTGCTCCTCCAGCACTTTCGGGTCCATCTCCTGTATGGGAAGATCTCCGAACGCGCTTCTCGCCCCAATGTACGCTCCCTGCCGTAGAAGCTCCTGTGCCACCTTTGTGTTGCGATACTTGACCGCATAGGAGAGTGGCACCAGGCCAGCCTTGTCCGCCTCATTGATGTCCACACGATCGCTCTCGAGCAGCAGCTGGAAGCAGCGCTGGTGGTCACAGAAGGCGTCCAGCGGCTGCTCACCCAGGCGACTGATAACCGCGTTCAGCAGCTTGGAATGCGATGTCAGCCTCAGCTGCGGATGCTTCAACAGCTTCTCTAGCGCCCTGTGGCTGCCCCAGATTACGGCCAACTCCACGGGGCTGATGTCGCTCAATTTTGAAGGATTAATGTTGATGCCCGTCTCGAGGATGGCCTCAAAGGGTCGCTGCTTGCCCCGCTTGATACTTTCCGCCAGCAGGGACTGATACTCCTCCTGGTTGGCATTGCATTGGTTGTCTTCGTTTCCGCTGACGTTCTTGTGGTACTCCGCGAACTGTTGCTCGAACTGGTTCTCGTCTCCGTCCCGCAGCGTGCGGAGGAGTCGCTCGCAGTCGATCTCTGCTCCGGCCTCGCGCAGCTCCGGCAACGGCAGTTCCGGATACTGATCCCTCAGCATCTGGCGTACCTGCCCGTTCCGATAGCTGTCAATGTCCAACTGTGGTTGTTTCAGGAAAAGTCGGATCAGCTCCAGCTTAGTGCCTGCCTCAATCTTTCTATTCTTCAGCACATGGTGGAGAGGCGTGAACTCGCCCTGATCCACCAAATTCGGAGAGGATCCGTACTCGAGCAGCAGCTGAATGCAGGAGCCCACCTGAGAGGCATTCGATCGTCCTGGCGATTGGCCTGGGCACCGCTGTCCAGGGCAGTGTGGAATTCCCGTATGTCCCGATTAGCGAGGGCTGCGCTCAACTGGCCCTGCGGATCGATGAAACCGCAGTTGTTAGAGCTCATTCTGCTGTCTGCAAAGAGTCAAGTGAGAATGGGGAGGATGAGCTATGTCTATGTGGGCTTTCGTTAATCTTATCCAACCCACGCTGCGTATGAGTAACTTCTAATGCCGTTTCTATGAAAATGATGCCAGAACCCGCATTGTTAGAGCTCTGCTCTGGTCAATGGAGGGAGGTCTGACCCAACAGACGGTTTCTGTACAGACCTTGAAATGGCCGAAAAAAAAGCATGAGAGTGGACCGACCCCCGCAACAAACGGTATTTGACAACGCTTCATGCTACGATGATTTTCACACAAATGACTGTCTGTCCATGGAGCTGGCCAGCAGCTGGAGGCAGAGCCACAGTCAGAGCCACAGTCACAGCCACATCCGCAGCCGAAAGCTACCCCACAGGTTTCTCGAAAAATAAAAACCAAATCTTCGTTTTGGGGGCAATTAAAGAAAGCGTCTTTAAGTGGTTTTTGTGGTACCCGAACTACAGATTTAATTTGCCCTCCCGTGCAGTTATTAAATTATAACAATCCAACTGAAAACAAGGTAAGACAAGGCCTGAGAAGTACTCAGGGAGTGGCTTGATTGTTCAAAGTGATCTACAAATTTGAATAAAGTTTGGTGTTCGATCTCGCTCGCCTTTTGGTATATCAAAATTTAACGAATAACGAATAATCATAAAATAATCGACACATCAATATCAATTAGCAATCACTTGGTTACGCTTTATTCTTTGAATACTGTTCCGAATGGAGCTTTAGATAAAGCCCTGGGCAGTGCTGAAATCTTGCGATTTATAGGAGGCTCTTTTCGTAAATTTCAAGGCGGCTTCTTCTGTGGGATCTGATCCCTCCAGCCGTCAGCTCAACGTCTTCTCCGCTCTGTTGTGTTCTGTTCTGTTCTGTTCCGTTCTGTCTGCTGTCTGCTTTGATGCTTGAAATGTGTGAGAAATCGGCTAATCACACTTGAGACCTGGCTAATTTGAATATTCCCCCACTGATTGTTTATCAATAGCCTACGAATTGGGAATCAGGAAACATCGTCTTCTCTTTTGTAGGTAGCTCTTCGGCTAATGTTGCTTTAGTATGCAAACAAATTGAGGATTGTAAATGACGACCCTGGGGCCAAAATTTGTCGTTGATAAGATAAACAGAATCGCACAATCACCTTCCTTAATTGGCCCTTTATTTGATATTTTCTTGTCTCCCATCTTAACCTCTTCCCCATTCTGGTATTTGTTTTTCCACCTGAGTACGAGTATTTGCCCAAGCAATTGACAAACAACTTCATTGTTTGTCCAAGCTGAAGCTCGACCCAAAGTCTTACTATGACATCGGTTGACAGAATGGCGTAAACCATTTTTACGGAAACCAGTCGAAATCACAGAGTATACGGAGTCTGGAGTGGAATTTTATTCCCCCTTCTCTTGGAGCTCACATATGTATATACTATAACACTGGTAAAAAAAAAGTACTCGTATCACTCTGGAATTTGAGAATAAAGTGTGTCACAAAGGAAAGGGAGTCCAACGACATTATTACTAGTTTTAAAAGAAAAATAATAATGGGATTATCTTCATTCGCGATTCGAAAACTGTTTCGACTTCTCATTTTTTCTTTGAGTGAATTTATATTTATAAACCTTTCAGCCCTGTTCTTCTTTCTGTCTGTGGGAACATCTGGAATTTGGAGACTGAGAGAGCTGGAGCCTAGGAAATTGCCGAACAAAATTGGCTCTGAGTTGCACACCGAATCCTCTACTAAAGTTCTTTGTGTTGGTGCAGCTGCAAAAGTGAAATCAGCAAATGACAACACTTCGGAAAGAGTAAGTAGAAAGGGGACAGACGTGATTAATGTAAAGTTTTTAACGCGATAAACTGAATATGTATATGTCCAGCTGCACAGGATCAGCCGCGTTTCTCCGATCGTCTGTCAATAATTTATACTATATACGTACTGTCTTACACTGCTATAACATTCTCACATGATATTTTACCATACCCTTCCCGAATACGTGATGTGATCAGATCGAGAGACCCTCTAGCTGCGTGGGAGGAGGAGAGCAGAGTAAACAATAAACTAAATTGCTTGTCCATAAAGTCTGTTTTTTGGCAAACTGTGCTTGGATTGTTTATCCAATTTATGGCATTATTATACCCGATACTCAAAATGAGTATTGGGGTATATTAGATTTGTGGTAAAAGTGGATGTGTGTAACGTCCAGAAGGAATCGTTTCCGACCCCATAAACTATATATATTCTTGATCAGCATCAATAGCCGAGTCGATTGAGCCATGTCTGTCTGTCCGTCTGTCCGTCCGTCCGTCTGTCCGTCCCCTTCAGCGCCTAGTGCTCAAAGACTATAAGAGCTATAGCAACGATGTTTTGGATCCAGACTTCTGTGATATGTCACTGCTACAAGAAAATTTCAAAACTTTGCCCCGCCCACTTTCGCTCCCACAAAGGGCGAAAATCTGTGGCATCCACAATTTCGACGATACGAGAAAACCAAACGCAGAATCATAGAAGATGACTTTATCTTCTAGAGGGCAAATTCTGAACCAGATCGTATAATTATTATAGCCAGAATCAAGAAAACAATTTCATTCTTTCTCGCTCTGTCTCTCTCTAACACACAGGTTTCATGGTCGGTTTTGCCAATTGCAAAATATGAGTTCAAGGATCTCAGAGCCCATTAAAGCTAGAGCAACCAAATTTGGTATCCACACTCCTGTGATATCGGACCTTGACCATTGTGTGTCAAAATTTCGTATCACCCCCTTCCGACCACACAAAGAGCGAAAATCTGTTGCATCCACAATATTGCAGATTCGAGAAAACTAAAAACGCAAAATCGTAGATAATGACCATATCTATCAGATTTCTGAATCTGGATCAGATCGGATTATTTTTGTAGCCAAAAGCAAGAAATCAATTTGCAGTATCGGGTATAAATGTAGAGTTGCGGTCTCCGCAGCAACTCACAACGTTCCCCCTCGTTTTTTTTATGCATTCTCAGCGTTTTGCTGCTCTTAATGAACAACAGGCGATGGTCTGGCCCGAGACGCTTTGTTTACACTTGGCATTAAAACGGGAAAAACAAAGGGAAATAACCAAAAATTCTAGTATGAAGAAAAAAGTACTCGGGTGTGGCAGAAAAAAACTACAATCTTGATCTACAAATGAAGTTTTTTTACAGTGAAATATACTTGACTTGTAGTGAAACGCAGCCCTGAAATTGTCATCATAAAAACTTCGTAATTAAGATGAATGCGTGAGGAGATGGGGCTGGAGCTGAGACCAAGCATGACTTCATGCTGAACCGCCTCCGAGTGGCATCCGCAGATAAAAAGCAACAAAATATAGTTGTATACAAGAAATGTTTAGCTGGCACCGAAATACGGACAGCTCACAAACACATGGACATATGCTTAACTTAACTAAAGTGGATACACACACATGCATCGCATATACATGCTCTATATTGGGTAAATACATATGTACTACTCGTACTCGCTGTGCACTTCATAAACAATTGGCTGGCCTACATCATGTACTCGTACAACACACAACAAAAGATTTGAGGGGGGTGTGTGTGGAGTGGGAGAATTGGGGGGATGTCAGTCAGTGCCCGCACGTTTCGATAATTTCGAATAATTTAATTAAGCCCAGACGAGGCGGCAGTACTGGGACTTTCACGATTCTCCCCGGAACTTCCAAAAGCCCTTAAAATGGCAAGATTATCAAAAAAAAATTAATTAAAGATCACTTTGATTTAGCACCCCTTTTGGGACTACGCCCTTGTGTCCCGCTAAAAGTAGAAAACGAATAAACAAAAGCTTTGTGGGCGGAGCCAGATCGGCAAACGAATGAATCCAGCCAACGATTTAGGTAGTAGTCGTATATGGGGAGGGAGGGAAACTGAGACCTGGTCGCTCGACTCTCCACATATCGCCTAATCGATGGATTATTTAATTGTAATTGGTAATAAGAAATGCAAATTCAGCTCTCGGTACATGTGTAATGTGGTAAGTGAGGACGATGCACTCGACGCCAAAAGTTCATGCAAATGATGCGAGGCTTGGATTACTCCCGGACCCGATTGGGTAAACATGGAACTGGACTCCGTTTACTGCTGTTGCACACTATCTGAGGGGATCGACTGACGGTCAGGCACGATTATTTCGTTTATTTCGTATTTATTTTCTTTTCTTGAAAGAAACAATAGACACTTGAGAAAACGAGCCACCTTCGGCGTTTCCTTTTAGGGCATCAAAAAAGTGATCGTGACCATTGCCGGCCCACATTCGAAAATCGTTTTTCAAAAACTCTCGTTCGTTCTGGCGATGATGTCACAGTTTGAGTGTATATATATGAAATATATATATTCTTGATCAGCATCAATAGCCGAGTCGATTGAGCCCTGTCTGTCTGTCCGTCCGTCCGTCTGTCCGTCCCCTTCAGCGCCTAATGCTCAAAGACTATAGGAGCTAGAGCAACGATGGTTTGGATCCAGACTTCTGTGATATGTCACTGCTACAAAAAAATTTCAAAACTTTGCCCCGCCCACTTCCGCTCCCACAAAAGGCGAAAATCTGTGGCATCCACAATTTTAAAGATACGAGAAAACCAAAAATCGTAGAATCTTCTAGAGGGCAAATTCTGAACCAGATCGTATAATTATTATAGCCAGAATCAAGAAAACAGTTTCATTCTTTCTCGCTCTGTCTCTCTCTAACACACAGGTTTCATGGTCGGTTTTGCCAATTGCAAAATATGAGTTCAAGGATCTCAGAACCCATAAGAGCTAGAGCAACCAAATTTGGTATCCCCACTCCTGTGATATCGGACCTTGACCGTTTTGTGTCAAAATTTCGCCACACCCCCTTCCGCCCCGCAAAGGACGAAAATCTGGGGCATCCACAAATCTCAGAGACTATTAACGCTAGAGTAACCAAATTTAGTACCCGCTTTTCTGTTAGATCTCACTATAAAACGTATATCTCAGAATTTCGCCTTACCCCCTTCCGCCCCCACAAAGGACGAAAATCTGTTGCATCCACAATATTGCACTTTCGAGAAAACTAAAAACGCAGAATCATAGATAACGACCATATCTATCAGATTGCTGAATCTGGTTTAGATCAGACAATTTGTATAGCCAAAAGGAACAAATCAATTTGCAGTGGCTACGCAGCGTCCGACGTCACGCTCAGACTGCTTTTCTGTAGAGGCGTCTGCCGGAGGAGAGCCATACTGGCTTAGTTTCGGGTATAACTGTAGAGTTGCGGTGTCCGCAGCAACTCACAACGTTCCCCCTCGTCTATGATTCTGCGTTTTTAGTTTAGTTTTTTTTTTTAGTTTTGGCGCATGGTTTGCATAAATTTCCATTTGGATTTCCATTGCCATTGCCATTGACTGCCTCGTTAGCTAGCCCCTTAGACCCATCAACTTTTGATTGATTTGATCCGATACGCTACGCTCCTCAGCTAAGCTAAAGATTAATTTATAAAACAAAATATAAACAAAAAGGGTAATAAATGGGTAACGAACAAGATTAAGAACCATTAACCATAATATGTGCGTAAACAACACACACATTTTGAACCAAATCATATCAAATGCAAAAAAAAAAAAAAAAACATAACGAAAACAGAAAACAGAAAGCCAATTAAAGATAATAAAACTATTATAACGAAAATAAAAAGAAATGAAAATTAAAGAATGCATAAATCTAACATTTGCAATTACAAAATATTTACTCTGGTACAAAATGGTACATACAGTAAAGATATTCGTTTATACAATATTTACTGTCTATATAACCATTATATACTACTTACTGACAACAGACCAAGGCTGGCCTAACTAGCTGAAGAAAGAGACTGTTGCCGTTGGGAAGCAGCACGTCGTGTATCTCGAGCAGATCAAAAGAAAACGAAAACTAATTTTCGATCAAACTTTTTAAGTCTCGATCATGCTCTCGTTGAATACGGACGCGTTCCAACATCGCTGTGAAAGACTTTGCAAAAGCAATAAAAACGGACAAGCCCACTACAGTGGCAACAACAAACAACTTACTTGTGTGAAAACGTTTAAGCGCGCGGTACTCGTGAAACTAAGTGCCGCTCGTGAATCTAAGCGCGCGGTACCAGTGGGACTAAGCTCCGCTCGGGTTCCTTAGCGCGCGGTACTCGTGTGGGCCCCGTCGCTCGCGGGCCCCCAAAGCGGGCGCGACCTATGGTCAGTGCACGCGCCTACAGACTAGACCTCAACTTCGTCTGGGTTAAACGCCCAAATCTACCTGACTTAAAAATGGAACTACGTTCATCTAAGTCCCTTAAAGTCCCCTAAAGTCTCTCGTAGCATTAACAAACCGTCAACTGCTGATCCAATGAGTTCTGCTACTGCCTCAGCTCTTAAAGCCCAGCTCACTTCAGAACTGACAATACTTAATTCTACGCAAAAGCAAGTTAACGACCAACGTGCTACGGATGGTCCCAATAACATTCCCCACTACCATGCCCCACAGCCAACTGACGACCCTCATGTTTCTTGGCAGGACAGAGGAGCTCTCCCTCCTCCAAAAAGGAAACTTCACTCAACTGAACGCAGTCTCCCAAATAGTCGAAACCCTTCTTTCGCAAACTACTATGCGCCACTCGCGGACACTGACGACCCAACTGCCGACGGTACCGAAGATATGGACCTCAGCCCTCACAAAGGGAGTAAAGAAACCCCTATAACCAAACGCAACCCTCTGCCTCCTCCAATCATCATACCCGGGGTAAACGACATCGCAATGTTCTGGTCAATGCTGGATACGTTGGCAAGCCCCGAAAATTACCGTATAAAAACAAGCACTGGAGGACAAATTAGACTCCTATGCAACGACTCAACCACTTTCCGCAAAATCGCCTCCGCGTTGATGGCTAAAGGCTAAAAATCTTCACCACTCCACCCCAACTGATTATATTAAGCAAGATCTCATGGCCAAGGGGCATCTAGCCCGATTCATTCACAATCCTCTTAACAGAGCGACCAAGAAGCAGCTCAGCTTATTTTTCGTGGACTTAGAGCCAAATGAAAATAATAAAGAGATTTTCAAAGTATCAGACCTCTGCAGACAAAAGATAACTGTTGAGCAGCCACAACGCAAACAGGAGATATCACAGTGTCACCGTTGTCAAGAATACGAACACACCAAAAGATATTGCAACAAAAAATTTGTTTGTGTTAAATGCGGGGGTCCGCATACCACCATAGAATGCTCAAAGCCACAAGACGTCGAGCCCAAGTGTGCCAACTGTCTTGGCTCCCACACTGCCAATTATAGATGTTGTAGGGTCTACCAACAGCTTCTATTGAAATTGTACCCACAACCACCACAGGTAAATTGGGAAAACACTCATCAGGCGCAACCTAGGGGAAAGAATACTTCCAGGCGCTCCCAGAAAAACTCTCGCTCGCTCTCGAGAAGCAGCAGACAGATGGACATGCCACGCAACGATATGTCCATTTCCCAGCCAAAAAGTCAGGAAAAACATATATCCTATGCTGAAGTCGCTAGAGGAGCCCAGCACCGATCAAGGAGTATAGCAAGAGAACCAGGAAACCGGAACCCATCCCGTACTCGTACCCAACCAGAATCACCTCACAACACGCCTCTTGAGAACAAGCTAATGAATCTTGCAGATAAGCTAGACCAATTCATGCTAATGCAAAACAGGCTTATGAAAATGCAAGAGCAGATCCTCAACATTCTCTCAGCCACTAGCCTCTCAAAATGCCTTACCGTATAGGTATTTGGAATGCGTCGGGCATAGCCAACAAAAGCCTAGAGCTCAAAAACTTCATTGCATCGAATCAAATCGACATAATGCTTCTCTCGGAAACGCACTTCTGCAGCAGAAGAACATTCAAACTAATAGGATACGAACTCTACACTGCAAATCATCCCTCCGATAGTTTCAGAGGAGGATCTGCTATCCTCATCCGCAGCAGCCTCAAGCACTTCCCAATCAACCCCATTACAGATGGCCAAATTCAAGCCGCTAACATGGTGCTAAGCACCTCTCTAGGAGAAACAACTATCTCGGCTATCTACTGTCCTCCTGCTACCTTATGGACAAGTTCTCAGTTCCGCTCTTTATTATCTAGTTTTGGGCCAAAATACATTGCAGCTGGGGACTGGAATGCGAAGCACCAATGGTGGGGAAACCCTCGCTCCTGCCCTAGAGGTCGCGAAATCCACGACTATATAGTCTCAAGTGGAGCCAACATTCTTGCCACTGGCTCTGCAACCCACTACCCATACGACTCCAACAGATCGCCTAGTGCCTTGGATTTCGCTATCTACAAAGGCGTTCCCCATAGATTCCTGCACATACAAGCGAACTTCGACCTTCCCTCCGATCACCTACCGCTTCTCATAGAAATGCACTTATCCCCTGTCAACTACCCCACTAAACAGAAGCTCCTGCACAGTCGAGTAAACATTGAGATTTTTCAAACCCATTTGGAAGATCACATCCGACTTAACGAGAGATTCGAGTCTCCAGAATACATTGACGTGGCTCTACGCTCGCTTAATAGCCTCATCCAGGAAGCAGCTCTCTCCGCAGAACCACCCACGTCCGAGGAGCGCTCGACCCGACCTGCTGCATCACCTGACCCTCACATCGAAAACCTTGTGCGTATCAAGAGAAGACTAAGGAAAGCTTTCATAAGAACTCACGACCCAGACACTAAAGCTCAGATGCACAGAGCGGGCAGAAACTTAAAAAAGGCCCTCGCTGAGAAAAGCAGCAAACACTTCGACGAAATGCTAAAAAGAGCCGATACAACCGAAAGTAGCCAGGTCAATCTCTGGAAACTCACCCGTGGCATCAAGAGGCAGCCACTGTGCAGCTTTCCATTAAGAAACGACAACGGTACCTGGGTGAAGTCTGACTTGGAAAAAGCAGAAGCGTTCGCTAGAAATTTAGAGCTCAGATTCACTCCAGCCGATGTAGCACCTCAAGATCACACGCGAGCACTCTCCTGGTATTTAGAAGCGCCCCTACAGATGTCGATACCAACCAAGCCAGTTTCACCTTCTGAAGTCCAAGCGGAAATAAAAGCTCTTGTGAACAACAAAGATCCTGGGCACGATTTAATAGATGCCCGCATCGCAAAACTGCTTCCACGCAAGGTAGTTATGTTTCTAGTTGCACTCTACAACGCAATCCTTCGCATCGGCCACTTCCCCACCCAATGGAAGTGTGCAATGATTGTGATGATACTAAAGCCAGGTAAACCAACGTCAGCCCTAGAGTCATACAGACCAATAAGCCTACTGCCAGTTTTCTCCAAGATATTCGAAAGAATATTCTTGAGCAGAATGGTGGCTGAAAGCTGCGTCAAGGAAGCTATTCCACAGCACCAATTCGGTTTCAGAAGACAGCACGGGACTCCGGAACAAGTACACAGAGTGGCTCAACACATCCTCAACGCTTATGAAACTAAGCAATACTGCTCAGGAGTGTTTCTCGACGTGAAACAAGCTTTCGACAAAGTCTGGCACAAGGGACTTTTATATAAATTAAAGATTCTACTACCCGCCCCCCAGTATTCAGTCATAAAGTCATTTTTGGGAGAAAGAACGTTTATTGTCACAATCAAGGACGCTATTTCAGACATAAAAATTATCAGAGCTGGAGTTCCACAAGGCAGCGTCCTTGGGCCAATCCTGTACACATTGTTTACACGCGACATGCCGCTACCGCACGTCAACCCAAGCAACTTCCTGGTCGCCACTTACGCTGACGATACTGCTATTCTTTCGTCATCCATCTGCTACAGAGCCGTTGCTGAACAACTTCAAATCTACCTCGAATCCGTGGAAAAATGGGCAAAAAAATGGAACATCACAATTAACGAAACAAAGTCAGTTAACGTAAATTTTACTCTAAGAAGCAAGCACCCACCAGACCTAACCTTCAACGGAAATATAATTCCGCGCAAGAGCAGTCACTGCTACCTCGGTGTCCACTTCGATAAAAGCCTAACTTGGGGACCGCATATCAGAGCTACAGTCATCAAATGTCAAAAACTCAAAAAGTTGCACTGGCTCATGAACTCAAAAAGTAAGCTTCCCCTACGCAATAAAGTCATATTGTACAAGGCAACTATAATCCCTATATGGACATATGCCATTCAAGTCTGGGGATGTGCAGCGAAGACGCATCTGAATAAAATCAGAGTCATGCAAGCGAAGGCTCTAAGGGCGATGACAGGTGCCCCGTGGTTTGTTCGGACCACAATGCTGGAAAGAGATCTCCTCATCCCCAAAATTGGAGATTAAATAAACCATCATAGCAGTCGATACAACGATAGGCTCATTAACCATCCAAATGAAACAGCTAGAGGATTACTGCAGCCCCAAATCCCACGCAGACTCAAACGTCTCCACCCATTGAACATAAAAAATAGAAAAATTTGCTTAATACCACATCATTAAAATGTATATATAAACCTAATCATTAAACTCTTATAATATGTAGTAAGCCAATGTAAATATCACTAATATTAGATCATAGTTTAAGTAAAGTCCATTCATTATGTTTCCTTGCATTTTCAGTTCTTCCAATGCGTCCGTTACCAGATTTTCGGGGGCCTGTACCTTTGTGCAATTCATTGCTCGCTTGAAGGCGACCAATATCGTTGACCAGATCATCATTACCGACGATACCTGGAGGAAGAAAAGTCTGATTCACCTGCTCCAATGTAATTGCCACAATCTACTCACCATCAGTGTCGTCGTCGTCAACATCCATAGGCAATGTACTAACCAGCCGGTCCAGCGGTCCACACGGCAGATGTTCCTCTGCCTCTTTGTCCTGATACGGCTCGAACAGATTGAGTTCATTTATGTCCTCATCGAAACACGACAATTGCGACGGCTCGAACATATCTTCCTCTATGTCCTGATACGGCTCGAACAGATTGAGTTCCTTTATGTCCTCATCGAAACACGACAATTTATGCATTTCTGAATCTATCTTTTTATCCATCTTGGCGCGGTTCTTGGGTTACTCTTATTAACTTATTTCACTCTTTTCTCTATTTTTGTCGATCGTCGAAAAACTCGCCTCAGACTTATCGCAGTATAATATCGCATAAAACCTATCGCAGTATCATATCCCAGTATAATATCGCATAAAACTAATTGCAGTATAATATCTCGATCGGTTAGGGTTAATATATGTTGCCTTACAATTATTTGATTTTTATTTTTATACATGTTGAAATCAGGAAACTAGACGCGGAATTATGTGATATTTATCGGTCCGTATCGTATAGCAACAAAATACCTGTAAACGTTCTTCCTTCTTGATCGTCGTGTTCGAATAAATGTGTGTTGGCATATCGAGTACATTGGTATTTCTTATAATACTATCGATGAGTAAATACCAAAACCGTACATGCCCCGTTATTTAAAACATAAATAAAGAACACAAAATAAGACAAAAATGTACATTAATTTGGGAGGTGTAAGAATTGACGGGGTGGACAGTGCCCTTGTTAATGTATTATGCGGGATATACTGGGACCATCTGCAAGGCCGGAAAGTGCAAAGGCCGAAAGCACAGGAAATTGCCAACATGACGTTGTCGTTCGGTGGAGCCCAAGTTTGCGACATAAGTGCAGCAGGAGTGATTAATTTGTACTTTTTTTTTCTGGACCATCAACGTAAGGGTAAGTAAATTAGTTACATTTATATTATATTCTTCTAATAATGTATTCCATTCAGCGGGGACGACGCACGCGAAGTATGCTGAGCCTGTTACTCCGGTGCAGAATATTTCTGTTCTGATGATATCTCAGGATATTGAGGATATTGACAACAATATGAACGGTGATACGGAGGAGTCGGCCACAACTCAGGATATTGAGGATATTGACAATATGCACGGTGATACGAAGGAGTCGGCCACAACTCAGGATATTGAGGATATTGACAACAATATGAACGGTCATACGGAGGAGTCGGCCACAACTCACGATATTGAGGATATTGACAATATGCACGGTGATACGGAGGAGTCGTCCACAACTCAGGATATTGAGGATATTGACAATATGCACGGTCATACGGAGGAGTCGGCCACAACTCACGATATTGAGGAGAATATTGACAACATTTCTGACAATATTCAAAATATCTGATTATACAGTCAATGATATGGAGTGTACTATTTCTGATGAAATATATGATTCGTCTGAGCCAGTGCACCACGTGGAGGAGAAGCAGGAGCAGGAGGTTCGGGAGGATCCGGACTTAACTAAGTAAATAAGTAAAATTTAAAAAAAATACAAATAATAACTTCTTAATTCTCCAGACATGTTTACTGAAGACATTCTTAGTACTGAAAGTGGAAAGGACAATTTGAAAACACCGATTTCCCCTAAGGCTTCGCCCCCGTGCATGGCTGCAAGTGCAAACTATGCGGCAAAATGATTGGAAGGTTGAGCACCTTGGGAAACCACGTAATGAACCAACATTACACAGCAATAAGAGGTATGGTTTTAAGGAATTCGAAGACAATGCAAAAAATTGCTGCCGTTTTTAAGGAAAAAAAAGTGACCATGTTAAGACTATCAGAGGAAACTGGGGTGCCGGCCGAGTATTTGAGGGCGATAGTCATGTGCAGCGATGACTATAAAAAAATTGGGTGCCGCTTGTGGGCCGCCAAGACGGATGCAGAGAAGCTGAAGGACATCAACCAATAACTGTTTCGTTTTTTAATTTTAATATTTGATTTGGCTTGAGTAGACTGATCCAGAGAAGCTGAAGGACATCAACCAATAACTGTTTCGTTTTTTAATTTTAATATTTGATTTGAGTAGAAAAACTCGCCTGTTATTCGTAAATGTAACGACTGAAAATAAACTTATTGACCAAAAAGGGAGGAGTATTTATATTGTGTGGGCGCCTTTGGGCCAAGAAATCATCAAAGTTATTCACGTCGCACAGTTTGGGAAAAAACTGGACTGGAGTGGAGTCGACTGGAGGGACTGCAATGACACTTGCCGGCTGGCGGCCTCTTGGAAATTTTAAGCCTCGTTAAGCTTCTGGTCAACCGCCTGGCTGGTCTGCTTGAGCGCTCCATCGAATGGATTAACCTTCGCTCTGGATATACTGGATGCCCTTTTGGATTACAGGACTACCCTCTTTAGCGCCTTTGAATGGATAAACAAAGTGCATGTCCTACATGGATTAAAGCCGTATATACTGGATATACTGGATGCCCTTTTGGATTACAGGACTACCCTCTTTAGCGCCTTTGAATGGATAAACAAAGTGCATGTCCTACATGGATTACAGCTGTATGGCGCATCATAAAAGGTAAGAAATCAAGCCACAAATTGAATGCCGAACACAGCAAATGCTTAACCCATGACACCACCAAAAGGGGGAGAGGGAGTAGAGGGGGATGAGTGCCCCTATTAATCCTAAGTGCTTCCTGTGATTTTATGTAAATTTGTACACGGGGAACAGAGGACTCCAAAGAGACCTCTCGAGCAGCAATTCAATGTACAAATGACAGGTTGGCTGTGACACAAAACAGCAGCTTAAGGAAGATGTAAAGCCAAGCAAAAATATACCCCCCCTCCCCCACTCTCCTTAACCATTAACCCTTAACTCCTTAATCCCAGAATGGTAGCCAACATTTCGGCCACACCAAGGAGTATGGTGGCATGGTATTTATCGCAAGTCATATCCCAAACCAACAAAGCCGATCAACTATTGCAAGTCGCAGCTCTGCCCAGGGAAAGTACGTCACCTGACCTGTGATTCGAAACACAACATCGAAGTGGGCCCTGAACTATCACTTGGAGCCGTTCAGAACTGGCTCTGGAAATCATTCAGTACGAATATCTGAAGAGAGCACAACACAGAGAACGGCAGCAAATATCGAAAGCACAGGGAACATAAAGTAAATAATGGGTGAGCGGTAGCAGCCCAGACTCCCCTTCCCCCCAGGACATAACTTACCCCCGGGCCAGCGGTCTCCCCGCTGGAGTCCCTCGGCGCAGTCGTGCTCTCCACAATGCAGCCGGAGCACGGTCAGCGCATGGTGGACTTGTACCACCTCGTCTTGGAGACCGCTGTGGTCAAGGTCGTGCTGCTGGAGCTGCAACTGCTGTGCTGCGCGGTGTTCTGGCTGGTCGAGAAGACCGTGGGCTTCAACGAAACCGTTGGCTCGAAGCGCCACCGATTGTGGAACAGCAAGTTCAAGCTGCGCACCATCCAGCGCCAGTTGCTGTGGCGCATAGCCAATGCCCGGGGCGACGAGACGCTCGTCTTCTTTGCCGTGCTCATGACCACGCCCTGGCTGTTCTCCCTCAGCCTCCTGGGATTCATCCTGTCCCTGGCGGCGCTCCTGAAGAATACCGTCGAGCAGCTGGTGTTCCAGATACGCCTGCACCTCGTGCTCTAGGGGCAACCATCGAGCAGAAAGCAGCAAGCAGTATCCAATCACACACTGACAGAAGACACACGGCCACACGCCCGACACTCCACCCCTCCCCACAGAGATGTTTTCACTTCCATTTGGGCATCTATTTTCGTTGATGCTGGCATCGCAATACACGGAATCGTCTCTCCGTTTTTGGCCGCAATGAAAATAGATACCGAAATATTCGAAATTCAAAGTCAATTCCCACGAAAGAGAGCGAGACAGGCCTTCTTTTGGTTTACGGCCTTTCTTTCTTCTGCCTTTGGCATCGCCCACTCCACTCTCTTTATTTTTCTTGCATTAAATTGGCAATAATATGAACTCGCCTTCTCTTTCTGCTTAGTAGTATTCCCCTGTCGCCGATAGCCCGCATCCTCTGCGTTCCAGAATCTGCGGAAGATTCCAGCGGGGGCTACTGGCGTGCATCAGCCGTCGAGTAGATTGAATGGGAACGCTGCCAGCATATATGTACTATGTGTGTGTGTGCCCAACTAACGCAGACAACTGCGTTCTAGAATGAAATATTAATTCATTGGATACGCACACACAGATCCCCCTTCATCGCTCTCTGTTTCCCTCGGAGGGTGGCAGGGTACTGGGTGTCTACGCTGCTCGGCGCTGGCCTGTATCTAATCGCGCCTGCCTTGCTGTGTACCCACTGTAGATGCATATGTACATACAGTTGTTAATCAATGTCCGTTGATTGTCGCATCGTTGCTTGGAAGGGGAATCCCCCTAATATTAAAGCTGGGATCCTATGCCAGAGCAGAACGCAATACTTTTCATATCCCACCTTGGGTTTCCTTAACCAATCCCATAACTTTCGACATTGACAATGAGGCTTCATCAGCATTCGTTCGCTCACAGTCATTATCATAATGATGATGATAATGATAATAATGTGCATGTGTATGGAGTGTGACTCTCGTTTAGGACCTGAGCTCAAAAGTGCAATGCACGGCAGAAAAATCAACACGAGCTGATTCAAGGGGTAAAGATATGTATCTTTGGCACACCGAAGTGCCTACACTCTTTCAATTCAAGCTTTTTCACAGCCCAGCGATTCGCAAATGCAGCCAATGAGTGTGTTGTGAGTATATAACAGCCCATCCGATCCGATCAGGCGATTCATCAGTGAAGATTTTCTCTCCTTTCGCTTTTCTGCCTAGTGGGGTCCCAAGTGTGGGAAAAGCCACGAGGGCGTGAAACTCAAGAAAAGCATGAAGAAAATTACGATTGAACCGGTGACTAGCTCATGGTCTTCCTCGAGCGAACCGACTGCCTTTGTTCAACTGGGACGATGAGGTCTGAGCGTGTCCATCTCGGCCAGTGAGAACTTGCTCGTAGCGGGTCAGCAGATTGGTGCGGACAATGGCGCCGTTCAGTTCCGCCTGGGCCTTGATGGCCTGTGGGAAAAGAGAGGGGAGAAAACAGTTGGATAAAGCCGAGGAAGAAAAGGAAATATAAACCCACCTGAGTATCGCTGACAGCCAGACCATTCAGGAGATTGAACAGCACAATGGTCATGAAGAACACAAAGAGCAGGAAGATCAGGTAAGTGTAGACGCTGTCAAACTTTATGTCACCGGCATCAAATTCTCCCGTGAGCATCACAATCGTCTTGATGAGCTCCTCGATGGGCACGGAGAATGTGTTGAAGTGACCATCATCTTCTCCGTCCTTTGCTGGCTCTGGCGTGCTGTCCTTCGGAGAGGAGGAATCCACCTGGGGCTTGCCAAACAGTATGTAGAAGCACAGACTAAACGTAAGCACAAAGATCGAGTAGAGAGCAAAGCTCTTGATGAAGCTGCTGGAGACGGCGCGCAGCATGAGCATGTGCGTCGAAATTGAGAGTACTGGCAGAGAGCCAACCAGCAGGCAGAACTCCACGGACACCAGCAGAATGGTGAAGACGGCCAGTATGCGCTGCCTCTTCTTGCCGCAGCTGGCTTCCATGCAGGTTAGGATCGACAAGACAATGAGAGCCACCTCCATCAGGTTCGTGATGGACCTGAAGTACAGCAGCGGCGACATGGCAAGCTGTATGACCTCTCGGATCATGAGATACACAATCCCTATCCAAGAGAACAGGCCGAAGAGGGCAGTCAGGCCCGTGTGGTCGCTTTCGTGGAACTTAAGGAGCGTATGCGTGATAATGGAGGCAGTGAAGAGAGAGTAAAGTAGAAAGTTCAGATAGAAGATCACCGAGAGGCGGTGCCACTTGAGGAAGAGGAAACTCGAGATTAGCGGGTGCTGCAGCAGGTAACGCAGATCCTTGGAATCGGCGATGTATGCGATTGGAGTCATCTCGTCTTCCAATTGGTGAGGATGGCCAATGCTCCGCTTGTCCGACTGCCCGGGCTCTCGCTGGCGTCTCATCAGATTCTCGTAGCTGAAGATGATCTCGAAACTCTGGTCACCGGGCTTCTCCCCGTTGGTGGTGATGCAGGAATCGAAGTGCTCCTCCAGCACTTTCGGGTCCATCTCCTGTATGGGAAGATCTCCGAACGCGCTTCTCGCCCCGATGTACGCTCCCTGCCGTAGAAGCTCCTGTGCTACCTTTGTGTTGCGATACTTGACCGCATAGGAGAGTGGCACCAGGCCAGCCTTGCCCGCCTCATTGATGTCCACACGATCGCTCTCGAGCAGCAGCTGGAAGCAGCGCTGGTGGTCACAGAAGTCGTCCAGCGGCTGCTCACCCAGGCGACTGATAACCGCGTTCAGCAGCTTGGAATGCGATGTCAGCCTCAGCTGCGGATGCTTCAACAGCTTCTCTAGCGCCCTGTGGCTGCCCCAGATTACGGCCAACTCCACGGGGCTGATGTCGCTCAATTTTGAAGGATTAATGTTGATGCCCGTCTCGAGGATGGCCTCAAAGGGTCGCTGCTTGCCCCGCTTGATACTTTCCGCCAGCAGGGACTGATACTCCTCCTGGTTGGCATTGCATTGGTTGTCTGCGTTTCCGCTGACGTTCTGGTGGTACTCCGCGAACTGTTGCTCGAACTGGTTCTCGTCTCCGTCCCGCAGCGCGCGGAGGAGTCGCTCGCAGTCGATCTCTGCTCCGGCCTCGCGCAGCTCCGGCAACGGCAGTTCCGGATACTGATCCCTCAGCATCTGGCGTACCTGCCCGTTCCGATAGCTGTCAATGTCCAACTGTGGTTGTTTCAGGAAAAGTCGGATCAGCTCCAGCTTAGTGCCTGCCTCAATCTTTCTATTCTTCAGCACATGGTGGAGATCCACCAAATTCGGAGAGGCTCCGTACTCGAGCAGCAGCTGAATGCAGGAGCCCACCTGAGAGGCATTCGATCGTCCTGGCGATTGGCCTGGGCACCGCTGTCCAGGGCAGTGTGGAATTCCCGGATGTCCCGATTAGCGAGGGCTGCGCTCAACTGGCCCTGCGGATCGATGAAACCGCAGTTGTTAGAGCTCATTCTGCTGTCTGCAAAGAGTCAAGTGAGAATGGGGAGGATGAGCTATGTCTATGTGGGCTTTCGTTAATCTTATCCGACCCACGCTGCGTATGAGTAACTTCTAATGCCGTTTCTATGAAAATGATGCCAGAACCCGCATTGTTAGAGCTCTGCTCTGGTCAATGGAGGGAGGTCTGACCCAACAGACGGTTTCTGTACAGACCTTGAAATGGCCGAAAAAAAAGCATGAGAGTGGACCGACCCCCGCAACAAACGGTATTTGACAACGCTTCATGCTACGATGATTTTCACACAAATGACTGTCTGTCCATGGAGCTGTCCAGCAGCTGGAGGCAGAGCCACAGTCAGAGCCACAGTCACAGCCACATCCGCAGCCGAAAGCTACCCCACAGGTTTCTCGAAAAATAAAAACAAAATCTTCGTTTTGGGGGCAATTAAAGAAAGCGTCTTTAAGTGGTTTTTGTGGTACCCGAACTACAGACTTAATTTGCCCTCCCGTGCAGTTATTAAATTATAACAATCCAACTGAAAACAAGGTAAGACAAGGCCTGAGAAGTACTCAGGGAGTGGCTTGATTGTTCAAAATGATCTACAAATTTGAATAAAGTTTGGTGTTCGATCTCGCTCGCCTTTGGGTATATCAAAATTTAACGAATAACGAATAATCATAAAATAATCGACACATCAATATCAATTAGCAATCAATTGGTTACGCTTTATTCTTTGAATACTGTTCCGAATGGAGCTTTAGATAAAGCCCTGGGCAGTGCTGAAATCTTGCGATTTATAGGAGGCTCTTTTCGTAAATTTCAAGGCGGCTTCTTCTGTGGGATCTGATCCCTCCAGCCGTCAGCTCAACGTCTTCTCCGCTCTGTTGTGTTCTGTTCTGTTCTGTTCCGTTCTGTCTGCTGTCTGCTTTGATGCTTGAAATGTGTGAGAAATCGGCTAATCACACTTGAGACCTGGCTAATTTGAATATTCCCCCACTGATTGTTTATCAATAGCCTACGAATTGGGAATCAGGAAACATTGTCTTCTCTTTTGTAGGTAGCTCTTCGGCTAATGTTGCTTTAGTATGCAAACAAATTGAGGATTGTAAATGACGCCCCTGGGGTCAAAATTTGTCGTTGATAAGATAAACAGAATCGCACAATCACCTTCCTTAATTGGCCCTTTATTTGATATTTTCTTGTCTCCCATCTTAACCTCTTCCCCATTCTGGTATTTGTTTTTCCACCTGAGTACGAGTATTTGCCCAAGCAATTGACAAACAACTTCATTGTTTGTCCAAGCTGAAGCTCGACCCAAAGTCTTACTAAGACATCGGTTGACAGAATGGCGTAAACCATTTTTACGGAAACCAGTCGAAATCACAGAGTAGGAAATTGCCGAACAAAATTGGCTCTGAGTTGCACACCGAATCCTCTACTAAAGTTCTTTGTGTTGGTGCAGCTGCAAAAGTGAAATCAGCAAATGACAACACTTCGGAAAGAGTAAGTAGAAGGGGGACAGACGTGATTAATGTAAAGTTTTTAACGCGATAAACTGAATATGTATATGTCCAGCTGCACAGGATCAGCCGCGTTTCTCCGATCGTCTGTCAATAATTTATACTATATACGTACTGTCTTACACTGCTATAACATTCTCACATGATATTTTACCATACCCTTCGCGAATACGTGATGTGATCAGATCGAGAGACCCTCTAGCTGCGTGGGAGGAGGAGAGCAGAGTAAACAATAAACTAAATTGCTTGTCCATAAAGTCTGTTTTTTGGCAAACTGTGCTTGGATTGTTTATCCAATTTATGGCATTATTATACCCGATACTCAAAATGAGTATTGGGGTATATTAGATTTGTGGTAAAAGTGGATGTGTGTAACGTCCAGAAGGAATCGTTTCCGACCCCATAAAGTATATATATTCTTGATCAGCATCAATAGCCGAGTCGATTGAGCCATGTCTGTCTGTCCGTCTGTCCGTCCGTCCGTCTGTCCGTCCGTCCGTCTGTCCGTCCCCTTCAGCGCCTAGTGCTCAAAGACTATAAGAGCTATAGCAACGATGTTTTGGATCCAGACTTCTGTGATATGTCACTGCTACAAGAAAATTTCAAAACTTTGCCCCGCCCACTTCCGCTCCCACAAAGAGCGAAAATCTGTGGCATCCACAATTTTAAAGATACGAGAAAACTAAAAACGCAAAGTCATAGATAATGACCATATCTATCAGACTGCTGAATCTGGATCAGATCAGATTATTTTTGTAGCCAAAAGCAAGAAATCAATTTGCAGTATCGGGTATAAATGTAGAGTTGCGGTCTCCGCAGCAACTCACAACGTTCCCCCTCGTTTTTTTTATGCATTCTCAGCGTTTTGCTGCTCTTAATGAACAACAGGCGATGGTCTGGCCCGAGACGCTTTGTTTACACTTGGCATTAAAACGGGAAAAACAAAGGGAAATAACCAAAAATTCTAGTATGAAGAAAAAAGTACTCGGGTGTGGCAGAAAAAAACTACAATCTTGATCTACAAATGAAGTTTTTTTACAGTGAAATATATACTTGACTTGTAGTGAAACGCAGCCCCGAAATTGTCATCATAAAAACTTCGTAATTAAGATGAATGCGTGAGGAGATGGGGCTGGAGCTGGGACCAAGCATGACTTCATGCAGAACCGCTCATGCTCTATATTGGGTATATACATATGTGCTACTCGTACTCTCTGTGCACTTCATAAACAATTGGCTGGCCTACATCATGTACTCGTACAACACACAACAAAAGATTTGAGGGGGGTGTGTGTGGAGTGGGAGAATTGGGGGGGATGTCAGTCAGTGCCCCGCACGTTTCGATAATTTCGAATAATTTAATTAAGCCCAGACGAGGCGGCAGTACTGGGACTTTCACGATTCTCCCCGGAACTTCCAAAAGCCCTGAAAATGGCAAGATTATCAAAAAAAAATTAATTAAAGATCACTTTGATTTAGCACCCCTTTTGGACTACGCCCTTGTGTCCCGCTAAAAGTAGAAAACCGAATAAACAAAAGCTTTGTGGGCGGAGCCAGATCGGCAAACGAATGAATCCAGCCAACGATTTAGGTAGTAGTCGTATATGGGGAGGGAGGGAAACTGAGACCTGGTCGCTCGACTCTCCACATATCGCCTAATCGATGGATTATTTAATTGTAATTGGTAATAAGAAATGCAAATTCAGCTCTCGGTACATGTGTAATGTGGTAAGTGAGGACGATGCACTCGACGCCAAAAGTTCATGCAAATGATGCGAGGCTTGGATTACTCCCGGACCCGATTGGGTAAACATGGAACTGGACTCCGTTTACTGCTGTTGCACACTATCTGAGGGGATCGACTGACGGTCAGGCACAATTATTTCGTTTATTTCGTATTTATTTTCTTTTCTTGAAAGAAACAATAGACACTTGAGAAAACGAGCCACCTTCGGCGTTTCCTTTTAGGGCATCAAAAAAGTGATCGTGACCATTGCCGGCCCACATTCGAAAATCGTTTTTCAAAAACTCTCGTTCGTTCTGGCGATGATGTCACAGTTTGAGTGTATATATATAAAATATATATATTCTTGATCAGCATCAATAGCCGAGTCGATTGAGCCCTGTCTGTCTGTCCGTCCGTCCGTCTGTCCGTCCCCTTCAGCGCCTAATGCTCAAAGACTATAGGAGCTAGAGCAACGATGGTTTGGATCCAGACTTCTGTGATATGTCACTGCTACAAGAAAATTTCAAAACTTTGCCCCGCCCACTTCCGCTCCCACAAAAGGCGAAAATCTGTGGCATCCACAATTTTAAAGATACGAGAAAACCAAAAATCGTAGAATCGTAGAAGACGACTATATCTTCTAGAGGGCAAATTCTGAACCAGATCGTATAATTATTATAGCCAGAATCAAGAAAACAATTTCATTCTTTCTCGCTCTGTCTCTCTCTAACACACAGGTTTCATGGTCGGTTTTGCCAATTGCAAAATATGAGTTCAAGGATCTCAGAACCCATAAGAGCTAGAGCAACCAAATTTGGTATCCCCACTCCTGTGATATCGGACCTTGACCGTTTTGTGTCAAAATTTCGCCACACCCCCTTCCGCCCCCGCAAAGGACGAAAATCTGGGGCATCCACAAATCTCAGAGACTATTAACGCTAGAGTAACCAAATTTAGTACCCGCACTTCTGTTAGATCTCACTATAAAACGTATATCTCAGAATTTCGCCTTACTCCCTTCCGCCCCCACAAAGGACGAAAATCTGTTGCATCCACAATATTGCACTTTCGAGAAAACTAAAAACGCAGAATCATAGATAACGACCATATCTATCAGATTGCTGAATCTGGTTTAGATCAGATAATTTTTATAGCCAAAAGGAACAAATCAATTTGCAGTGGCTACGCAGCGCCCGACGTCACGCTCAGACTGCTTTTCTGTAGAGGCGTCTGCCGGAGGAGAGCCATACTGGCTTAGTTTCGGGTATAACTGTAGAGTTGCGGTGTCCGCAGCAACTCACAACGTTCCCCCTCGTCTATGATTCTGCGTTTTTAGTTTATTTTTTTTTTTTAGTTTTCTCGCATGGTTTGCATAAATTTCCATTTGGATTTCCATTGCCATTGCCATTGACTGCCTCGTTAGCTAGCCCCTTAGACCCATCAACTTTTGATTGATTTGATCCCATACGCTACGCTCCTCAGCTAAGCTAAAGATTAATTTATAAAACAAAATATATACAAAAAGGGTAATAAAAGGGTAACGAACAACAACCATAATATGTGCGTAACAAACACACACATTTTGAACCGAATCATATCAAATGCAAAAAAAAAAAAAAAAAACATAACGAAAACAGAAAACAGAAAACCAATTAAAGATAATAAAACTATTATAACGAAAATAAAAAGAAATGAAAATTAAAGAATGCATAAATCTAACATTTGCAATTACAAAATATTTACGCTGGTACAAAATGGTACATACAGTAAAGATATTCGTTTATACAATATTTACTGTCTATATAACCATTATATACTACTTACTTACTGACAACAGACCAAGGCTGGCCTAACTAGCTGAAGAAAGAGACAGTTGCCGTTGGGAAGCAGCACGTCGTGTATCGCGAGCAGATCAAAAGAAAACGAAAACTAATTTTCGATCAAACTTTTTAAGTCTCGATCATGCTCTCGTTGAATACGGACGCGTTCCAACATCGCTGTGAAAGACTTTGCAAAAGCAATAAAAACGGACAAGCCCACTACAGTGGCAACAACAAACAACTTACTTGTGTGAAAACGTTTAAGCGCGCGGTACTCGTAAAACTAAGTGCCGCTCGTGAATCTAAGCGCGCGGTACCAGTGGGACTAAGCGCCGCTCGGGTTCCTTAGCGCGCGGTACTCGTGTGGGCCCCGTCGCTCGCGGGCCCCCAAAGCGGGCGCGACCTATGGTCAGTGCACGCGCCTACAGACTAGACCTCAACTTCGTCTGGGTTAAACGCCCAAATCTACCTGACTTAAAAATGGAACTACGTTCATCTAAGTCCCTTACTAAAGTCTCTCGTAGCATTAACAAACCGTCAACTGCTGATCCAATGAGTTCTGCTACTGCCTCAGCTCTTAAAGCTCAGCTCACTTCAGAACTGACAATACTTAATTCTACGCAAAAGCAAGTTAACGAGCAACGTGCTACGGATGGTCCCAATAACATTCCCCACTACCATGCCCCACAGCCAACTGACGACCCTCATGTTTCTTGGCAGGACAGAGGAGCTTTCCCTCCTCCAAAAAGGAAACTTCACTCAACTGAACGCAGTCTACCAAGTAGTCGAAACCCTTCTTTCGCAAACTACTATGCGCCCCTCGCGGACACTGACGACCCAACTGCCGACGGTACCGAAGATATGGACCTCAGCCCTCACAAGGAGTGTAATGAATCCCCTATAACCAAACGCAACCCTCTGCCTCCTCCAATCATCATACCCGGGGTAAACGACATCGCAATGTTCTGGTCAATGCTGGATACGTTGGCAAGCCCCGAAAATTACCGTATAAAAACAAGCACTGGAGGACAAATTAGACTCCTATGCAACGACTCAACCACTTACCGCAAAATCGCCTCCGCGTTGATGGCTAAGGGCGTTCTCTGTCATAGCTACCAGTTGAAAGAAGAACGGTCATATAGAGTAGTAATCAAAAATCTTCACCACTCCACCCCAGCTGATTATATTAAGCAAGATCTCATGGCCAAGGGGCATCTAGCCCGATTCATCCACAATCCTCTTAACAGAGCGACCAAGAAGCAGCTGAGCTTATTTTTCGTGGACTTAGAGCCAAATGAAAATAATAAAGAGATTTTCAAAGTATCAGACCTCTGCAGACAAAAGATAACGGTTGAGCAGCCACAACGCAAACAGGAGATATCACAGTGTCACCGTTTTCAAGAATACGAACACACCAAAAGATATTGCAACAAAAAATTTGTTTGTGTTAAATGCGGGGGTCCGCATGCCACCATAGAATGCTCAAAGCCACAAGACGTCGAGCCCAAGTGTGCCAACTGTCTTGGCTCCCACACTGCCAATTATAGAGGTTGTAGGGTCTACCAACAGCTTCTATTGAAATTGTACCCACAACCACCACAGGTAAATTGGGAAAACACTCATCAGGCGCAACCTAGGAGAAAGAATACTTCCGGGCGCACCCAGAAAAACTCTCGCTCGCTCTCGAGAAGCAGCAGTCAGAGGGACATGCCACGCAACGATATGTCCATTTCCCAGCCAAAAAGTCAGGAAAAAGATATATCCTATGCTGAAGTCGCTAGAGGAGCCCAGCACCGATCAAGGAGTATAGCAAGAGAACCAGGAAACCGGAACCCATCCCGTACTCGTACCCAACCAGAATCACCTCACAACACGCCTCTTGAGAACAAGCTAATGAATCTTGCAGATAAGCTAGACCAATTCATGCTAATGCAAAACAGGCTTATGAAAATGCAAGAGCAGATCCTCAACATTCTCTCAGCCACTAGCCTCTCAAAATGCCTTACCGTATAGGTATTTGGAATGCGTCGGGCATAGCCAACAAAAGCCTAGAACTCAAAAACTTTATTGCATCGAATCAAATCGACATAATGCTTCTCTCGGAAACGCACTTCTGCAGCAGAACAACATTCAAACTAATAGGATACGAACTCTACACTGCAAATCATCCCTCCGATAGTTTCAGAGGAGGATCTGCTATCCTCATCCGCAGCAGCCTCAAGCACTTCCCAATCAACCCCATTACAGATGGCCAAATTCAAGCCGCTAACATGGTGCTAAGCACCTCTCTAGGAGAAACAACTATCTCGGCTATCTACTGTCCTCCTGCTACCTTATGGACAAGTTCTCAGTTCCGCTCTTTATTATCTAGTTTTGGGCCAAAATACATTGCAGCTGCGGACTGGAATGGTCCCTCCGATCACCTACCGCTTCTCATAGAAATGCACTTATCCCCTGTCAACTACCCCACTAAACAGAAGCTCCTGCACAGTCGAGTAAACATTGAGATTTTTCAAACCCATTTGGAAGATCACATCCGACTTAACGAGAGATTCGAGTCTCCGGAAGACCTTGACGCGGCTGTACGCTCGCTTAATAGCCTCATCCAGGAAGCAGCTCTCTCCGCAGAACCACCCACGTCCGAGGAGCGCTCGACCCGACCTGCTGCATCACCTGACCCTCACATCGAAAACCTTGTGCGTATCAAGAGAAGACTAAGGAAAGCTTTCATAAGAACTCACGACCCAGACACTAAAGCTCAGATGCACAGAGCGGGCAGTAACTTAAAAAAGGCCCTCGCTGAGAAAAGCAGCAAACACTTCGACGAAATGCTAAAAAGAGCCGATACAACCAAAAGTAGCCAGGTCAATATCTGGAAACTCACCCGTGGCATCAAGAGGCAGCCACTGTGCAGCTTTCCATTAAGAAACGACAACGGTACCTGGGTGAAGTCTGACTTGGAAAAAGCAGAAGCGTTCGCTAGAAATTTAGAGACCAGATTCACTCCAGCCGATGTAGCACCTCAAGATCACACGCGAGCACTCTCCTGGTACTTAGAAGCGCCCCTACAGATGTCGATACCAACCAAGCCAGTTTCACCTTCTGAAGTCCAAGCGGAAATAAAAGCTCTTGTGAACAACAAAGCTCCTGGGCACGATTTAATAGATGCCCGCATCGCAAAACTGCTTCCACGCAAGGGAGTTATGTTTCTAGTTGCACTCTACAACGCCATCCTTCGCATCGGCCACTTCCCCACCCAATGGAAGTGTGCAATGATTGTGATGATACTAAAGCCAGGTAAACCAACGTCAGCCCTAGAGTCATACAGACCAATAAGCCTACTGCCAGTTTTCTCCAAGATATTCGAAAGAATATTCTTGAGCAGAATGGTGGCTGAAAGCTGCGTCAAGGAAGCTATTCCACAGCACCAATTCGGTTTCAGAAGACAGCACGGTCTCCGGAACAAGTACACAGAGTGGCTCAACACATCCTCAACGCTTATGAAACAAAGCAATACTGCTCAGGGGTGTTTCTCGACGTGAAACAAGCTTTCGACAAAGTCTGGCACAAGGGACTTTTATATAAATTAAAGATTCTACTACCCGCCCCCCAGTATTCAGTCATAAAGTCATTTTTGGGAGAAAGAACGTTTATTGTCACAATCAAGGACGCTATTTCAGACATAAAAATTATCAGAGCTGGAGTTCCACAAGGCAGCGTCCTTGGGCCAATCCTGTACACATTGTTTACACGCGACATGCCGCTACCGCACGTCAACCCAAGCAACTTCCTGGTCGCCACTTACGCTGACGATACTGCTATTCTTTCGTCATCCACCTGCTACAGAGCCGTTGCTGAACAACTTCAAATCTACCTCCGTGGAAAATCCTAATCCGTGGAAAAATGGGCAAAAAAATGGAACATCACAATTAACGAAACAAAGTCAGTTAACGTAAATTTTACTCTAAGAAGCAAGCACCCACCAGACCTAACCTTCAACGGAAATATAATTCCGCGCAAGAGCAGTCACTGCTACCTCGGTGTCCACTTCGATAAAAGCCTAACTTGGGGACCGCATATCAGAGCTACAGTCATCAAATGTCAAAACAAACTCAAAAAGTTGCACTGGCTCATGAACTCAAAAAGTAAGCTTCCCCTACGCAATAAAGTCATATTGTACAAGGCAACTATAATCCCTATAAGGACATATGCCATTCAAGTCTGGGGATGTGCAGCGAAGACGCATCTGAATAAAATCAGAGTCAGGCAAGCGAAGGCTCTAAGGGCGATGACAGGTGCCCCGTGGTTTGTTCGGACCACAATGCTGGAAAGAGATCTCCTCATCCCCAAAATTGGAGATCAAATAAACCATCATAGCAGTCGATACAACGATAGGCTCATTAACCATCCAAATGAAACAGCTAGAGGATTACTGCACCCCCAAATCCCACGCAGACTCAAACGTCTCCACCCATTGAACATAAAAAATAGAAAAATTTGCTGAATAACACATCATTAAAATGTATATATAAACCTAATCATTAAACTCTTATAATATGTAGTAAGCCAATGTAAATATCACTAATATTAGATCATAGTTTAAGTAAAGCTGATTTCTAATAAAATAAAATAAAAAAAAAAAAAAAAAAAAAAAAAAACTGACAACAAATTATTAAGGGTTTTGTTCAATTTCATTATTCGTATGTTAATAAAAACAATTTCAGACTAACTTAAACTTACAGTCTGCTCTGAATACGGGTTAAATGCTAGTGCTGTGCTAGTTGATTATTACTCGTACAATAAATACTATAGCTTAGAGCCATCCTGCGTCCCTGGTCACCGGTGGATCAAGCCTTCAGAACAACAAAATCAATCAAACAACAACAATCAATTCAAAAATCAATCAAACAACAAACAAAAATTGAACACTACAGCTAAAAATCTTGTACAGGCTTCTACAGCTGAAAATCTTGTACAGGCTGATATATTCTACATTGTACAGCTGAAAATCTTGTACAGACTGAAAATATTCTACATTCTACAGCGGAAAATCTTGTACAGGCTTCTATAGCTGAAAATCTTGTACAGGCTGAAATATTCTACATTCTACAGCTGAAAATCTTGTACAGGCTGAAAATATTCTACATTCTACAGCTGAAAATCTTGTACAGGCTTCTACAGCTGAAAATCTTGTACAGGCTGAAAATATTCTACATTCTACAGCTGAAAATCTTGTACAGGCTGAAATATTCCACATTCTACAGCTGAAAATCTTGTACAGGCTGAAAATATTCTACATTCTACAGCTGAAAATACATTAATTATGTATAGTACATGTATAATACATACTACATAAAATAAATAAAATAAAAAAAAAATTATTATTATTATTATTATTGTTATTATTATTAAAATTAATATAATTATACTACATACTACAAAATATTTTCTAACGTCTTATTAAATAATTTAATTTTTTGGTCCATTATTTGGAGAGCCATGAACACTACAGTTGTAGCATAATATACTGGGTTTCTGTTGAAATCTTCTTTAAACGATACTTTCATTATGTTTATAAAAATTGTTGATAAATGCTTGCCACGTTTCTCGAAGGTATTGCTGTTCATGTTGTTAAAACATATTGGTTCGTTTCTAAATTCGAAATGTTTTTCAACAGCGCGTAATAAGATCATTATTTCATTTTTAATGATTTCTTTAACTTTATCAGACATTAGGTAGTCGGGCAAGTTGTCTACCGACTTCGTAGCTTCAAAGATACTCTTGTAGTTTTCTTTCCTGTATTCCTTGACATTCATATTTGACAACAACACATTCTCATGTATATCATTTTTTAGGATAGCCTTTTTGAGGTGGGGCAGATCCCACAATATGGGGAATTTTCCCCTTACACTTTTGCACGGCATGAAATTTGCCAAGCAGTGGTCGGATCCAACTGCCAACAGTTGACTTGACAAGCCCCCACTCTCAACCTCCCTCAATACTAAATCGAGTCCTTCCTTGACCGCATTCCTGCCTAGTGCAGATGTTTTGGAAACGGGAAAAATGTGGAAATACAAATAATGAATTTCATTCCCGTTAATTGGGATTGCAGCGACTGCAAGAATTTTCCATTTATAAACCGGTCCTTTTTTTGCATATTGGTACCACGGCATGTGATACTCATCCATGTAAATGGAAAATTCTGAGTCGCTTAGTTTCTGTAAATTTACAGTCATGTTAATGCGTCCATTCATTATGTTTCCTTGCATTTTCAGTTCTTCCAATGCGTCCGTTACCTGTACCTTTGTGCAATTCATTGCTCGCTTGAAGCCGACCAATATCGTTGACCAGATCATCGTTACCGACGATACCTGGAGGAAGAAAAGTCTGATTCACCTGCTCCAATGTAATTGCCACAATCTACTCACCTTCAGTGTCGTCGTCGTCAACATCCATAGGCAATGTACTAACCAGCCGGTCCAGCGGTCCACACGGCAGATGTTCCTCTGCCTCTTTGTCCTGATACGGCTCGAACAGATTGAGCTCATTTATGTCCTCATCGAAACACGACAATTGCGACGGCTCCAACAGATTGAGTTTATTTATGTCCTCATCGAAACACGACAATTTATGCATTTCTGAATCTATCTTTTTATCCATCTTGGCGCGGTTCTTGGGTTACTCTTATTAACTTATTTCACTCTTTTCTCTATTTTTGTCGATCGTCGAATAACTCGCCTCAGACTTATCGCAGTATAATATCGCATAAAACCTATCGCAGTATCATATCGCAATATAATATCGCATAAAACTAATTGCAGTATAATATCTCGATCGGTTAGGGTTAATATATGTTGCCTTACAATTATTTTATTTTTATTTTTATACATGTTGAAATCAGGAAACTAGACGCGGAATTATGTGATATTTATCGGTCCGGATCGTATAGCAACAAAATATCTGTGAACGTTCTTCCTTCTTGATCGTCGTATTCGAATAACTGTGTGTTGGCATATCGTGTACATTGGTATTTCTTATAATACTATCGATGAGTAAATACCAAAACCATACATGCCCCGTTATTTAAAACATAAATAAAGAACACAAAATAAGACAAAGATGTACATTAATTTGGGAGGTGTAAGAAATGTTAATGTATTATGCGGGATATACTGGGACCATCTGCAAGGCCGGAAAGTGCAAAGCCCGAAAGCACAGGAAATTGCCAACATGACGTTGTCGTTCGGTGGAGCCCAAGTTTGCGACATAAGTGCAGCAGGAGTGATTAATATGTACTTTTTTTTTCTGGACCATCAACGTAAGGGTAAGTAAATTAGTTACATTTATATTATATTCTTCTAATAATGTATTCCATTCAGCGGGGACGACGCACGCGATGTATGCTGAGCCTGTTACTCCGGTGCAGAATATTTGTTCTGATGATATCTCAGGATATTGAGGATATTGACAACAATATGAACGGTGATACGGAGGAGTCGGCCCCAACTCAGGATATTGAGGATATTGACAATATGCACGGTGATACGGAGGAGTCGGCCACAACTCAGGATATTGAGGATACTGACAACAATATGAACGGTCATACGGAGGAGTCGGCCACAACTCACGATATTGAGGATATTGACAATATGCACGGTGATACGGAGGAGTCGTCCACAACTCAGGATATTGAGGATATTGACAACAATATGCACGGTCATACGGAGGAGTCGGCTACAACTCACGATATTGAGGAGAATATTGACAACATTTCTGACAATATTCACAATATTTCTGATTAAACAGTCAATGATATGGAGTGTACTATTTCTGATGAAATATATGATTCGTCTGAGCCAGTGCACCACGTGGAGGAGAAGCAGGAGCAGGAGGTTCGGGAGGATCCGGACTTAAGTAAGTAAATAAGTAAAATTTTTAAAAAATACATATAATAACTTCTTAATTCTCCAGACATGTTTACTGAAGACATTCTTAGTACTGAAAGTGGAAAGGACAATTTGAAAACACCGATTTCCCCTAAGGCTTCGCCCCTCGTGCATGGCTGCAAGTGCAAACTATGCGGAAAAATGATTGGAAGGTTGAGCACCTTGGGAAACCCCGTAATGAACCAACATTACACAGCAATAAGAGGTATGGTTTTAAGGAATTCGAAGACAATGCAAAAAATTGCTGCCGTTTTTAAGGAAAAAAAAAGTGACCGTGTTAAGACTATGAGAGGAAACTGGGGTGCCGGCCGAGTATTTGAGGGCGATAGTCATGTGCAGCGATGACTATAAAAAAGTTGGGTGCCGCTTGTGGGCCGCCAAGACGGATGCAGAGAAGCTGAAGGACATCAACCAATAACTGTTTCGTTTTTTAATTTTAATATTTGATTTGGCTTGAGTAGACTGATCCAGAGAAGCTGAAGGACATCAACCAATAACTGTTTCGTTTTTTAATTTTAATATTTGATTTGAGTAGAAAAACTCGCCTGTTATTCGTAAATGTAACGACTGAAAATAAACTTATTGACAAAAAAGGGAGGAGTATTTATATTGTGTGGGCGCTTTTGGGCCAAGAAATCATCAAAGTTATTCACGTCGCACAGTTTGGGAAAAAACTGGACTGGAGTGGAGTCGACTGGAAGGACTGCAATGACACTTGCCGGCTGGCGGCCTCTTGGAAATTTTAAGCCTCGTTAAGCTTCTGGTCAACCGCCTGGCTGGTCTGCTTGAGCGCTCCATCGAATGGATTAACCTTCGCTCTGGATATACTGGATGCCCTTTTGGATTACAGGACTCCCCTCTTTAGCGCCTTTGAATGGATAAACAAAGTGCATGTCCTACATGGATTACAGCCGTATAGCGCATCATAAAAGGTAAGAAAAAAGCCACAAATTGAATGCCGAACACAGGAAATGCTTAACCCATGACACCACCAAAAGGGGGAGAGGGAGTAGAGGGGATGTAGTAGAGTAGATGAGTGCCCCCTATTAATCCTAAGTGCTTCCTGTGATTTTATGTAAGTTTGTACACGGGGAACAGAGGACTCCAAAGAGACCTCTCGAGCAGCAATTCAATGTACAAATGACAGGTTGGCTGTGACACAAAACAGCAGCTTAAGGAAGATGTAAAGCCAAGCAAAAATATACCCTTCCCCCCCCCCCCCCCCCCACCACCACTACTCTCCTTAACCCTTAACCCTTAACTCCTTAATCCCAGAATGGTAGCCAACATTTCGGCCACACCAAGGAGTATGGTGGCATGGTATTTATCGCAAGTCCTATCCCAAACCAACAAAGCCGAGCAACTATTGCAAGTCGCAGCTCTGCCCAGGGAAAGTACGTCACCTGACCTGTGATTCGAAACACAACATCGAAGTGGGCCCTGAACTATCACTTGGAGCCGTTCAGAACTGGCTCTGGAAATCATTCAGTACGAATATCTGGAGAGAGCGGCACAACACAGAGAACGGCAGCAAATATCGAAAGCACAGGGAACATAAAGTAAATAAAAATACAAATACAAAACAAAGCCCATGAACGAATATTTCCTCACAGGTGCTGGAATAAGATGAATCCAACTATTAACAATCCACGTTTCCCATTCACCCGCTCGCGGGTATTTTCGGATCCATGGGATCCTTCGTCTTTACCGACCAGCAGCAGCAGCAGCAGCCGGGGCTGCAGGTCCCCCCCGAAGGTTCCGCCGACAAGAATGGACTCAATGCGATGCCCTTTCTAGGCCAAATCCACACCAGTCCTCTGCTGTCCCGCTCAATGGGTCCAATAGGTCACGCTCACCCCCCCACCTTCCCTCCGATGGGGGATTCAGATGGGTGAGCGGCAGCAGCCCAGACTCCCCTTCCCCCCAGGACATAACTTACCCCCGGCTCCACTGCAGATTCAATGCTGTGCCACAGATGGCTTCGATGGGACCACCGCCCGTGTTGAGCTCCCTCTGGACAGGCGGCGCTTCTCCCGACAGCCGCGGAGACTACTACGACGACCCCCACGAAGAGTACTCCGACTGCCGCTACGAGGGCGACTACGAGGGCGACTACGAGGGCGACTACTCGATGCCCACCGAGGAGGACCAAGAGGAGGAGTCGTGCTCCTGTCAGAGCCAGACCTGTCAGAGCCAGAGCGAGTTCAGCTCGATAGAGCGCACCGAGTCGGACTCGGAGTGGGAGGAGCTCTCCGACGGCACTTCCCCCAGGGTCTCCCCGCTGGAGTCCCTCGGCGCAGTCGTGCTCTTCACAATGCAGCCGGAGCACCGTCAGCGCATGGTGGCCTTGTACCACCTCGTCTTGGAGACCGCTGTGGTCAAGGTCGTGCTGCTGGTGCTGCAACTGCTGTGCTCCGCGGTGTTCTGGCTGGTCGAGAAGACCGTGGGCTTCAACGAAACCGTCGGCTCGAAGCGCTACCGATTGTGGAACAGCAAGTTCAAGCTGCGCACCATCCAGCGCCAGTTGCTGTGGCGCATGGACAATGCCCGGGGCGACGAGACGCTCGTCTTCTTTGCCGTGCTCATGACCACGCCCTGGCTGTTCTCCCTCAGCCTCCTGGGATTCATCCTGTCCCTGGCGGCGCTCCTGAAGAAGACCGTCGAGCAGCTGGTGTTCCAGATACGCCTGCACCTCGTGCTCTAGGGGCAGCCATCGAGCAGCAAAGCAGTATCCAATCACACACTGACAGAAGATACACGGCCACACGCCCGACACTCCACCCCTCCCCTCAGAGATGTTTGCACTTCCATTTGGGCATCTATTTTCGTTGATGCTGGCATCGCAATACACGGATCGTCTCTCCGTTTTTGGCCGCAATGAAAATAGATACCGAAATATTCGAAATTCAAAGTCAGTTCCCACGAGAGAGAGCGAGACAGGCCTTCTTCTTTTGGTTTACGGCCTTTCTTTCTTCTGCCTTTGGCATCGCCCACTGCACTCTCTTTATTTTTCTTGCATTAAATTGGCAATAATATGAACTCGCCTTCTCTTTCTGCTTAGTAGTATTCCCCTGTCGCCGATAGCCCGCATCCTCTGCGTTCCAGAATCTGCGGAAGTTTCCAGCGGGGGCTACTGGCGTGCATCAGCCGTCGAGTGGATTGAATGGCAACGCTGCCAGCATATATGTACTATGTGTGTGTGTGCCCAACTAACGCAGACAACTGCGTTCTAGAATGAAATATTAATTCATTGGATACGCACACACAGATCCCCCTTCATCGCTCTCTGTTTCCCTCGGAGGGTGGCAGGGTAATGGGTGTCTACGCTGCTCGGCGCTGGCCTGTATCTAATCGTGCCTGCCTTGCTGTGTACCCACTGTAGATGCATATGTACAGTTGTTAATCAATGTCCGTTGATTGTCGCATCGTTGCTTGGAAGGGGAATCCCCCTAATATTAAAGCTGGGATCCTATGCCAGAGCAGAACGCAATACTTTTCATATCCCACCTTGGGTTTCCTTAACCAATCCCATAACTTTCGACATTGACAATGAGGCTTCATCAGCATTCGTTCGCTCACAGTCATCATCATAATGATGATGATAATGATAATAATGTGCATGTGTGTGGTGTGTGACTCTCGTTTAGGACCTGAGCTCAAAAGTGCAATGCACGGCAGAAAAATCAACACGAGCTGATTCAAGGGGTAAAGATTAGTATCTTTGGCACACCGAAGTGCCGACACTCTTTCAATTCAAGCTTGTTCACAGCCCAGCGATTCGCAAATGGTCCATATCGGCCAGTGAGAACTTGCTCGTAGCGGGTCAGCAGATTGGTGCGGACAATGGCGCCGTTCAGTTCCGCCTGGGCCTTGATGGCCTGTGGGAAAAGAGAGGGGAGAAAACAGTTGGATAAAACCGAGGAAGAAAAGGAAATATAAACCCACCTGAGTTTCGCTGACAGCCAGACCATTCAGGAGATTGAACAGCACAATGGTCATGAAGAACACAAAGAGCAGGAAGATCAGGTAAGTGTAGACGCTGTCAAACTCCCGTGAGCATCACAATCGTCTTGATGAGCGCCTCGATGGGCACGGAGAATGTGTTGAAGTGACCATCATCTTCTACCTCCTTTGCTGGCTCTGGCGTGCTGTCCTTCGGAGAGGAGGAATCCACCTGGGGCTTGCCAAACAGTATGTAGAAGCACAGACTAAACGTAAGCACAAAGATCGAGTAGAGAGCAAAGCTCTTGATGAAGCTGCTGGAGACGGCGCGCAGCATGAGCATGTGCGTCGAAATTGAGAGTACTGGCAGGGAGCCAACCAGCAGGCAGAACTCCACGGACACCAGCAGAATGGTGAAGACGGCCAGTATGCGCTGCGTCTCCTTGTCGTAGCTGGCTTCCATGCAGGTTAGGATCGACAAGACAATGAGAGCCACCTCCATCAGCTTCGTGATGGACCTGAAGTACAGCAGCGGCGACATGGCAAGCTGTATGACCTCTCGGATCATGAGATACACAATCCCTATCCAAGAGAACAGGCCGAAGAGGGCAGTCAGGCCCGTGTGGTCGCTTTCGTGGAACTTAAGGAGCGTATGCGTGATAATGGAGGCAGTGAAGAGAGAGTAAAGTAGAAAGTTCAGATAGAAGATCACCGAGAGGCGGTGCCACTTGAGGAAGAGGAAACTCGAGATTAGCGGGTGCTGCAGCAGGTAACGCAGCTCCTTGGAATCGGCGATGTATGCGATTGGAGTCATCTCGTCCTCCAATTGGTGAAGATGGCCAATGCTCCGCTTGTCCGACTGCCCGGGCTCTCGCTGGCGTCTCATCAGATTCTTGTAGTTAATGATGATCTCGAAACTCTGGTCACCGGGCTTCTCCCCGTTGGTGGTGATGCAGGAATCGAAGTGCTCCTCCAGCACTTTCGGGTCCATCTCCTGTATGGGAAGATCTCCGAACGCGCTTCTCGACCCGATGTACGCTCCCTGCCGTAGAAGCTCCTGTGCCACCTTTGTGTTGCGATACTTGACCGCATAGGAGAGTGGCACCAGGCCAGCCTTGTCCGCCTCATTGATGTCCACACGATCGCTCTCGAGCAGCAGCTGGAAGCAGCGCTGGTGGTCACAGAAGTCGTCCAGTGGCTGCTCACCCAGGCGACTGATAACCGCGTTCAGCAGCTTGAAATGCGATGTCAGCCTCAGCTGCGGATGCTTCAACAGCTTCTCTAGCGCCCTGTGGTTGCCCCAGATTACGGCCAACTCCACGGGGCTGATGTCGCTCAATTTTGAAGGATTAATGTTGATGCCTGTCTCGAGGATGGCCTCAAAGGCTCGCTGCTTGCCCCGCTTTATACTCTCCGCCAGCAGGGACTGATACTCCTCCTGGTTTGCATTGCATTGGTTGTCTGCGTTTCCGCTGACGTTCTGGTGGTACTTCGCGAACTGTTGCTTGAACTGGTTCTCGTCTCCGTCCCGCAGCGTGCGGAGGAGTCGCTCGCAGTCGATCTCTGCTCCGGCCTCGCGCAGCTCCGGCAACGGCAGTTCCGGATACTGATCCCTCAGCATCTGGCGTACCTGCCCGTTCCGATAGCTGTCAATGTCCAACTGTGGTTGTTTCAGGAAAAGTCGGATCAGCTCCAGCTTAGTGCCTGCCTCAATCTTTCTATTCTTCAGCACATGGTGGAGAGGCGTGAACTCGCCCTGATCCACCAAATTCGGAGAGGCTCCGTACTCGAGCAGCAGCTGAATGCAGGAGCCCACCTGAGAGGCATTCGATCGTCCTGGCGATTGGCCTGGGCACCGCTGTCCAGGGCAGTGTGGAATTCCCATATGTCCCGATTAGCGAGGGCTGCGCTCAACTGGCCCTGCGGATCGATGAAACCGCAGTTGTTAGAGCTCATTCTGCTGTCTGCAAAGAGTCAAGTGAGAATGGGGAGGATGAGCTATGTCTATGTGGGCTTTCGTTAATCTTATCCAACCCACGCTGCGTATGAGTAACTTCTAATGCCGTTTCTATGAAAATGATGCCAGAACCCGCATTGTTAGAGCTCTGCTCTGGTCAATGGAGGGAGGTCTGACCCAACAGACGGTTTCTGTACAGACCTTGAAATGGCCGAAACAAAAGCATGAGAGTGGACCGACCCCCGCAACAAACGGTATTTGACAACGCTTCATGCTACGATGATTTTCACACAAATGACTGTCTGTCCATGGAGCTGGCCAGCAGCTGGAGGCAGAGCCACAGTCAGAGCCACAGTCACAGCCACATCCGCAGCCGAAAGCTACCCCACAGGTTTCTCGAAAAATAAAAACCAAATCTTCGTTTTGGGGGCAATTAAAGAAAGCGTCTTTTAGTGGTTTTTGTGGTACCCGAACAACAGACTTAATTTGCCCTCCCGGTGTAGTTATTAAATTATAACAATCCAACTGAAGACAAGGTAAGACAAGGCCTGAGAAGTACTCAGGGAGTGGCTTGATTGTTCAAAGTGATCTACAAATTTGAATCAAGTTTGGTGTTCGATCTCGCTCGCCTTTTGGTACATCAAAATTTAACGATCATAAAGAATAATCATAAAATAATCGACACATCAATATCAATTAGCAATCAATCGGTTACGCTTTATGTTTTGAATACTGTTCCGAATGGAGCTTTAGATAAAGCCCTGGGCAGTGCTGAAATCTTGCGATTTATAGGCGGCTCTTTTCGTAAATTTCAAGGCGGCTTCTTCTGTGGGATCTGATCCCTCCAGCCGTCAGCTCAACGTCTTCTCCGCTCTGTTGTGTTCTGTTCTGTTCTGTTCCGTTCTGTCTGCTGTCTGCTTTGATGCTTGAAATGTGTGAGAAATCGGCTAATCACACATGAGACCTGGCTAATTTGAATATTCCCCCACTGATTGTTTATCAATAGCCTACGAATTGGGAATCAGGAAACATCGTCTTCTCTTTTGTAGGTAGCTCTTCGGCTAATGTTGCTTTAGTATGCAAACAAATTGAGGATTGTAAATGACGCCCCTGGGGTCAAAATTTGTCGTTGATAAGATAAACAGAATCGCACAATCACCTTCCTTAATTGGCCCTTTATTTGATATTTTCTTGTCTCCCATCTTAACCTCTTCACCATTCTGGTATTTGTTTTTCCACCTGAGTACGAGTATTTGCCCAAGCAATTGACAAACAACTTCATTGTTTGTCCAAGCTGAAGCTCGACCCAAAGTCTTACTAAGACATCGGTTGACAGAATGGCGTAATATCACAATAATTAACAAAAAAACTTAACAGCAAACGATTTCAAAAGTGAGCAACTCCTCTCTCAGTCGCATCTGACCCTAGCAATTAAGAGCACTACTTTCAGAAATATTGATGTAGTCAATGTAATCTATACTTATTGCGAAAAGCTTCGGAAAACACAAATTGCCCTTAAACTCTTAAACATTTGCTTCATCTACGGAAACCAGTCGAAATCACAGAGTATACGGAGTCTGGAGTGGAATTTTATTCCCCCTTCTCTTGGAGCTCACATATGTATATACTATAACTGTTAAGCTATTAAGCGTTTTTAACAACTGTTGCAGTTTGAAGTTAATGAAAGTCGAGAGGCTGTTTATAATTCACAATTTATTTGCATATGTAAACCAACTTATCGCGTATGTACATATGGGGATGATTGGGGCGAAATATTGATGCGAGGATGTTAGTCTAATAGCTGCGACGATTAGCTCAAGACTGCCCATGCAAGGGCTGACGGGCCAAATTGCCGGGCCCAACGCGAGCGAGAGCGTATGATAGCCGAGAGCGTTAGAGCTGCTCGGGGACGCTGTTAAGCAGAGTCCGAGAGATTGCGACATAAGGAGACGAAAGAATTCCGCTGCATGCGCATATGCGGTAGCAAATGATCTTTGCAGTGGGGGCATTGGAAACGACAACACCAAAATGCATTTCCTTTGGGCCGCACCACTCGCAATAATTTAAAATATTTAAGCTGCTTGACCCGACATACTCCCCCCGTTGGAAGCCTGACTTTCAACAGCATCTTTAAGGGGCGCGCTTGGTGATTCCAGATGACGTCTTCAGCACAGCAACTCGGGCAACGCCATCTCGTCCAGGCAAAAGCTCGACCACTCTCGCCAGTGGCCACTTCATGGGAGGAAGATTCTCATCCTTGACAAGAACCAAATCTGCGACTGCTAAACTAGGCTTCGCAGTGCGCCACTTTGAGCGCTGCTGCAGTGACGTTATGTACTCCTCCTTCCACCGGGACCAAAAGAGCTGCTGCAGGTACGAAACGCGCTGCCAGCCGTCCAGGCGATCGAAGTTTAGCTGCGTGACGTCAGGCTCAGCGAACGAAGCAGGAGGGCCACCATTCAAGAAATGCGCTGGAGTTAGAACATCTAGATCGGCAGGGCTCTCTGAAATTGAAACTAAAGGTCTTGAATTAATCACTGCCGTGAGTTGCAAAACTTGTGAATGTATCCGAAAACGCGTTGCAAAGAAGCAAATGAATTCGCATACTTGGAATCAGCAATAATGTCCATGTAGTGCAATTTGACCAGAAGAGCCTTCCGACGAAGTTTAAGGGCTGGCTTATCTGGTAGCACAGTGGGTGGCCAGTCATCTGAGGAGCCGCAAAGAAATGGAGGACCATGAGCCCAAAGAGGTGACTCATTCAGCTCAGTCGGATGAGCCCCTCGAGACAGAATGTCGGCTGGGTTTAAAGCTGTGGGAACATAGCGCCATTCCATTTTTTCGGTCATTTCCTGAATCGTTGACACTCTATTTGCAACAAAAATATTAAATCTTGATGGCTCCTCCCGAATCCAAGAGAGCGCAACGGCAGAATCACACCAACAGTAACACCTTCCCTTGAATACATTCATTCCAGCTATCTCAGATATGAGCCTAGCCAGCAACTCCGCTCCACAAAGCTCCAACTTTGGTACTGTAAGTGTCTTCAAAGGAGCCACACGAGATTTGGCACAAAGTAAGTGACTGCTGAAATGCTGACCCTTGGACACGACGTAAATGCATGCACCATAAGCCTCGATGCTGGCATCGCAAAATCCGTGAATTTCCAGCGTAGAGTCTGGAAGAAGCACAAGCCGAGGAAATTCAAGTCGACGAGTCTGACCAAAACTGGTGCATATTTCCTGCCACTCGGTGTTCAGTGCGACTGGAAGGCTTTCATCCCAGGACAACTTCTCTTGGCACAAACGCTGAAGAAAGATTTTGGATTTAGTAATTACGGGACCAATTATGGATGTCAAAACAGAGCGCCAGCAGGAATTCAAAGAAGATTGAAGGGCCGAGAACGAAAATAATAGTAGATCAGAAACCGGATCCCACGCAAGTCCTAAAGTTTTAGTCACATGGCTGCCATCGTCGAACTTCAAAAATGTTTCCTTGTCCTCTTCCGGAACTCCATCCAGCACAGCAGGGACGTTCGAACCCCATTTCCTCAATCTGAACTGACCTCTAGACAAAATTCCAGTAGTTTGCTCCCGAATCCGGATAGCCTCCTCCTGCGAGCTGGCTCCAGATATCAAGTCATCCACGTAGAAGTCACGGCGAAGGATTTCAGCTCCAACTGGAAACGCCATCTGCTCGTCTATTGCCAACTGATGCATCGCTCGCACAGATAGATAGGAGGCAGGCTTCGTCCCATAAGTAACGGTGTCCAATTGAAACACACGCAAGTCTTCTTCCCTGGAGTTTCTCCACAGAATACACAGCAAGTTGCTATCCTCGGTCGAGACTCTTACACAACGATACATCTTACAGATATCTCCCGTAATCGCAACGGCGTATGACCGAAATAGAGCAAGAATATGAAACAGTTTGGGTTGGATTACGGGACCAGCCATTAAAACGTCGTTCAGGGAATATCCAGATGAGGTTGAAGCGGATCCATCAAAAACGACGCGAAGCTTGGTCGTAGAACTATCTTCCTTCATGACGCAGGTTAGGTTAGGTTGAGGCGGCTGCCGGGCTCGCTCGGAACCCGTCACACTTAGGCCGGTTTCGGCCCGTTGTGATACCGCATAGAATCATTTCCTTCCTGCGTTGTGAGACTTCCTGTCAGCAATTATCCCATCCAGATGCTCTCACAAAGTTCGCTATCCTCCTGGGACATAGTTTGGACATCTCTGAGATGTCGTGTAGAAAGGCTGAGCCCAGGTGCTGTAGCCTTCTTCTGCTGAGAGCTGGGCAGGAGCAGAACAGATGTTCCACTGTCTCCCCCTCTTCCTCGTCTCTACAGCTGCGACAAAAATCGTTATGTGGGGCCCCCAGCCTGTTAGCGTGGGTGCCTATTAGCCAGTGTCCCGTGAGGGAACGTGTGACTATGCTGCACCTTTTCCTGCTTAACATGAGGAGCTCGGAGGGGGTCATGTCCATGGTCGGCCATGTTTGCCGAGTTGTGCGACATCGTGGCACTGTTTGCCACATATCGTTGTTTAGTCGCTTTTATTGCTCCCTTATAATGAGCTTACAGGTGGCCATTGGCATACAGATATCCTCCTTGTCTTGGAGAAGGGGGATTGTAGTGCCAGATCTGGCCAGCTCGTCCGCTATACAGTTGCCCTCGATGTCCCGGTGGCCCGGGACCCAAATCAGGCTAATAGCAAATTGCTGAGCCATCTCGTGCAGAGATTTGCGGCCGTAAGGCACGGTGGCCGAGTTCGAGGAAATCGCGCTTAGCGATTTGATCGCAGCCTGGCTGTCGCTATAAATGTTTAGCTTGGTTGCCGTGACGGCAGCCGCTTGTAGGCAGTCTAGAGGCTCCCTGATTGCTATGACTTCCGCTTGAAAGATGTAGTGTACCAGAGTTTAAATATATATATATGTAAACAGATATATAGGCCCTCGGTATCAGCAGATGACCATGACTGACTTAAGGACGGCGTACAAATAGGGTTGGTCGTGTGCACTCTTGCTAGGCTCGGGTCTAGCTCGCCGGATGGTCGGGGTTCTTCCTCGCCTAATTGTACTATCGTACTCCACTACATTTAATTAGTGCACTTTACGGGAACTATAAGTGATTATATAAAACAAAGGAAACTGAAATACTGATAGCGCCGACACGCCAAAAAAAAAAGCCCTACTGAACCATTTCTATTTAGAGAGAACCTAGGTGTTGATTGTCCCTCTCTTCTGTACCCTCCCTACCATGACATTGCGTTCGAGTACTTGCATTGTCCCTTGATCAATCCTTTTCTAAGGTTTACCACATTTTATAAGATCCTGGCACGGATACTCGACAGGCCATTTTTATGATTTTAAAGATTCATTCCAATCCAAAAAGATTCATATTTTAATATAATGTGAGACTTCAATTTCAATATTCATTACGTTGCAGTTGTAGAAACACAACAATTGACTTAGCTTCTAATTTGTGGGTAATATTTCCTTAATCCTAATTATCATATAAGTTTAGTTATAAATTCATTATTTTAAAGCATGAAAAACATTAGGGTATAGATATATATATATATATATAAACGAGAGAATAAGAATCGAAATCGTAAACAAAAGCTAGATCAGACTGGGGTGCATTATACACACTGAGCAGACGGGTTTGAATCATTATACACTGTATGCATATCTACACTTTCAAGTTAATAGGCTCTTTTGACCAAACTACTTTTTGCTGTACATAATTACTCACTCCGGCGTTATTGTCTTACGCTGATCGTTGGGCCCAATGATGTCGTAGATGTTGACCGCAGCTGTTTCAAATATGGAAATCATAAATATATAATGCATACAATACAATTACGCTACAAACACCGTCGCATAGTCATCAGTCAGTTGTTTTGGTTTTCATAATACAGACAGAAATTTAATTGTTATGCTCTATCGCGAAAATTGAACCAAAAGGTAGCAAACGAAGACAATTTAGTGTGCATATGCACATATGTATGTAGGTATGTACGCGCGTAACATCAAAGAGGGGTGTTAATAAAGTTTCAGTTACATTACGTTAAACTGCTGATGTTTATGCGTTGGAACTTGATAATGAATTAAATGTAAATTGGACAAAACTCGATCCTGTGCTGCTGCTTTGTAGACTGTTGACCGCCTGAAGTTGGTTAGAGGTCAACAGGTGCGATGTATATGGTTCCGGGCCGTACTGACGAATCTTCCGCCAAGCTTGTATTTAGTTATTTATGTCTGAGCAGCACTAAATATTCTTGGCGATTAAGGCTGATCTGTTCCACTTGGATCTTTGGAGATTCCGACTTGGTGGCAATATAAGGTCCAGAAAAGATGAATTATGGATGGAGTTGGAGAAACCTCGACAACTGTTCGCCTAAGCCAGCTCCCAGGGTAGTCTTCTCGAGACTATACCGCGATGGGCGGCTTAGGTACACCTCCCTGCAACATAGGTTATGTCAGCACGTGCACGGCACTAATATGAAAACATACCTCTTTTCCCAAATATATCTGCACTAAATTCTTGTCATTCACTGACCACTGAACTGTACGGCACTTGTAACTATATGCTTCCAGCATATATTTGTGGAAATATATATATTTTCCGGATAGCACTATATATATGTGTGTGCAATATGTATGTTGCTCGCACTCGGAAATTATCACGTCTTTACAGATCGATCAACTTTCTTATATTGTTCAAAGCAGTAATAGACGATGGACTGAGTAGCCAGTGCAGCAGAGCTTTTGAGCTTTTTACTAACTGTGCAATCGTATGATCCAGAACATTCGCAGCAGCATAAAACGATCGTCTAATGCACAGTATAGCTTAACTGTGCAACCGTCTATGCTTCCCACTGTCCGTCGCTTGTATGTGTTCGTGGGCGTTCGGACTTAAGAGCGGCTAAGGCTTTGATCCAACCTTAAGAGCGGCTAAAGCTTGATCGTTCAAAATATCACTAGGGGGTCTCACGAGACGAAAGAAGATAACCAATTCCCTATATTTTGTGCTGGCTACTACACCACAGATAATTATACAAGACCTGCTCGACGAATAATTATCTGAAGAACTTGATTAGGAGAGATTATTTCCTGATTTGAATGTCTTTCAGATGATACACGCCGAGATATTTCTTGTTCCCATCGACCAATTCGTAATAGTACGGACTTCGCTTTTTAATTACCTGAGCGGGAATGAACACAGGGGCTAGTTTAGAACTAAACTTTTTTATAGCACTACTTTGTGTGAAATTTCTAGCATATACCAAATCTCCAATCTTTAATTGTGTATCACGGCAGCGCAAATTGTATCTATGCGAATTTTCTTCGTGTGCCTTATTGACATTCGCTTTAGCCTGTTGCCGGATTAGCTGCAAGGAATCGGGGTTCTCCATTCTAGTATCGTCGTTCAAAAGGTCTAGTTTACGCAAGAGTGCGTAATCCTTCCCATTCAACATCATGTTTTGACCAAATGCTAGAAAATATGGAGAATACCCTGTACTCCTATGTAAGGTAGATCTCAATGAACCACTAATGGCATTTAGGTTACAGTCCCAATTGGAATGTTCGTTACCGATATAAGCTCGTATCGCAGCTATCACGGATCTGTTCAGTCGCTCGCTGGCATTCGCTTGCGGTGAATAAATAGCTGTGCATTTTTGTGTTATACCGAAGCTATTTAAAAATGCCTGAAAGTAGCTAGATTTAAATTGGGATCCATTGTCTGACAAGATGACTTCTGGCACCCCAAATGTATAAAAGAGAGACCCTTCCAGATATTCACAGATCTTAGGGCTGTAAATTTCTTCAAGGGACACAGAAAATGGAACTTAGTATTGTGATCAACAACTATGAGCAATCCTATGTTTCCCTTTTTTGTGCGGGGGTATGGTCCTAAGAGATCTATGTATAATTTCTGAAACGGCCTATCCGAAGTGAATGGTTTACCCATAGGAGGTCTAAGAATCATATTCGGACTCTTGGTCGTGCGACAAACGGTGCATTCAGATATGTACTTGCGCGTCTGGCTAACCATGCGAGGCCAGAATAAATATCTTTTAAGCTTCTCTATGGTTTTACTCATCCCACAATGTGCGGAGCTAGGGGCGTCATGAGCTTGATATAATACGTTCGTAATTAACCCTGACGGAACCCAAAGTTTCCATGATGCGTTCTCTTGAGACTCATCTCCCGAAGCGAATACTGTCCTTTTGAAAACTTGACCGTCTATCACTTTCAAGTCTGGGAACTTACTCTGATTCTGTTGAATACTTTCTATTAAACTCAGATACTCAGCTGATTTGAATTGATCTGAGTCTAGATCAACCATGGGGTTTATTTGCGTGAGCTCCTCTATAGCCGGTTCATCCTGACGCGATAGAGTGTCAGCGACAACATTCAGTGTCCCCTTTCTATGTAGGATATTAAATGTGAAACTACGCAATTTCATAGACCATCTGGCTAATCTACCCGATAAATCCTTTTGTTGCATTAACCATTTAAGTGCTGCGTGATCGGTTATGACTACGAAGTCCTGTCCCTCAATATAAGAGCGGAATTTTTTTATTCCCTTTATGACTGCTAAGCACTCTAGTTCGGTAACCGAATAATTACGTTGTGCCTTGGATAATTTTTCTGACATGTAAGCAATTGGCAATTCAACGCCGTCGCGTTCTTGAGCTAAAACACAACCGATTCCGTAAGTGCTAGCATCACAGAGCAAAATAAAAGGTTTTGAGAAGTCAGGAGTTATCAAAATGGGTGATGCGGTTAAACAGGACTTTAAGGTCTCAAACGACTGTTGAGCATCATCATTCCACTGTAAATCTTTTTTCTTCTTAAGCAACTCGGTTAAGGGAAAACTAACGGTAGCATAATTTTCAACGAAACGTCGGTACCAACCGGATAACCCCAAAAATCGACGCAGTTGCTTAACGGTAACTGGCACAGGGAACTTCGAGATGGCCTTGATTTTGTCTGGATTTGTCTTTATCCGACCATTACCAATAATAAAACCCAAATACGTGATTTCTTTTATGCAAAAGTTTGATTTCCCTATGTTAATGGTTAGATTTGCTTTGCGTAGACACAACGCTATCTCCTGTAACAACAGTAAATGCGACTCGAAATCCTCTGATAAAACAAGTAGATCATCTAAATATACGAATACACGTGTCCGAAGATGAGCTGGAATAACTCGATCCATTAGTCTACAGAGAGTTTGAGCGGCATTGCAAAGACCAAATGGCATCATTTTATATTGATATAATGGTCGGTTAGGCACTGTAAATGCAGTATACTGTCGCGATTGTTCATCCAACGGGATTTGCCAAAATGCGTGTTTCATGTCTAATCCAGTGATGTAACGAGCGGGTGGTAATCGACTTAGAATACCATCAATATGTGGTAACGGATATGCATCCCGTCTTGTAACCTTGTTCACTTCTCTTGAATCGAGACACAGTCTATATTTTTCGCCTTTCTTTACCAAAACGCAATTACTGCTCCAGGGACTAGTCGACTCCTCTATAACATCGAGCGCAAGCATATTGTCCACCTCGGCAAACATCAATTTCTCTATGGCTGGCGATACCGGCCAATGTCGTTGCTTAACGGGAATAGCTGCTCCAACATCTATAGAGTGTGTGACTAAACTGGTACGGCCTAATCCTTCAGTAGCGAAAGATGGAAAACAACCTATCACTTTATCTAAGCGAATTCTCTCGTCTGCTGTCAATTTATGTAGGTTCGGTGGTTCTTCGACGTCATCCGTACCTCCAACATCTAATTCAGATACCTCTGCAGTGTGTGAGATTTTATCTAAAAGTCCAAATTTTTGCCAGAAGTCTATCCCCAAATAGACGTCTTGCTTGAGTTCAGGAATAAGAAACATTTCTAGGTCTGCCGTGCATCCACGGTAATTAATTTGTGTTACCAGCTTGCCTATAACCTTACTTTCAGTATCGTTAGCCGTTCGTATTGCTCCTGAACACTTCTTAACCTTGCAATGCGCCAACATTTCTTTCGCGGCTGAACCTCCAATACAACTGATTGTGGCCCCCGAATCCAACAAAGCTATGTAATCACTGCCTTCAATGGTGACACTGGTGTACAGCCTGCTATCCGAACTAAGAAATATAGCTGAAACAAACTTGTTCTTATTCTTGCGAACCATCTTCCAAAATTGTCTCAAACGTTTAGTTGAACGTTTGGGCTTTCTTACAAATTTAAAACCATCTATCTTATCAAAAATTTTCTTACGCGTTGTAATATAATTTGCTTCCCTTTCAGGTAAAGGAGTAAATGAAAAATGATGTGCCGTAGGCAGGGTTTCCTCTACTGTTTGTGAGCTGATCTTAGGCTCCCTTAAACTTTGGTCGTTCGTTAAACTAGTAGGTGATTCTTGCAAACTTTTTTCTAAGGATGTGTCTGCTTGTTGTTGTTTAACACATCCTTCTGCCGGTTTCCCGGAGGGTTACATTTGGGACATACCGGTTTGTAAGTATCTTTTGTTCCACACCCGTAGCAAAAGATCTTACGAGGACCTACACAATCGTCAAATTTATGACCTTTGTTGTCACAGTTCCAGCAAGTTGGAACTGACTGTGAAGTACGACGTTGTATTTGACACACTTCATTATGCTCGACCAAGTCATCGAATAGCTGCTCGCTATCGTCTGGACCTGACAATTCCGATACGTATGAGCGAAGAGTCCTTTGCTTGACCGATCTTATATCGTTATAAAACTGCTCGTGCTTACGTACCTCTCGTCGTAATAACGATCTATTGGCAATCTTTAAGTGAAGAAGCTCGTGGTGAAGAGTGGGCTTGGAATTTCTAATAAGTAGATTCACAACATCTTGTTCTGTAACCGAATTTTGAAGCCTATCCACGAGATCTTCGATAGCATATTGAAAGTCATCGAAGGATTCGTTTTCGCCCTGACGACGTTTCCTAATCTTTTCCCAGATATCATAGTCGGTCTCAACATCTTCAAATCTTCTTCTAAACTCTATACAAAACGTATCCCAATTAAAGTTTGGGTAATTTCGATGGAATTTCCAGTACCAATCACTAGCTTTTCCCGCGAATAAAAGATACAAGTGATCATAAAGCAATTGATAATTGTTATAAAGATTTTGTTGCGTTAGAGAACGTACTCGATAAATAAACTCATCCATCCTCATGCAAGTTTTTGAACCATCGAATTTAATGCGCCAATTCTGCATTATACTGGAAACTTTTGCTGGTGCTACGTGTGAGCTCGAATTACTTCGATTTGCACTCGCTCTTGAAAAATCTAAAAGAACTTCTGCGTGACTATCTCGTGCTTGACCGATACCCACGTTATTTGTTTGGTTAATGTTATTGTCACCGGAAACATCGGGAGAGATATGTTCTGGTTGCGTCAGCTGGAGTGACGCTAATTGACTTTGAATCGAAGATTCAATTGTTTTGCTTAAAAATGAAGTTAGTTGTTCCATTAACTGAGCCTGTTGAATGCTTACAGCAGACTGGACGTAGTTAGCGATTTCCACTTGAGAGGTTATTGGAAGGGTTGTGTTGTTGGTTTCAGTTTCTGTTAGTGAGCGATCTAACCTGGATCGTTGAGTTGCTCTCGTATTCATACCCCTTCTAATAAACTTTTGGCCCTTTTTAGGTCGATTAGACGTTCCGTCTATTGTGCTAAAAGATTCGTTAGCACTAGTTGGTCGTGTTCCTTCGGCGTTAAGCTCGGCTAACAACGGGTTGTTAGAGAATGTTAGTGCCAGAGCAGAACAATCTAATGAACAGGTGGGACATTTTGGGTTTGTCCTAATCTGTTCCAAAATACAAAGTTTATGGAATTTGTGTCTACACGGGGTGTTGGCTATAATCTCACTAGTTCCCAATACTTCGTTGCAAATTCCACAAAATGGTTCTGCTTCCTGCAACGCAGTTGTTATGTCATCTGTACTTCGCCTTACAGCCATTGTATGTCAGACAATATTTAAGGAATTAAAGAAAAAAAAAATAATAAAAAAAAATTATATAAGAAGGTATTAATTGTAATAATAATGTCTGTCTTTCCCACATGCCAGAATACTTACGAAATATCTATTTGGTTTCAGTAGGCTTTTCTATTTTCGTTAATATGGACTAATTATCAGTTAATGACCTCGTGCACTGAATCATTGGACAACTGTCGCGATTTGGCAATATAAAATTGTAAATCCGAATAACTCAAGATGCCTAAAGTGAAAAAGCAGGTTTGCTTTGGTCGATCAATCCAAAATAAACTGAATTGGAACCGCTAAATCCTAAAACAATTCCTGTTTATTCTGATCACTGTATGATATTGCATAACTGTCTCTGATACTCACAATTCGATACTGTAGGTCTGTTTTGGTCAACCAATCCGAAATAAAATGAATTGCAGTTGCTAAATCCGAAAACCGAGTCAAAGTATAAATTTTGAAATCTTTAACCTTTGTGCAATATTTTGCAAAAGAAAATGTGTCGTTGAAATTTTGATGTATTACCGGTTGAGCTTGGAGAACCAAGGCAAGATTTGCTTGTCTTATTAAAATAAACGGCCTATATAGTAAGACACTATAAATCCAAATTTTAATATCGGCTCTGAATTGGTTTTAGATTCTAAGGCAAGTTGCCTGGCCCCACGTTGGGCGCCATAAATGTGTAGTGTACCAGAGTTTAAATATATATATATGTAAACAGATAAATAGGCCCTCGGTATCAGCAGATGACCATGACTGACTTAAGGACGGCGTACAAATAGGGTTGGTCGTGTGCACTCTTGCTAGGCTCGGGTCTAGCTCGCCGGATGGTCGGGGTTCTTCCTCGCCTAATTGTACTATCGTACTCCACTACATTTAATTAGTGCACTTTACGGGAACTATAAGTGATTATATAAAACAAAGGAAACTGAAATACTGATAGCGCCGACACGCCAAAAAAAAAAGCCCTACTGAACCATTTCTATTTAGAGAGAACCTAGGTGTTGATTGTCCCTCTCTTCTGTACCCTCCCTACCATGACATTGCGTTCGAGTACTTGCATTGTCCCTTGATCAATCCTTTACTAAGGTTTACCACATTTTATAAGATCCTGGCACGGATACTCGACAGGCCATTTTTATGATTTTAAAGATTCATTTCAATCCAAAAAGATTCATATTTTAATATAATGTGAGACTTCAATTTCAATATTCATTACGTTGCAGTTGTAGAAACACAACAATTGACTTAGCTTCTAATTTGTGGGTAATATTTCCTTAATCCTAATTATCATATAAGTTTAGTTATAAATTCATTATTTTAAAGCATGAAAAACATTAGGGTATAGATATATATATATATATAAACGAGAGAATAAGAATCGAAATCGTAAACAAAAGCTAGATCAGACTGGGGTGCATTATACACACTGAGCAGACGGGTTTGAATCATTATACACTGTATGCATATCTACACTTTCAAGTTAATAGGCTCTTTTGACCAAACTACTTTTTGCTGTACATAATTACTCACTCCGGCGTTATTGTCTTACGCTGATCGTTGGGCCCAATGATGTCGTAGATGTTGACCGCAGCTGTTTAAAATATGGAAATCATAAATATATAATGCATACAATACAATTACGCTACAAACACCGTCGCATAGTCATCAGTCAGTTGTTTTGGTTTTCATAATACAGACAGAAATTTAATTGTTATGCTCTATCGCGAAAATTGAACCAAAAGGTAGCAAACGAAGACAATTTAGTGTGCATATGCACATATGTATGTAGGTATGTACGCGCGTAACATCAAAGAGGGGTGTTAATAAAGTTTCAGTTACATTACGTTAAACTGCTGATGTTTATGCGTTGGAACTTGATAATGAATTAAATGTAAATTGGACAAAACTCGATCCTGTGCTGCTGCTTTGTAGACTGTTGACCGCCTGAAGTTGGTTAGAGGTCAACAGGTGCGATGTATATGGTTCCGGGCCGTACTGACGAATCTTCCGCCAAGCTTGTATTTAGTTATTTATGTCTGAGCAGCACTAAATATTCTTGGCGATTAAGGCTGATCTGTTCCACTTGGATCTTTGGAGATTCCGACTTGGTGGCAATATAAGGTCCAGAAAAGATGAATTATGGATGGAGTTGGAGAAACCTCGACAACTGTTCGCCTAAGCCAGCTCCCAGGGTAGTCTTCTCGAGACTATACCGCGATGGGGCAGCTTAGGTACACCTCCCTGCAACATAGGTTATGTCAGCACGTGCACGGCACTAATATGAAAACATACCTCTTTTCCCAAATATATCTGCACTAAATTCTAGTCATTCACTGACCACTGAACTGTACGGCACTTGTAACTATATGCTTCCAGCATATATTTGTGGAAATATATATATTTTCCGGATAGCACTATATATATGTGTGTGCAATATGTATGTTGCTCGCACTCGGAAATTATCACGTCTTTACAGATCGATCAACTTTCTTATATTGTTCAAAGCAGTAATAGACGATGGACTGAGTAGCCAGTGCAGCAGAGCTTTTGAGCTTTTTACTAACTGTGCAATCGTATGATCCAGAACATTCGCAGCAGCGTAAAACGATCGTCTAATGCACAGCATAGCTTAACTGTGCAATCGTACGATTGCCGTCTATGCTTCCCACTGTCCGTCGCTTGTATGTGTTCGTGGGCGTTCGGACTTAAGAGCGGCTAAGGCTTTGATCCAACCTTAAGAGCGGCTAAAGCTTGATCGTTCGAAATATCACTAGGGGGTCTCACGAGACGAAAGAAGATAACCAATTCCCTATATTTTGTGCTGGCTACTACAAAGACACTGCAATGATCTGGGAGTCTGAAGGAATGCCTTATGCTTAGCTGTTCAGAGTAGATTCCCCCTCCGACTCTGTCGTCCAGCTTTGATCCATCTGTGAAAATGTTTATGCCCCCATCTGGGCCTGGGAGTCCCTCGAGCCATTCGTCTCTGTGAGGGTTGATTGTGTCGAAGGGAGTGTCTGTGTACTCTCTTGGAACTTGGTAGTCTGTTTTTGAGGGGACGGTACTGCTATTATTTAATATGGCTGAGTGACCTATGCACTGTCACCCATTGATCTGAGTCTCTTAGACGTATTGCTGCTGCTTCTGCCCGTTCCTTTCCTGCGAGGTCAAGGCTCTGTAGGCATAGGATGGCATTTAGCGCATCATTTGGGGTGGTGCGAAGAGCTCCGCTGATGCATAGGGCGGCAGTCCGCTGGACTTTGCCCAGTTGCTTGGTGATCGCCCTTTTTGATAGGGCCGGCCACAACACCGTAACTCCGTAGAGTAGTATTGGTCTAACTATAGCTTGATATATCCATTGGACTATGCTTGGGATCATACCCCATCTTAGCCCAATAGCTTTTTTGCATGTGTAGAGTGCAGTCATTGCCTTCTTCACTCTGTCTTTGACATTCAGGTTCCAGCTAAGCTTCTTGTCAATTACCAACCCTAAGTAACTGGCACTGTCGCTAAAGGAGAGCCTGCATCCTTGTAGTATTGGAGGGTTGAGGGGCGGGACCTTGTATTTATTTGTGAATAGTACGAGTTCCGTTTTTGAGGGATTTACTCCCAGACCGCGCGATTCTGTCCAATCCGACAGTTGCGCTAGCTTTGTGGACATTAAGTCGCACAGTGTTTGGGGGTATTTCCCCGAGAAGATAATCGCAACGTCGTCCTCATAGGCCACGACATTGCAGCCCCCCCCTCCTAGGTCACATCGAATCTTGTTGACTGCTATGTTACACAGAAGAGGAGACAGGACACCACCTTGCGGGGTGCCTCTGTTGACATACCTTGACTGGGCGGACGATCCTATCGATGATGTCACCGTCCTGCATGTGAGCAATTGATCAATGAGCATCACCAAGTGACGGTCCACCCCAGGTCAGTCAGGGCTTCTGTAATGGCGCCCGGTACAACGTTGTTGAAAGCTCCCTCAATATCGAGAAAGGCTATGAGTGAGTACTCTTTGTGATGCAGAGATTTCTCTACCGCTGAGATCACTTCATGAAGAGCCGTTTCCGTGGATTTTCCTTTCCGGTAGGCATGCTGTGCGCCTGACAGCAACTGAGGGTGTATAGTTGTCCTCAGTTGCAGCCCGACGAGTCTCTCAAAGGTTTTGAGGAGGAAGGACGATAGGCTGATTGGTTTAAAGTCTTTTGCAGCTGAGTGCGAGGCTTTCCCAGCTTTGGGAATGAAGACTATCTTTGCCTTAAGCCATGTTCGCGGGATTGTACCCACAGCCAGTATCTTCCTGAAGATACCTTGTAGCCAGTTGATGGCCGTATCCCCGGCCTTCTGAAGTTGGGCCGGGATTACCTGGTCTGGGCCTGGCGATTTGAACGGGTTGAAGCTGTTTATTGCCCAGCTTATGTTACGTTTTGTGAGGATGTGATCCATCGAGGTTACCAGTCCCTCTCCTGGAAGATGTGCCGTCTCGATGGTTGTGCACCCTGGAAAATGTGTGTCTAGTAGAATCTGCAGGGACTCCTCACTGTAGTTAGTCCACGTGCCGTCATTCCTTTTAAGATACCCTACCGAGGGGTTAGTTTTTGAGAGAATCTTGCGAAGCCTTGCGGCCTCTGACGTTTCCTTAATTTCCGAGCAAAATTTTTGCCAAGAGGCCCTTTTTGCTTTCCTTGTTTCCTTTTTATATAGTGACAGACTGATTTTGTAGTCTGCCCAGTGGCTCTCCTCGTTCGCGCTTTTGGCCCTGTTGAAGAGGGTCCTGCAGCTTTTACGTAGGATGTCTATTTGTTTTTACCACCAGGGGGGTTTCTTTTTCCCCTAGGTTTGCTAGAGGGGCACGCTGCCGCGAAGGCTTTGTTGCATGCCTCTGTGAACCTGTTCACTAGGCGATCTAGGTCGTCTTTTGTGTCAGGGCATGATGGTGCTTTGGAGGGGAGTAAGTCCTCCAGGGCTGAGCTATATTTTTCCCAGTTGGCTTTCCTGGGATTAATATAGTCCTTAGGTTTCGGACACTCGAGGGATAGTGTGGTCTCGATGTATCTGTGGTCAGAGAAAGAGTGGTCATCAAGGACTTGCCAACTCTTGACTATGTCTAACAGGTTGGAAGACACTAGGGTGATGTCAATAACCTCCTGTCGATTTTTAATTATAAAAGTGGTGTCGTTGCCCCGATTACAAATAAATAGATTTGAGTTGAGGATGAAGCTGAAAAGTGACTCACCCCATACATTTGTGTTCGAGCTCCCCCATTGAGTGTGGGGAGCGTTGGCATCGCAACCTATTAATAGGTCTATGTCCGACCTCTCGCTGTCGCTGGCTAGTTTGCGAACCAGGTCGTTGGGAGAATCGTTTCCCTCATGGGCCATGTAGGACGACATCAGCCTTAGATGTGTCCCTTTCAGCTCTAGGCTTGCCGCCGTGTTGTCGCTATCGCTATAGTTATGGAGCAGAAAGATATTAAGGTGCTTTCTGGCGAGAATGCAGGTGCGGGTTTTACCTTCATGTTGAGCTGCAATTATCTTGTACTCCTTCGACCCTAGTCCACAAACCTTGTCTCCCACTATCCAAGGTTCCTGGATCAGGGCTACGTCTGCTCCGCTCTCTTCGAGGCGGAGTATAAGAGCAGCGGATGCTGCTTTACAGTGGTGGAGATTGATGTAAAGGAGCCTCAAGGACATCCTTAGTGTTCTCCACCACTGTAATGTCGGCATCCGGATCGTCCTCGACTTCCTCGTGGCAACACATCGCCTCGAAGTCGCATCTCAGCGTGCCATCGGTGGAGTAGCCCTCTGGGTCTATCTCTGTGTGATCGTCGGGTGCTTCGATCTCCGAGGCAGCGTCCTGCTCAACTGGCTTGTCGACAGGACGCGCCTCGGCCGCCGCATCCGACTTGTAGACCTTTACGGTCACAGAGCTGAACCCAAAATTGAGCTCGCCTTTGGCACGACTCTTTGTTGAGGACGACCACCGCCTGGTTTGTGGGGCCCTGTGTCGTCTCAACTTTGACCACCTTCCAATCCGCTGGTGGGAGGTGGGTGTTGCATCTTTGCAACATTTTTAGGATGCGCTCCGGCTCCTTCATGGAGGCGGGCACCCAGACTCTCGCCCTTGGTCTACTGGGCACTTCGCTCCAGTCTACAGCGACGAGCTTCGCCCCTGGGTAGACTTCCCCGACTTGCGCTACCGCTGCTTTGTACAGCTGTACGGAGCGCTCGTCTTCACAGGCTACGATTTTTATGCAGCCCTGGTACCAACCCATGTCTTTGCAGACGGGGGGGGGGGACCAGGCTGCTTTTCCAGCAGCTCGAAGCAGCGGTCGGCCAGTGCCGCTTCCACCCACTTCCACTGGTTTCTAGGTATCCGGGAGTCCGCGCTGCCTTTGTCCAGGACGCCAATCAGCGTCCTTTCTCTGGCAATCTGCGCGAATGATGTGTTAGGCAGCACTCTGGAGCGCTTCGGTGTCGACCCCGGAGTCTCTTGTGAGCGCTGCCTTTTTGGCTGAGGGGCTTCCTTCTGCGGTGCTTCCTTGCCAAAGTTCGGCAGCACCTTCGAGGCCCACTCAACCTTCTTTATCCATTTGTCCGTCGGGCTGGACATCTGGCTTGCGTTCTGCCGCCGGAGTATATTGCCAGCACTCCTTCTATCGGCATATGTAAAAGATTTGGCTTGGACACTAGTAGATGGTGACTCATCACCCGCCACTTTACTAGCAGGCAGAGCAGCCGCAGGATTGCATAGCCACTCTGCCAAGGTATCGGTTTTGGGAGCTATATTCTTGATCAGCATCAATAGCCGAGTCGATTGAGCCCTGTCTGTCTGTCCGTCCGTCCCTCCCCTTCAGCGCCTAATGCACAAAGACTATAGGAGCTAGAGCAACGATGGTTTGGATCCAGACTTCTGTGATATGTCACTGCTACAAGAATATTTCAAAACTTCGCCCCGCCCACTTCCGCCCCCACAAAGAACGAAAATCTGTGGCATCCACAATTTTAAAGATACAAGAAAACCAAAAACGCAGAATCGTAGAGGATAACTATATGTTCTAGAGTGCAAAATCTGAACCAGATTGTATAATTATTATAGCCAGAATCAAGAAAACAATTTTATTCTTTCTCGCTCTGTCTCTCTCTAACACACAGGTTTCATGGTCGGTTTTGACAATTGCAAAATATGAGTTCAAGGATCTCAGAACCTATAGAGCCAATGGCAATGGAAATCCAAATGGAAATTTATGCAAACCATGCGGCAAAACTAAAAAAAAAACTAAACTAAAAACGCAGAATCATAGACGAGGAGGAACGTTGTGATTTGCTGCGGACACCGCAACTCTACAGTTATACCCGATACTAAGTCAGTATGGCTCTCCTCCGGCAGACGACTCTACAGAAAATCAGTCTGAGCGTGACGTCGGGCGCTGCGTAGCCACTGCAAGTTGATTTGTTCCATCGTTGCTCTAGCTCTTATAGTCTTTGAGCACTAGGCGCTGAAGGGGACGGACAGACGGACAGACGGACAGACGGACGGACGGACGGACGGACGGACGGACGGACGGACAGACAGACAGGGCTCAATCGACTCGGCTATTGATGCTGATCAAGAATATATATACTTTATGGGGTCGGAAACGATTCCTTCTGGACGTTACACACATCCACTTTTACCACAAATCTAATATACCCCAATACTCATTTTGAGTATCGGGTATAACAAAACGAAAACAGAAAACAGAAAACCAATTAAAGATAATAAAACTATTATAACGAAAAGAAAACGAAATGAAAATTCAAGAATGCATAAATCTAACATTTGCAATTACAAAATATTTACTCTGGTACAAAATGGTACATACAGTAAAGATATTCGTTCTAAAGCTAAAAATCTTGTACAGGCTGAAATATTCTACATTCTACAGCTGAGAATCTTGTACAGGCTGAAAATATTCTACATTCTACAGCTGAAAATCTTGTACAGGCTTCTACAGCTGAAAATCTTGTACAGGCTGAAATATTCTACATTCTACAGCTGAAAATCTTGTACAGGCTGAAAATATTCTACATTCTACAGCTGAAAATACATGAATTATGTATAGTACATGTATAATACATACTACATAAAATAAATAAAATAAAAAACAAATTATTATTATTATTATTATTGTTATTATTATTAAAATTAATATAATTATACTACATACTACAAAATATTTTCTAACGTCTTATTTAATAATTTAGTTTTTTGGTCCATTATTTGGAGAGCCATGAACACTACAGTTTTAGCATAATATACTGGGTTTCTGTTGAAATCTTCTTTAAACGATACTTTCATTATGTTTATAAAAATTGTTGATAAATGCTTGCCACGTTCCTCGAAGGTATTGCTGTTCATGTTGTTAAAACATATTGGTTCGTTTTTAAATTCGAAATGTTTTTCAACAGCGCGTAATAATTTCATTATTTCATTTTTAATGATTTCTTTAACTTTCTCAGACATTAGGTAGTCGGGCAAGTTGTCTACCGACTTCGTAGCCTCAAAGATACTCTTGTAATTTTCTTTCCTGTATTCCTTGACATACATATTTGACAACAACACATACTTATGTATATCATTTTTTAGGATAACCTTTTTGAGGTGGGGCAGATCCCACAATATGGGGAATTTTCCCCTTACACTTTTGCACGGCATGAAATTTGCCAAGCAGTGGTCGGATCCAACTGCCAACAGTTGACTTGACAAGCCCCCACTCTCAACCTCCCTCAATACTAAATCGAGTCCTTCCTTGACCGCATTCCTGCCTAAGAGGTTTTTTTGGAAACGGGAAAAATGTGGAAATACAAATAATGAATTTCATTCCCGTTAATTGGGATTGCAGCGACTGCAAGAATTTTCCATTTATAAACCGGTCCTTTTTTTGCATATTGGTACCACGGCATGTGATACTCATCCATGTAAATGGAAAATTCTGAGTCGCTTAGTTTCTGTAAATTTACAGTCATGTTAATGCGTCCATTCATTATGTTTCCTTGCATTTTCAGTTCTTCCAATGCGTCCGTTACCAGATTTTCGGGGGCCTGTACCTTTGTGCAATTCATTGCTCGCTTGAAGGCGACTAATATCGTTGACCAGATCATCGTTACCGACGATACCTGGAGGAAGAAAAGTCTGATTCACCTGCTCCAATGTAATTGCCACAATCTACTCACCTTCAGTGTCGTCGTCGTCAACATCCATAGGCAATGTACTAACCAGCCGGTCCAGCGGTCCACACGGCAGATGTTCCTCTGCCTCTTTGTCCTGATACGGCTCGAACAGATTGAGCTCATTTATGTCCTCATCGAAACACGACAATTGCGACGGCTCCAACAGATTGAGTTCATTTATGTCCTCATCGAAACACGACAATTTATGCATTTCTGAATCTATCTTTTTATCCATCTTGGCGCGGTTCTTGGGTTACTCTTATTAACTTATTTCACTCTTTTCTCTATTTTTGTCGATCGTCGAATAACTCGCCTCAGACTTATCGCAGTATAATATCGCATAAAACCTATCGCAGTATCATATCGCAATATAATATCGCATAAAACTAATTGCAGTATAATATCTCGATCGGTTAGGGTTAATATATGTTGCCTTACAATTATTTTATTTTTATTTTTATACATGTTGAAATCAGGAAACTAGACGCGGAATTATGTGATATTTATCGGTCCGTATCGTATAGCAACAAAATATCTGTAAACGTTCTTCCTTCTTGATCGTCGTATTCGAATAAATGTGTGTTGGCATATCGTGTACATTGGTATTTCTTATAATACTATCGATGAGTAAATACCAAAACCATACATGCCCCGTTATTTAAAACATAAATAAAGAACACAAAATAAGACAAAGATGTACATTAATTTGGGAGGTGTAAGAATTGACGGGGTGGACAGTGCCCTTGTTAATGTATTATGCGGGATATACTGGGACCATCTGCAAGGCCGGAAAGTGCAAAGCCCGAAAGCACAGGAAATTGCCAACATGACGTTGTCGTTCGGTGGAGCCCAAGTTTGCGACATAAGTGCAGCAGGAGTGATTAATTTGTACTTTTTTTTTCTGGACCATCAACGTAAGGGTAAGTAAATTAGTTACATTTATATTATATTCTTCTAATAATGTATTCCATTCAGCGGGGACGCACGCGAAGTATAAAATACAAATAATAACTTCTTAATTCTCCAGACATGTTTACTGAAGACATTCTTAGTACTGAAAGTGGAAAGGACAATTCGAAAACACCGATTTCCCCTAAGGCTTCGCCCCCGTGCATGGCTGCAAGTGCAAACTATGAGGCAAAATGATTGGAAGGTTGAGCACCTTGGGAAACCACGTAATGAACCAACATTACACAGCAATAAGAGGTATGGTTTCAAGGAATTCGAAGACAATGCAAAAAATTGCTGCCGTTTTTAAGGAAAAAAAAAAGTGACCATGTTAAGACTATCAGAGGAAACTGGGGTGCCGGCTGAGTATTTGAGGGCGATAGTCATGTGCAGCGATGACTATAAAAAAATTGGGTGCCGCTTGTGGGCCGCCAAGACGGATGCAGAGAAGCTGAAGGACATCAACCAATAACTGTTTCGTTTTTTAATTTTAATATTTGATTTGGCTTGAGTAGACTGATCCAGAGAAGCTGAAGGACATCAACCAATAACTGTTTCGTTTTTTAATTTTAATATTTGATTTGAGTAGAAAAACTCGCCTGTTATTCGTAAATGTAACGACTGAAAATAAACTTATTAATCCCAGAATGGTAGCCAACATTTCGGCCACACCAAGGAGTATGGTGGCATGGTATTTATCGCAAGTCCTATCCCAAACCAACAAAGCCGAGCAACTATTGCAAGTCGCAGCTCTGCCCAGGGAAAGTACGTCACCTGACCTGTGATTCGAAACACAACATCGAAGTGGGCCCTGAACTATCACTTGGAGCCGTTCAGAACTGGCTCTGGAAATCATTCAGTACGAATATCTGGAGAGAGCGGCACAACACAGAGAACGGCAGCAAATATCGAAAGCACAGGGAACATAAAGTAAATAAAAATACAAATACAAAACAAAGCCCATGAACGAATATTTCCTCACAGGTGCTGGAATAAGATGAATCCAACTATTAACAATCCACGTTCCCCATTCACCCGCTCGCAGTGTATTTTCGGATCCATGGGATCCTTCGTCTTTACCGACCAGCAGCAGCAGCAGCAGCCGGGGCTGCAGGTCCCCCCCGAAGGTTCCGCCGACAAGAATGGACTCAATGCGATGCCCTTCCTAGGCCAAATCCACACCGGTCCTCTGCTGTCCCGCCCAATGGGTCCAATAGGTCACGCTCACCCCCCCACCTTCCCTCCGATGGGGGATTCAGATGGGTGAGCGGCAGCAGCCCAGACTCCCCTTCCCCCCAGGACATAACTTACGCACGGCTCCCCTGCAGATTCAATGCTGTGCCACAGATGGCTTCGATGGGACCACCGCCCGTGTTGAGCTCCCTCTGGACAGGCGGCGCTTCTCCGGACAGCCGCGGAGACTACTACGACGATCCCCACGAAGAGTACTCCGACTGCCGCTACGAGGGCGACTACGAGGGCGACTACTCGATGCCCACCGAGGAGGACCAAGAGGAGGAGTCGTGCTCCTGTCAGAGCCAGAGCGAGTTCAGCTCGATAGAGCGCACCGAGTCGGACTCGGAGTGGGAGGAGCTCTCCGACGGCCCTTCCCCCAGGGTCTCCCCGCTGGAGTCCCTCGGCGCAGTCGTGCTCTCCACAATGCAGCCGAAGCACCGTCAGCGCATGGTGGCCTTGTACCACCTCGTCTTGGAGACCGCTGTGGTCAAGGTCGTGCTGCTGGTGCTGCAACTGCTGTGCTGCGCGGTGTTCTGGCTGGTCGAGAAAACAGTGGGCTTCAACGAAACCGTCGGCTCGAAGCGCCACCGATTGTGGAACAGCAAGTTCAAGCTGCGCACCATCCAGCGCCAGTTGCTGTGGCGCATGGCCAATGCCCGGCGCGACGAGACGCTCGTCTTCTTTGCCGTGCTCATGACCACGCCCTGGCTGTTCTCCCTCAGCCTCCTGGGATTCATCCTGTCCCTGGCGGCGCTCCTGAAGAAGACCGTCGAGCAGCTGGTGTTCCAGATACGCCTGCACCTCGTGCTCTAGGGGCAGCCATCGAGCAGAAAGCAGCAAGCAGTATCCAATCACACACTGACAGAAGACACACGGCCACACGCCCGACACTCCACCCCTCCCCTCAGAGATGTTTGCACTTCCATTTGGGCATCTATTTTCGTTGATGCTGGCATCGCAATACACGGAATC